>NC_064830.1:45402176-45705206 GCF_024166365.1 Elephas maximus indicus
AAACACTTGGAAACTGAACAATACCCTGCTCAAAAATGACTGGGTTATAGAAGAAATTAAGGATGGAATAAAGAAATTCATAGACTCCAATGAGAATGGAAACACTTCCTATCAGAACCTTTGAGACACAGCAAAAGCAGTGCTCAGAGGTCAATTTATATCAATAAATGCACACATACAAAAAGAAGAAAGGGCCAGAATCAAAGAACGATCCCCACAACTTGAACAAATAGAAAGAGAGCAACAAAAGAAATCCTCAGGCACCAAAAGAAAGCAAATAATAAAAATTAGAGCAGAATTAAATGAAAAAGAGAACAGAAAGACTTAACAAGACCAAAAGCTGGTTCTTTGAAAAAATTAACAAAATTGATAAACCATTGGCCAAACCGACAAAAGAAAGGAAAGGAAGCAAATAAACCAAATAAGAAATGAGGCGGGCAATATCACAGAACACCAAACTGAAATTAAAAGAATTATGTCAGATTACTACAAAAAATTGTACTCTTAACAAATTTGAAAACCTAGAAGAAATGGATGAATTTCTAGAAATACACCACCAACCTAAACTAACACAAACAGAGGTAGAACAACTAAATAAACCCATAACAAAAGAAGAGATTGAAAAGGTAATTTAAAAAACTCCCAACAAAAAAAAAGCTCTGGCCTGGATGCCTTCACTGGAGAGTACTACCAAACTTTCAGAGAAGAGTTAACACCACTACTACTAAAAGTATTTCAGAGCATAGAAAAGGACGGAATACTCCCAAACTCATTCTATGAAGCCACCACATCCCTGATACCAAAACCAGGTAAAGACACCACAAAAAAAGAAAATTACAGACCTATATCCCTCACGAACTTAGATGCAAAAACCCTCAACAAAATTCCAGCCAATAGAATTCAACAACGTATCAAAAAAATAATCCAGCATGACCAAGTGGGATTCATTCATATGCAGGGATGGTTCAACATTAGAAAAACAATCAACGTAATCCATCATACTAATAAAACAAAAGACAAAACCCAGATGATTTTATCAACTGGTACAGAAAAGGCATTTGACAAAGTTCAACACCCATTCATGAGAAAAACTCTCAGCAAAATAGGAATAGAAGGAAAATTCCTCAACGTAATGAAGGGCATTTATACAAAGCCAATGGCCAACATCATCCTAAATGGAGAGAGTCTGAAAGCATTCCCCTTGAGTATGGGAACCACACAAGGATGCCTTTTATCACCACTCTTATTAAACATTGTGCTGGAGGTCCTAGCCAGAGCAATTGGGCTAGATAAAGAAATAAAGGCATTCAGATTGGTAAGAAGAAGTAAAAGTATCTCTATTTGCAGATGACATGATCTTATACACAGAAAAACCCTAAGAAATCCTTAAGAAAACTACTGAAACTAATAGAAGAGTTCAGCAGAGTATCAGGATACAAGATAAACATACAGAAATCAGTTGGATTCCTCTACACTAACAAAGAGAACATCGAAGAGGAAATCACCAAATCAACACCATTTACAGTAGCCCCCAAGAAGATAAAATACTTAGGAATAAATCTTACCAGAGATGTAAAAGGCCTATACAAAGAAAACTCAAAGACACTACTGCAAGACAATTGAAAGAGTTAGCAAGAATCCAAAAGAGATATACACAAGTGGAAGACTCAACATTGTAAAAATGTCTATTCTACCAAAAGTGATGTGTAGATACAATGCAATTCTGATCCAAATTCTAATGACATTTTTTAATGAGATGGAGAAAAAAAAATCACCAACTTCATATGTAAGGGGAAGAGGCCCCAGATAAGTAAAGCATTACTATAAAAAAGAACAAAGTTGAAGGCCTCACACTACCTGATTTTAGAACATATTATACCACCACAGTAGTCAAAGCAGCCTGGAACTGGTACAGCAACAGATACATAGACCAATGGAATAGAATTGAAAATCCAGAGGCACAAATCCATCCACATATGAGCAGCTGATATCTAACAAAGGCCCAAAGTCTGTTAAATGGGGAAAAGACAGTCTCTTTAACAAATGGATCTGGCATAACTGGATATCCATCTGCAAAAAAATGAAACCAGACCCATACCCCACACCATGCACAAAAAGAGCCCTTGTTATAGACAAAAGAGTGTCAACAGGCCTTTGAAAAGATTACGTACAAACTGATGACGGCTGCGGAGCTGGGGTTGCCTTACTTCCAAAACCCTTTCCAACTAATCGTACATAAAAGATAGGGAATTGCTGTGGGAGTATTAACTCAAACTCTGGGACTGGCCAGGCCCCCGATAGCTTATTTTTCCAAACAGCTGGACAGCATGGCCCGGGGCTCTCCCCCATGCCTTTGAGCTGTGGGATGAGCCCTGTGACCTACTACAAGTGGAGAAGCTCAGTCTTAGACGAAAGGTAACAGGGAACTCACCACACACGGTTTTGTCCCTTTTAGAACAAAAGGGGGGCTTCTGGCTCACAGCAGGCCAGATGGGAAAATATCAGGCAATCTTGTTAGATAAGCCAAATGTGGTTCTGAAGGCTTTTTCCTCCCTGAACCCCACCATGCTGTTGCCCGTTTGAGAAGACACCCCCGTACATGACTGCCGGGACATAGTTAAAGAAGTTTATTCTAGCAGACCAGATCTCTCAGATATCCCCCTGAGTGACTCAGACAGAGATTGAAATGTATACAGATGGCAGTAGCTTTCTACATGAGGGGCATCCCAGGACAGGATAGACAGTGGTGACCCAAACCGAGGTTTTAGAAGAAGCTTCACTTCCTGCCAGCACTTCGGCTCAAAAGGCTGAGCTTATAGCTCTTGGGCAAGCCCTACAGCTCGGGGCAGGAAGGTATATAACTGTGTATACCGATAGCAAATAACAAATATGCTCACCTGAGTCTTCACTCACATGGTGTCCTGTAGAAAGAAAGGGGACTTCTGACATCTGCCAACAAAGAAATAAAACATGTACCAGAAATTCTTGAACTCCTAGAAGCGGTCAACGATCCCCAACAGGTGGGGGTAGTATATTGTCCTGGGCACCTGGAAACTTCAGGTATCTGTTGGTCTTTACAAACACCTACTCAAGATGGGTAGAGGCTTTCCCCTGTCAAACAAAAGAAGCTCCAGAGGTGACCAAGATATTGCTTAAAGAAATCATTAATCAGTTTGGCCTGCATCCTTCAATTCAAAGCAATAATTGGGGAGCTTTTGTGGCACAAATAACTCTCAAGAGATCAGTAAAGCTCTAGATATAAATTAGAAGTTACATTCTGCCTGGAGGCTGCAGTCAACAGGAAAGACTGAGAAGATGAACCACACCCTAAAAAAAGTCCTTGGCAAAGCTTTGCCAAGAAACAAGCTCCACTTGGATACAAATTTTTACCCATTGTCCTGCTTAGAATCCAGGTGGCCTCTCAAAGCGGGCTTAAGTTAAGTAAGCCCTTATTAGTTAATATATGGGAGACCATTCCTAAAAAAGTTGACTTTTCCCACTTCTGTAATGTCTGAGGTAGAAAGAGAGAGACTGGGTCCATTCTCTGGGAATCATCGTGACACCATTAATCAATATGCTTTCTCTTGTCTATCCGTCCCCTCTGATGTGCCCCTCCACAGGTTTCAGCCAGGAGATCAGGTCCTGTTAAAGGTTTAGAAAAACCAATGTCCAGAAGACCAGCTGGCCCCCAAGTGGGAAGGACCGTTTGAAGTTCTCCTGACTCATTTTTGAAGTTGGCGGGAGTGGTGGCTTGGGTACATCACCTGAGAGTGAAGGCAGCCCCTCTGGAAAAAGAACGGAATGAAGAAGCTAAACAGTCATCATACACTTGTACTCCTGTCCAAGGCCTAAAATATAAGTTCACAAAACCCCTAAAATAATGATCCTAACTTTCATTCTTTTATTCCAGACAAGATATCATGCTGCCTCCAGGAAAACAGATCAAGCTCCTACAGGTCTTCAATCCAGAGGAACTTTAACCCTACAAGTAGGAGATACCCTAATCCTCCCATGTGTAATTTCCTCTCTGACCCTGGTGGGCCCTGTCAAATAGATTCAAAAATTTCCAGAGAGAAGACAAATAGTGGTTTCAGAGGCTAACAATAAGTCTCCCTGTGTAGTACTGATGACTGATACAGAAAAAATACCAAAACATTTTGACTTACATTTGTGTTCCTTGTTTTGTAAAAATCTTGGCAAAAGGAACTACAAACACTCTGGAGAAACCTTTTCTCTAATAAATTGAGGCACCCCTTTATCAGATCAGGGAGATGCTTATTATTTGATCCACCAAGAAGCAGCTGCCTTCCACTGTAATCTACCCCTCCAGTGTCACCCTTGATGGGTATTAGAAGTGTCTCACCCTGGTCTAGACCCTAATCAGCAGGAAGTAGTCAGAAAAGAACAGCACCCTATTTCCCAAGATTGAGAAACTTCAATAAAAGGGGAGACTGAAAGGAGTAGCGTGAGAAAGAGATTGTAGGGGCCTAACATCCTGGGTATTGTAGCCTTAGCTTTTGCATACCGTGGTGATTTTGTGATTTGTGGTTTGTTTCCTCCCTTCCCTCTCCTTTTCTCCATGATTCTTTGAAGTTTAAAATCAACCTATATTCCTGTTGGAGAAGCAGAACAGCAATCAATAAGATCTGGGATGAGACAACCAGACAACGGGGGCCCATCTTGTGACCAAAACCAGGATGGCACCAGAGGACCTCTAAGAATACACACAGAAGGTCAACATGTCGGAAATGTGGTCAGCATGCCTCCTCTCAAAGGGGAACTGCCATTCTGCAGATTCTTCAAACCTAAGCCCTAACCCTATAAAACCCTCCAGTCAGTCTCTGAGAGACAGACAGAATTTGAAAGAGCCCATTCCCCTCTGTCTCTTGTATACTGGTATACAATAAAGCCCTCTTGCTGCTTACCTCACCTGTCTCAGTGTTGGCTTTGAGGCAGGCGGCTTGAATCCATGTTTTGCAGCAATGGTATTGGGGAAATATAAACTTGATACAGTTTAGGGGTAATGCATCCTATTTGTAGGGTCAGGAGTACCCAATGTATGTGGGTGGACTTTCCGCCGTACCCATCAATTACCAACAGGAGTCCTCAAAACCATTCGAGGTTTCCAAAGAAAAGGGTGCACTTTGTCCCTGTATCAGCCAGAGCTAGCACCCACTTCTTATTTGTTCTCGACCAATGTATTGGTCCCCATGCAAGGCCCTGACCTTTGGATGACCTCGCTCCTACCCCTAGTCCCTAGGGGCCAGTAGGGGTTGTGGCAGTTGCAGGAGTGGGGGCGCTGGCAGGTTACGGGTAGCAGGGGCTTGACTCCAGCTCTGGGTGTTAGGAGACAAGATGGCAGTGGTGCCCTGGAGGCCAGTCTCCTCCTCTCCTTTGCTCTCCTCCTCCCTGCTGCTCACCACCACCTCCTCCTCCTTGGTCGCTTCCTCCTCATTGGCTGCCTGTTTCTCCTGCAGCAGCACTAGTGACCACGGAAGTGCCAGCCTGCTCTCCCCAAGCTCCAAATGGGGATAAATGGGGCAGCTGCAAGCTCCCCGCCACCAAGGCTGAGCTGGGGCTAGGGTGGGTAGTTTTTATTTTACAGTTAATGAGCAGCCATGCCTGGAGGGGCCACTCTGCAAAACCAGGTTCCTCCTCTACCATCACCTTTCATCAACACTGCCCTGATTTTTGCCTTTGGCTCTTTCCTTCTTTCATCTTTACAAACCTGCAGGCTAGCTTTCCTAGCTGGTCATCCCATTCACAGATGCGGCTGCTCTCTACATCAGTCATGGCCACACATGACTGCTGCATATCCTTTTCCAACTGTAATTCTCCCTGCAAAGCTCTTCAGCAGCTAGCTTCCCTAGCTTCCTTTCCATGCTTATGAAGGCACGCATCTTCCCACAACTGCGCTATGCCACTTGGTGTTCTTGGAGCACCCCTGTACTCACACAACAGTCGGCACGCATCAAGCCTATGGCCAGAACTCCTCATGTGGAGGTCGCTGGTCAACCTGGGATTTCCCCTGGAGAGGCCTCACTCCCACTCACCATTTTCTCGGTCTCCTGGCTGACTCACAATTGTTGTGGCATGGACTTGTAAAGTGAAACATGCCTCCAAAAATAGAGGGTGCCAAGAGACCAAAGAAAAAAGTGGGCAACTCCAGGGTGGCAGCAAAGGGGTTTATTAGGGGGACTTACAGATGAGGCGAGTCCTGGGCAGCAACAAGTCCAAGCAGATCTCCACACCCTGCAGTGGGAGGGCAGTGGTGGTGGACAATAGTGCCTATATGCCAGGACTTACATAAGAATGACTTAGCAAATGGTAGTGAGCTAGTGAAACACATGAAGGCATTCATGTTTGCCCTGAAAAAGGCCTGTTTCACCTTTAAGTTATATATATATACCAAACCCACTGCTTTTGAGTCAATTCTGACTCATAAAGACCCTATACGACAGAGTAGAACTGCTCCATAGAGTTTCCAAGACTGTAAATCCACGAAAACAAACTGCCACATCTTTATTCCACAGAGAGGCTGGTGAGTTTGAACTGCCAACCTTTTGGTTAGCAGCTGAGCTCTTTAACCACGTCTCCACCAGGACTTCATGTATATATATGGATTCAAATGTGTCTCCCAAAAAATACACGTCAACTTATGCCATATGTGGTTGTCCTACATTTTGTATTTTGTGATTATAATTTTACATTGAGAGGATTAGGGTGGGATTGTAACACCACCCTTACTCAGGTCACCTCCCTGATCCAAGGTAAAGGGAGCTCCCCCGGGGTGTGGCCTGTACCACCTTTTATCTCTCAAGAAATGAAAGGGAAGCAAGCAGAGAATTGGGGACCTCATACCACCAAGAAAGCAGCACCGGGAGTAGAGTGCATCCTTTGGACACGGGGTCCCTGTGCCTGAGAAACTCCTCGACCATGGAAGATTGAGGACAACGACCCTCCTCCAGAGCCAATGGAGAAAGAAAGCCTTCCCCTGGAGCTGATGCCTTGAATTTGGACTTTTAGCTGACTTTACTGTAAGGAAATAAATTTCTCTTTGTTAAAGCCATCCACTTGTGGTATTTCTGTTATGGCAGTACTAGATGACTAAGACTATAAGAAACCCTGGTGGTGTAGTGGTTAAGTGCTACAGCTGCTAACCAAAGGGTTGGCAGTTCAAATCTGCCAGACGCTCCTTGGAAACTCTATGGGGCAGTTCTACTCTGTCCTACAGGGTCACTATGAGTCAGAATCAACTCGACAGCACTGGGCTTGGTTTTTGGTTTATATATATATATTGACTTGATATGGCAATAGAGATATGCAAACTATTACCACCCATTATGGTTAAGAATGTGTGTCAGCTTGGCTGGGCCATGGTTCTCAGTGGTTTGGCAGTTATGGTGTAGTTTGGCAGCTCCATAATGAGATCTGATATGATGTAATCATCTCCATGATGAGATCTGCTATGAGCAGCCAATTAGCTGAAAGGAGTTTCCTTGGTGATATGGCCTGCATTCAATACATATGGACTTTCTGACAAAGCTTGAGGGCTTTTGCTTCTCTGCATCCTGCACCTGGCTCATGTTCATCTGACTCTTGGTTCTTGGGACGTGAACTATCAGCTTACCTGTCTATCTGGGGGTTCATCAGCCTCCGCAGCCTGTGAGCCAGCAGCTTGCCAGCTTACCTGCTAATCTTGGGTTCATTAGCCCCTGCAGCTACGTGAGTCAGGAGAAGCGTCCAAGGAGAAAGTCCCAAGTCTGACCCACAGACCTGGGACTTTCTAGTCTCTACAACTGAGTGAGCCATTTCCTTGATATAAGTCTCTCTCTCTATATATACATACATGTATCACTGGTTTTGCTTCTCTAGAGAACTCAGCCTAAGACACCATCATTGGATACTCTCCACCAAATACTTGTGAGAGACAAGGCTCTGGGTGATGGTGTATTTGATACCTTCAAACATTTTTGTCAAACTGATGAGTATAATGATGCTGACTAGTTGCTCCTACTTCTGCTGGAGAAAGTGGAGAAAGAAAGGTATAAGCTCAGGGCTTCAAAGTCCCAGCTTGAGTGTGGCATAAAGGACATGAAAGTTGCTATTTGTGCTCTGAAAGAAAGCCTTATTTCCTGTAGTAACAAAACTGAGATTGCTGAAAACCAAACCCAGAGTCTTAAGAGTGGCTGAATTACAGTATCAGTTGGATTCCCAACCTTGAAAGGTGTTTGAGGTTAAAGTGAGGGCATTGATTGGAAAGAAACGGGATCCTGAAAATTGGGATAGGGACATACAGACAAACAATCTTTGAAGCTGGGGACATTGAGCCCCTAAATTTTGTTGAATCACCCTTGCCAGTAGAACCAGCCCTTTCACTCCCATCTGAAGAGATTAATCTAGCTTTGTCTGCTGAGCCACCTTTACCAGTAAAGTTAAACTTTCTGCCCCTATCTGAAGAGATTAATCTGGCTTTGTTTGAGGAATCTTTGCCTGAGGCACTTCCTGAGGCAAATACCTGGCAAGTTATTGCTCAATGTCCTCAGGACTCACCCCCACCACCCTTCTTTGCTTCTAGACCTATAACTATACTCAAGTCCCAACAGGCCTCAAAAATAAACCTGTTGCTCTTGAGTCAATTTTGACTCATAGCGACCCTATAGAACAGAGTAGAACTGCCCCATAGAGTTTTCAGGAACAGCTGGTAGATTTGAACTGCCAACCTTTTGGTTAGCAGCTGAGCTCTTAACCACTGCACCACTGAAGTATAACTCATGAAGAAGTACTATACACTCCAAAAAGAAAATATTTGAATTTTCCAATGTATACAGACAAATCTGGGGAAGATGTGTGGGAATGGCTGTTAAGGATGTGGGATATTGATGCAAGGAACGTAAAATTGAATCAATCTGAATGTATCGATACGAGCCCACTAAACACAGATTCTTTTTTTTTTTAATTTTTTTTTATTGTACTTTAACTGAAAGTTTACAAATCAAGTCAGCCTCTTATACAAAAATTTATATACACCTTGCTATACACTCCTAGTTGTTCTCCCCCAATAAGACAGCACACTCCTCTCTACCCTGTATTCCCGCATCCATTCAACCAGCTTCTGTTCCCCTCTGCCTTCTCATTTCCCCTCCAGACGGGAGCTGCCCACATAGTCTTATGTGTCTACTTGAGCCAAGAAGCTTACTCCTCACCAGTATCATTTTCTATCTTACAGTCCAGTCCAATCCCTGTCTGAAGAGTTCGCTTTGGGAATGGACCTGTCTTGGGCTAACAGAAGGTCTAGGAACCACGACCTCCGGAGTCCTTCTAGTCCCTATCTACAGTTCTACTCTGTTCTATAGGGTCGCTGTGAGTCAGAATCGACTCAAGAGCAACGGGTTTATTTTTGAAGCCCGCTGGGACTTGAGTATAGCTATAGGTCTAGAAGCAAAGAAGGGTGGTGGGGGTGAGTCCTGAAGACACTGAGCAAGACCATTAAGTCTGGTCTTTCTATGATGTAGGCTGATGTAGTCTCTTATTCGTGTGGCCCTTTCTGTCTCTTGGGCTCATAATTACCTGTGTCTTTGGTGTTCTTCATTTTCCTTTGCTCCACGTGGGTTAAGACCAACTGATGCATCTTAGATGGCTGCTTGCTAGCGTTTAAGACACCAGATGCCACTCACCAAAGTGGGATGCAGAATGTTTTCTTAACAGATTTTATTATACCAATTATTATACCAATTGACCTAGATGTCCACTGAAACCATGGTCCCCAAACCGCTGCCCCTGCTATCCTGGCCTTCGAAGTGTTCGGTTTATTCAGGAAACTTCTTTGCTTTTGGATTAGTCCAGCTGTGCTGATCTCTCCTGTATTGTGTTGTCTTTCCCTTCACTTAAAGTAGTTCTTATCTACTATCTAATTACTGAATACCCCTCTCCCTCCCTCTCTCCCCACTCTCATAACCATCAAAGAATATTTTCTTCTTTGTTTAAACTGTTTCTTGAGTTTTTATAATAGTGGTCTCATACAATATTTGTCATTTTGCAACTGACTAATTTCACTAAAATTCCAGAGTCCTCCATGTTATGAAATGTTTCATGGATTCATCACTGTTCTTTATTGATGCATAGTATTCCATTGTGTGAATGTACCATAATTTATTTATCCATTCATCCATTGATGGGCACTTTCGTTGCTTCCATCTTTTTGGTATTGTAAACAGTGCTGCAATGAACATGTGTGTCCATATGTCTGTTCATGTGATGGCTCTTACTTCTGTACGATATATTCCAAGGAGTAGAATTGCTGGATCGTATGGTAGTTCTATTTCTAGCTTTTTAAGGAAGCGCCAAAATGATTTCCAAAGTGGTTGTACCATTTTACCTTCCCATCAGCAGTGTGTAAGTGTTCCAGCCTCTCCACAACCTCTTCAACATTTATTATTTTGTGTTTTTTGGATTAATGCCAGCCTTGTTGGAGTGAGACAGAATCTCACTGTAGCTTTTTTTTTTTTTTATAATTTTTATTGTGCTTTAAATGAAAGTTTACAAATCAAGTCAGTCTCTCACACAAAAACCCATATACCCCTTGCTACACACTACCAACTACTCTCCCCCTAATGAGACAGCCCGCTCTCTCCCTCCACTCTCTCTTTTCGTGTCCATTTTGCCAGCTTCTAACCCCCTCCACTCTCTCATCTCCCCTCCAGGCAGGAGATGCCAACATAGTCTCAAGTGTCCACCTGATCCAAGAAGCTCACTCCTCACCAGCATCCCTCTCCAACCCATTGTCCAGTCCAATCCATGTCTGAAGAGTTGGCTTCAGGAATGGTTCCTGTCTTGGGCCAACAGAAGGTCTGGGGGCCATGACCACTGGGGTCCTTCTAGTCTCAGTCAGACCATTTAGTTTGGTCTTATGAGAATTTGGGGTCTGCATCCCACTGCTCTCCTGCTCCCTCAGGGGTTCTCTGTTGTGTTCCCTGTCAGGGCAGTCATCGGTTGTAGCTGGGCACCATCTAGTTCTTCTGGTCTCAGGATGATGTAGTCTCTGGTTTCTGTGCCCTTTTCTGTCTCTTGGGCTCATAATTGCCTTGTGTCTTTGGTGTTCTTCATTCTCCTTTGATCCAGGTGGGTTGAGACCAATTGATGTATCTTGGATGGCTGCTTGCTAGCGTTTAAGACCCCAGACATCACTCTTCAAAGTGGGATGCAGAATGTTTTCTTAATAGATTTTATTATGCCAGCTGACTTAGATGGCCCCTGAAATCATGATCCCCAGACCCCTGCCCCTGCTACAGTGGCCTTCGAAGCATTCAGTTTATTCAGGAAACTTCTTGGCTTCTGGTTTAGTCCAATTGTGCTGACCTCCCATATATTGTGTGCTGTCTTTCCCTTCACCTAAAGTAGTTCTTATCTACTATCTAATTAGTGAATACCCCTCTTCCACCCTCCCTCCCTCCCCCGTCTCGTAACAACAAAAGAATGTTTTCTTCTCAGTTTAAGCTATTTCTCAAGTTCTTATAATAGTGGTCTTATACAATATTTGTCCTTTTGCAACTGACTAATTTCAGTCAGCATAATGCCTTCCAGGTTCCTCCATGTTATGAAATGTTTCACAGATTCCTCACTGTTCTTTATCGATGCGTAGTATTCCATTGTGTGAATATACCATAATTTATTTATCCATTCATCCATTGATGGGCATCTTGGTTGCTTCCATGTTTTTGCTATTGTAAACAGTGCTGCAATAAACATGGGTGTGCGTGTATCTGTTCGTGTAGAGGCTCTTATTTCTCTAGGATATGTTCCAAGGAATCTCACTGTAGTTTTGATTTTAAGCAGATTCTTCGTTCACTGTTTCAGCTCAAGGGGTTAGAAAAGGACCTAACAGTTTATTTGGTTAGTTGACCGACACATGGACAAAGAGGTGGCCTACATTAAACAATGTTGAAATGCCAGAACTACTTTGGTATACTGTAGAAGAAGGTATCCAAAGGCTTAGGGAAATTAAAATGTTAAAGCAAAATTTATCATGTCAGACCTACCCACCCACCCAGTGAGTGCCTAAAGGACACACCTTTCACCACACCTGTGAGAAATAAATTTGTGAGAGGAACCCCAGCATCCCTGAAGACTGCTTTGATTGCTCTTCTGTGTAGGTCAGATATTACAGCGAGAACTGCACTCACTGAATTGAGGAACCTAATTACTATGGGGGTGATCAGATCCCAGGGTGGCAGGGGCCAAGAGGTGGCAATCACTAAAGACAAGGTGGGTGTGGTTACCTTAATGAAAAGCAGAGTCAAAGCAGGAATCAGAATAGTCTGAATCATGTGGACTTATGCTGTTGGCTAATTAGCCGTAGTGTCTTTAGGAGTGAAATAGATGTGAAACCTACTGAATAAGTGGAAGAGTTCTTGGTCAAGTGAATGGCAGTCTAACATGAATTGTCAAAATAGAGTCACAACCTCTCAGTCATTTCCCAGACTTGAGCCAGTTTACAGACCCACAACTCTTTTAATGAAGGGGAGGCTGGGTCCTCTTGAAGAAGGACTGTACTACACTACTAAAAGTTTATACTGTTAATTTTTCCCCCAGTCTTCCCCAGTGGGATCTATGGCCTTTTATGGAAGTGACTGTTAATTGGGGGAAAAGGAAATAATCAGATTTTTCAGGGATTATTGGACACTAGCTCTGAATTGACACTAATTCCAAGAGACCCAAAACATCACTGTGGTCTGCCAGTCAGAGTAGGGGTGTATGGAGGTTAGGTTATTAATGGAGTCTTAGCTCAGGTCCGTCTCACAGTGGGTCCAGTGGGTTCCTGAACCCATTTTACAGTTATTTCCCCAGTTCCAGAATGCATAATTGGAATAGTCATACTCAGCAACCGGCAGAACTCCCACAGTAGATCCTTGACATGTGGAGTAACGGCCACGATGGTAGAAAAAGCCAAGTGAAAGGCATTAGAACTTCCCCTAGCTGGGAATGTGGTAAACCAAAAGCAATAGCCCATTCTTAAAGGGATTGCAGACATTAGTGCCACCACCAAGGACATGAAGGAAGCAGGGATGGTGATTCCTATCACATTCCCATTGGACTCACTTGTTTGGCCTGTGCAGAAAACAGATGGATCTTGGAGAATGACGGTGAATCATTGCAAACTTAACCAGGCAGTGACTCCAATTGCAGTTGCTGTTCCAGTTGTGGTTCCATTGCTTGAGCAAATTAATACATCTCCTGGTGCCTGGTATGCAGCTACTGATCTGGCCAGTGTCTTTTTTTCAATACCTGTTCTTAAGGACCATCACAGGTGGAAACAACCCAAATGTCCATCAAAAACAGATGAATGGATAAACAAATTGTAATATATAGAGAAAAGGAAATATTATTCAGCCTTAAAAAGCAATGAAGTACTGAAACCATGCTACAATGTGTATGAACCTCAAAAACATTTGCTAAGTGAAAGAAGCCAGTCACAAAGGGGCACTTATTGTATTTTATTGATATGAAATATCCATAATAGGTGATTCCATAGAGACAGAAGGCCCATTAGTGGTTGACAGGAGATGGGGGTGGGGGGAGGAATGAGGCAGCGATTATTTAACTGGTCTGGGGTATTCTTCTGGGGTGAGGAAAAGTTTTGAAACTAGAGAGTGGTTGTGGTTACACAACACCGTGAACGTACTAAATCCCACTGAATTAAAATGATTAATTGTATGCTATGTGAATTTTACCCCAAATTTTGGGAAAGCAACATAAATATGTTCTGCTTCTCAGCAAAAAAAGAATCACAGTGCTAATCACCCTGCCAAGAAAACTACCCTAAAGCCAAGGCTCTCAGACACAATGGTAGGCATTGACAGCAGGAGAATGAAAAGTTAAACCAAGAACTCAATGGGAAGATATTAACCTCACGTTTTTTTTTTTGTGGTTGGGCACAAGGGTGGAAGCCATGTTGTGCTCAATGATAACAAGACCTGGGATTAAAAGCTCAGCAGAGCAGAACCACAGAATGTTGGAGCTGCAAGGGGCTTGAAACAATCACTCGCTCTCTCGCTCCCTCAAGGTAGCACAGTCTGTCCTTGAAGCTGTTACGGAGGCCGGTTCCCTTCGCACTCCCACCAGACTGCAAGGAGAAAGCTCCATACAGGAGCTGGGTATTTGTTTCTGTTTGCTTTAAAAACTCTATAGCGTTTGGTGACTGGATTGGGGGCTGACATTCCAGGCCCGCGGTAGGAGAGATGAAGATGTGAGCGGGAGAGGGGCAGAGGTGATTGAAGCCGTGGGGTTAGGCCATGACCCCACAGAAGACACCCGGGCAGCAATAGTTGCAGGAGAGGGACCCCAGACGAGGCGGAAGACCCTGTTTGGAACCCACGATATCCCCGGGAATAGGCAGACTTAAGCACAGACCCGTACGGAAGACCAGGAGGCGTACGCCGGAACTGTAGGCCAGGGCGGACCCCTACGTGGGTCTCTGGGGGCGCAGGGACCAATTCACCCGGCCCGCCCCCAGGCCTGCCGCGGAAGAATGTTCTCGGCTTGGGCACGCTTCCGAGCGCAGGCCCGCCTCTCAGGACCAAGCCCGCCAGTCGCGGGATCCAAGGCGTTTCGGCTGTGCCGGCTTCTGCGCGGTCCTGCTTGCCATCGGCAGTTCAGTCTTGTCCTAGGCAGGAAAAATAAGATCCTTGGGAAACGTTAGTTAATTGACTGAACGAATGCCCTTCACATCAGGAGAGCAGTTGCCTTTTATTGGCACCCCCGGAGAAACTGAATGAAAAGTGTGGAGCCGAAATAGCAAAACAATCCATCAATTTTGCACACGGGGTTTGCGTATTACAATTTTGAAGAGTATGTGAGTACCCGCACAGCTGGAGGCATGCTGCCCAGAAGCTTAATGGTGTCGGGATCTCTAAGCGTTCGGAATCCTAGAGAAAGCGCCACGGCGTATTTGTACTGTTTTGTAGAAAGTAGGGAAACGGGAGGGTAAGCGCAATGCCCTTGTTTCTTCTGTCCAGGGTCGGGAAGCTTCCTTTCCTTGCATTTCTATCTGAGGTTTTCTGTGCTCTGTGAGACTCAGATTTGTTGCTAGAGAAAGCGGGAATTAAACAAACCAAAAATCTTTCATGTGGTGGAAGAATGCCGCCTTAGTAAGCATTAGAGGGCGACCAGTAGGGGTGGCGGCTAGCGAGGCCTTCGATAGCTCAGTTGGTAGAGCGGAGGACTGTAGTGGGTTATCTGTGGCAATCCTTAGGTCGCTGGTTCGATTCCGGCTCGGAGGACTTCGTGTGGTTTTTTTTTTTTTTTTTTTTTAAAGCTTTGACAATTCAATTACATGTAAGGAAAAAGGTGTACTTAAGACGCAGGAGTACTGAGGAAATTCGGTAAGACACAGGAAGTAATAGTCCGCTTGCAGAACGCTTGTCTTGAGTATTACACGCAAAGACAACATGTTCTTTATAGTCAGGCTTTATTATTATTACATATGTGTAGTTGGTTTTTGCTTCATTTAAAAAATATTTCCCACGCCCTACTGAATAAATGTCCTAAATCACAGTTTATCCACAGGTCAGTGGACAATCCTGCATAACCTGTAAGGCAAAGGGAAAAGGCTTTGCAGCAGCTGGGGGATTAGCTCAAATGGTAGAGCGCTCGCTTAGCATGCGAGAGGTAGCGGGATCGATGCCCGCATCCTCCAGATGAGGTTTTTACCTCCGGCACAGGAAATGTTTCTGAATATTGGGAGATCCGCTGAACAAGCGTGAGTTGGGTATTTTATAATGTACTGAGAAGTAGGTAAAGCGATGTGTACTTTCATACAATGTCTTTTTATTTCACAGGTCAGTCTTTTCCAGTTTATTTCTCGGTCACTTTGTTTTTTCCTCCTCCCAGCTGGCAGGCCGTTAACCGTTTTCGGAAAAAAAGCGGGTAGAATCCTCCCACCTTGCCTGCCCTCCAAACCCCCAAACGGCACTTCCTCAGGTACCCCGTAACGTGCGAGGGAACCCTCGCGTTCTGACCAATGGCAGTGAGCTTTACTGGGCAGGTAGCCAGCCGTATCTGTGGCCAATAGGCGGGAGACTTCTTGTTTCCTGGCAGAGCGGGGTCCCGGCACCGCGGCGCTCTGGTTTTGTTTGGGTCCCGGGTGAAGGGCCCGGGTGCCGGGGCCCGAGGTGCCGCCTCGCTAGCGGGAGAGGGAGCGGGATCACCGGCCGGAGAGAGGTGAGGGGCTCTGCGCGGAGTGCAGGCCCCGCCAGCCCCGGCCCCGCCCCCTTCTCCCAGCCCTTTTCAGCCCCGAGCTCTTCTGCAACCCCACTTGGACCCACGGCCTGGCCGGCTGGCCGACCCCGCCCCTCCCTGCCCCTCCGCCCGGGCTTTTCTCCGGCCCTACCCCACTTATGTATCCTCACCTCCAGGCCCCTAGTCCCTGCCTTGTACCCTTCCTCAGGTGTAGGTCTGTCTCGACGCATCCCATGCCTCCAAACCCGACCCTGCCCAGGGCAAGCTTGGTCAGTGTGAGGGTCGTCCAGAGTTGAGGGTCGAGAAGCCATCCCCATACCCCGAAGTGGGACTCTACCAGGCACCGTTTTTTGGGGCTGCCAGGAACACCCGTTACTCACCCGCCACTACCAGGGCAGCTTTTGCAGGGGCTCCAGTGCTTACATGGCGGGAGGGGGTTGGAAATACTCTCACGTTTGACCTGGAATTAAGCTAGGTGAGCAGGTGACATCTGCTCAGTTTCCTTTAGCTTAGCAAAGGCCAGTTTTTCTGGTTTTCTTCCATAATAGAGGTAGGGTAGTGTTAAAGAAGAACCAGCCCTTGGAGGACTCAGGGGAGCAACAGAAGAGTGCCTGGTCAGTACTTGAGAAAGGGGTGGGGGAGTGAAGGGAGGAAGCTGCCGCTTAAACTAAGAAACTTGGTTCTTCTCAGCTCTGCGTTGGGGAGTGCAGAGCCAATCTAGGAAATGGAGATTCAGAATGGCCTGTCTCTAAAGATGACCATGTGTTGTGGGTGTATCTTGGCTAGGTTTAGGAAATCTGACTTCTCTAATTATATTCGCTAATCTTTGGGCTGCAGAGAAGCTCGGAGTCTAGTATTTCTCAACAGTTAATCCACCGAGCACTTTATTTTGGAACAGCCAAGCTGTAGTAAAATATGGTCCCTTAAAAAAAAACCCCACTGCCATCGATGGTCCCTTAGGTTATAGTTATAATCCTTAGGGCCGGGGACAAAATGCCGTTTTCTCTTGACCTTTTCCATAAGGCCACTTCCAGGTGTTCTAAGGGGGAGAGAATCTCTTCCTTTTTAGGGCATTGCTTAAGAATAGCTCTCATTTATCCAGATACCAAAAAACTTGGTTTCATTTTTCTTCCCTCTCCTCCATACTCCAAACCCCCTTTTTCCCCCAGCTCTCAGGG
The DNA here is from genome assembly GCF_024166365.1 of Elephas maximus indicus. Classification (NCBI taxonomy): domain Eukaryota; kingdom Metazoa; phylum Chordata; class Mammalia; order Proboscidea; family Elephantidae; genus Elephas; species Elephas maximus. The sequence continues at coordinate 45,419,591 of NC_064830.1, forward strand.
CCAGAGTGGGGCAGGAGGATGCTTTCCCAGCCCCACCATGGAGCTACGCTGTGGGGGATTGCTGTTCAGTTCTCGCTTTGACTCAGGGAACCTAGCCCATGTGGAGAAGGTGGAATCTGTGTCTAGTGATGGGGAAGGAGGAGGGAGTGGCACATCAGCCCCCACCAGCAGCATTGCCTCTTCCGCTGACTACGAGTTCAATGTGTGGACCCGACCAGACTGTGCCGAAACAGAATTTGAGAATGGGAACAGGTATGAGGACAGAAATGGAGGGTAAAAGAATGAAAAGAGGGGATGCCCAGGTCCCCAAATCCATGCTCTTGTTAGCCCTTTGACTTATCAGTTCATACCAGCACACTGCCCTTCCTCTCCCTACCTCTCCTTCCTCCTTACTAAATGGCCTTTTCCCAGTCTGGCTGGCACCTGCTCTCCAACATATCCTTCTCCAACCCTCCTTTATAATATGACTTGTCCCTCCTACTCTGGCCCTCAGATCATGGTTCTACTTTAGCGTCCGAGGAGGAACTCCAGGGAAACTCATCAAGATCAACATTATGAACATGAACAAGCAAAGCAAGCTGTATTCCCAGGGCATGGCCCCCTTTGTGCGCACAATACCCACCCGGCCACGTTGGGAACGCATTCGAGACCGGCCAACGTTTGAGGTAAGCTCTCCATCAGGAGGAAAGAAAGGCTTGGGTGCTAAAAGGGAGGAAAAAAGAGTTTGCCTTGATACAGAGTCGTAGGCTGGAGGGACACCAGGTTGTGGTATCCGCTTTCCCTTCAGCTCTATTTTGGGGTCTAAAATGAGCCACTGCCTCAGAAAGCCTAGAATGAGCTGGTTGTGATATGCAAAGTATCAGAGCGGGAGAAGTCAGTAAACATGATGAGGGTGTAAAGTTGGTTCCTGGTGACCTCAGCAGAAGCTTAGGTGCTGACACTAATGGCATGTTGCCCTTCCTTGTTCCTCCTCTGCTCCTTAGATGACAGAGACGCAGTTTGTGTTATCCTTTGTTCACCGTTTTGTGGAGGGCCGTGGGGCCACCACCTTCTTCGCCTTCTGCTACCCTTTCTCCTACAGTGACTGCCAGGATTTACTAAATCAGCTAGACCAGCGCTTTCTGGAGAACCACCCTCCTCACAGCAGGTGCCAACTCCATTCTTACTCCTATCACACAGTCCTCGATCAGACAGCACCTGTGCTACTTCTGGAACTTGCCCTAAGAACTCTGAAGTAAAACCTTATCAATCTTTTCTCTGTGCAGATCTGGAGCTTTGGATACCTTTGAAAAATAAGTTTCTTTGTGACCTTGGCCTTAGCATGCCACCACCTACACTCTACTCATCCACCTGCCTCCTCTAATATCCCAGTTCCCATCAGTTAACCAGAACTTAGCCAGCACTGCTGTTGCTCAGGACACCTTTATCGGTCCCAACAGAGGGCAAGTCTCTCTGTCTGTACAAAATAATGTATCCTAGGGAGACACAAACTGGGGAAAAAACAGTAAGTTTATTCTGGCAATGCAGACCCATGCAAATCCTTAGCTTCATTTAACATTGTGAGGGATTTTAAGGCCCCAAAAGTTAGGGTGAAAGATCAGGTCCTACAAATCCTGGGGTCTTCTTGATGATGGCCACCTCTTGCTAGGACTTAGGGAGTTTTCCTGGTTTAATGATTTTTATCACTACAGCCCCCTGGATACCATCTATTACCACCGGGAGCTCCTTTGCTATTCTTTGGATGGACTTCGTGTAGATTTGCTAACAATCAGTTCCTGCCATGGGCTTCAAGAAGACCGAGAGCCCCGTCTAGAGCAGCTATTTCCTGATACCAGCTACCCCCGACCATTCCGTTTCGTAGGCAAGAGGGTGAGTGGGAACAGCATAAAGAATAGTACCTTGGCCTTCCTCTAGCTCCAGGCACTGTTGATAGCTTAAGGCTATATTGTCTCTAGGTGTCTGGGACACAGTCTCAGCCTGCAACCTGAGGCAAGGGTGAAGGCTTCTACTCCACTCAAAGATTCAGCCAACTGGAAACCCAGTGGCTATTCCTGCTCATCTACCCCTCACCCTCCATAAACATAGTCAGAGTAGGACTATAGAGTAACTGACCTAATGACTGCTCTCCTCTCCATCTCAGATATTCTTCTTAAGCAGTAGGGTACACCCTGGGGAGACTCCATCTAGCTTTGTCTTCAATGGCTTTCTGGACTTCATCCTTCGACCAGATGACCCCCGGGCCCAAACCCTCCGTCGCCTCTTTGTCTTTAAGCTGATTCCCATGCTGAACCCTGATGGTGTGGTCCGGGGTCACTACCGGTAAGAAGTCTTCCCAACCTGTCTAGATTATCCCCAGTCCCCCTCATGCCCTGCACCTCAGTGAAATACCATTAACCTTATCATCTAACTTCTTCTATATTCCCAAGTCTCTTGCACCCTAACAAGGACAAGCCCATCTATCCATAGTGACCTAAGAAGGAATGTGGTGCCATCAAGGGGTTCTCCCTGGATGGAATAGAATTGGAATAGCTGCAGGCCCACCTGGATAGAGGGAGCAATCCTTAGATTTTTGTGGTGGGGGTGATAGCAGATCAGGGAGGGGGCCTGTCCACAGTTCATTCTTTCCTAGCGCAACTTTAGCCTCATTTTATGAGCCAGTCTCCCACAGTCTTCTTTTCGTCTACCCTAGTGTCTCCTTCGCAGGCCCAGTCCTCTAGACCCTGCTTCAGTCCTTGTTTCCCTACAGCACAGACTCACGTGGAGTGAATCTGAACCGTCAGTACCTGAAGCCTGATGCGGTCCTGCACCCGGCCATCTATGGGGCCAAAGCTGTGCTGCTCTACCACCATGTGCACTCCCGTCTGAACTCCCAGAGTCCCTCAGAGCACCAGCACAGCCCCCATCTCCCTCCTGATGCTCCCCTTTCTGACCTTGAGAAAACCAACAATCTCCAAAATGAAACTCATCTTGGGCACTCATCTGATGGGGAGAACCCTGAGACCTGGAAACAGACAGAGATAGCAGACCAGAAGCCCAATAGTATGTGGATTATGCCACAACAGTCTACTGAGGTTCAGGAGCCAGCCCCGGAGACCATCCCCCCCAAGGAGAGTGGTGTTGCTTACTATGTGGACCTGCATGGACATGCTTCCAAAAGGGGCTGCTTCATGTATGGGAACAGCTTTAGTGATGAGAGCACCCAGGTAGGAATCCTAAGAATGTCTTGCGAGTATGGGAAGTATTGCAGGTTAGGAGATAAGGGTCAGGCCATGAGCAGAAAGGGAAGGTAGCCGTCTAGCAGGAAGGCCTATGCCGCAAGAGGCTCTTGAATGAGCTTCGAAGGGCCGAGAAGGGATGGCACCGGGGCCTGTGTCTTAGTCATTATATCATGAGCCAAGCTGTCAGCAATTATACAGCGATTATAGTCTTTCCTAGAGTTTGGGAATCCAGAGGAAGAAATTTTTGTATTACTGAGCTTAGAAACAGAACTGGACCTTCCCAAAATCTAGAAATAATGTTGATTATTGATGATGGTTGTGATGGGATCTGTTGTGTATTGAGTTACTGGGCCCCATGTTTGCCATCTCTTTCTTGTTCTTGTCCCTTCTTTCTTTCTGTATCTCTTTCTGAGTTGCCTTTCTCCCCTCCAACAGGTAGAAAACATGCTGTATCCAAAGCTCATCTCCTTGAATTCAGCTCACTTCGACTTCCAGGGCTGCAATTTCTCAGAGAAGAACATGTATGCCCGAGACCGTAGAGATGGCCAGTCTAAGGAGGGCAGCGGCCGTGTTGCCATCTACAAAGCCTCAGGGATAATCCACAGGTTGGGGTGGAAACTAGGATGGAGTTGATGAAATAATTTCCCTAAGGAAAACAATACCTGGTCTAGGATACTGGAGGGGCAGGGGACAGCCAAGTCTTCTCATAGAGAGGCTCAACATCAACATCATTGTGTTTAGTCTGGGACTCTCCCTTCTTGGGACTTTGTAAGTATGTGGTATAGTGCTGAGAACAGCTGTTAGTTTTGGGGGATTAACATTTCCCATTTGTGTTCACTTTTTTACAAACGACTACCTTCTTAGACCATCTAGGCCATCCGCTATGGTTCTGTCCTGATGTCTCTTCAGGCAGGACACTGATGAAGGTCTCTGTGTCTTAGCTATACACTCGAATGCAACTACAACACTGGACGCTCAGTAAACAGCATCCCTGCTGCCTGCCATGACAATGGGCGTGCCAGCCCCCCTCCCCCGCCGGCTTTCCCCTCCAGATATACTGTGGAATTATTTGAGCAGGTATGAACACATGGGATAAGTGGGAAAAGGGGGAACCTTGAAGTCTGGAGAGGGCTTTACTCTTACTGCCTGAGGTCCTCTGAAGAGACACACATCACTGTCACTGTCTAACCACTGGTTATTTTCCTTAGTAGGAGCATGCCTCTGTCATGATATTGAGAGGATGAACAGGCATTATTTCTGACCCCATGCCTTAGAGAATCCCGTAGCACATCCAGTCAGAGATTCTTTGCCCCTAAGCTTGTGCTTCTCATTCTATTGGGCTTATTCACTTCTGGGCTTGAAAGCACCCCTTCTACAGTAGTCTTGATGACATGGGTGTCCTAGGGCACACCAAGAAGAGTAGGAAGAGCTGTGGGTTATAGAAAAGACCAAACTCCTGCTAGGAGAATTCTTTCATGGTGCCAGCCAGAAAGCACACCTGGCCCTGCTCATAATGGATGAAGGCCCTAAAATGGTTAATCGTTTAGGGAACATCTCTAAACCCATGTGAGATAAACTGCCTAGGCCACAAAAGTTAGGGTATACCATTGAGCAAATTTTAAACCTGCCTCCTTCCCCTCCACTGTGCTGTGCACTCCACCCCATCACAGCCTGGATTGGAAGACCAAGATGCTAAGCCAACCTGGACTCCCCACAGGTGGGACGAGCTATGGCCATTGCAGCTCTGGACATGGCAGAATGTAATCCGTGGCCTCGAATTGTGCTATCAGAGCACAGCAGCCTCACTAACCTACGGGCCTGGATGCTAAAACATGTGCGCAACAGCCGAGGCCTGAGCGGCACTGTGAATGTGGGTGTCAACAAGAAGAGAGGCTATCGAACTCCACCCAGAAGTAACAAGTAAGACTAGTAGGATGGGAGAAAGGGCATGGAAATGAAACAGGGCTCTAGAGTGAGGAATGCGAAGAGATTTTTATTCCCTCCCTCCTCCTAAAAGTACCATATGGTGCATATTTCCAGGGGAAATTAAAATTGGTAAGCAGGACTTCTGATTGGTTCTTCCGAGTTCAGTCATGGCTGAGGAAGTGAAACTGGAAGAGACCCGAATTTTAAAAATTTGGATGAACCGACCAGTAACCAGAACAGGAAAAATTACAGGTGGAAGCCCCACTAGAAACTAGTCTCCCTCTTAGCAAACATGGGCAGGGTATGTGTTGAATAGCAGCCAACTGTTCTTGCTCGTGGGATTTTGAGCAGAGTCAGAAACAACGGTGCTCCGCTCAGAGATGGTGGCCTACCACACCCCTTTGAATGTGTGTCATTCTCCACAAACAAAAACAAAACAGTCCTGCCAATAATCCAGTCTCATGCATCAGGCTCCTGAAAGTGCTTACTATGCTTTTTCCGAGTCTCCCCTTCCAGGGTTTTGACCTGTGATTTTTCCTGTTCTGGTTATCATTCCAGATCACCCAAATTGTAAAAATTAAAGTCTGTTCCGGTTTCATGTTGACAGCCATGACTGAACCAATTCGAACCAGTCTGAAGCCCTCTCAGTAAGATTAGCTCATTTTTTAGGAAGGGGATCCTCTTCCCTTTCACCTGGAGTTACCTAGACATACTTCCTAGAGATCTGAAGATCAGGCTAGGGGACTCCCTGCTCCAGAGCCCTGTACAAAATCAAAGTGACTGATGGGGGTGAGGGCAGTTTCCAGAGGTTGCAAACAACTGACTGAAGGGAATTTAAGGGCCAGGGCCAAGGCGATAAGGAGGAAATTCATTGAGAGATGAAGCTGCTCAGGGACAGCACTTATGGTTCTTAGTATCTGTAGGAGCATGTGTGTGTCGACAGGGCTCTCAGGCATTCTGAGATCAGCTGATGTGCCCCAGGTTAGATAACCTCACCCGTGGACATGAATTCTTCCCTTTTTCCTTGGAATGAGTCCCTATGCCTTTCTCCCCTGAGGTGAAGCTTTACCGAGCGTGAGATCCTGGGAAGACGTGGATGCCGTCTCCCTGGCTAGGGTTAACTGGCGTCTGCTTCTTTGCAGTGGACTGCCTGTTTCCTGCTCTGAAAACACCTTGAGTCGGGCACGGAGCTTTAGCACTGGCACAAGTGCTGGTGGAAGCAGCAGCAGCCAACAAAATTCTCCACAGATGAAGAATTCCCCCAGCTTTCCTTTTCATGGCACTCGGCCTGCAGGGCTGCCAGGCCTGGGCTCTAGCACCCAAAAGGTCAGCCACCGAGTGCTGGGCCCCATCAGAGGTAAGCCAGTCTGGGAGCCCCTGCAACAGGCATTCAGCTGTTTGGGACATTGCTGGGGAAAGTGAGAGCTTGAAGATACACCCAGGCTGGGCCAAAGGGGTGAATCAATAAAATTAGTTTGTAGCAGAATCTGCAGCCTCTCCTGCGACGTTGGTGTTCCCCGCGGCATGAGCTCCAGACGGGTACTCTGGGTGGCCGTAGGTGAAAGTCCTGGGTGTCTGGGTCTCTGCACGTGCTGGCAGACGGGAGTTTGCAAAAACGAACCACTAGCTGAGGCAGTGCTGAACACTGAGACACAGCACCTCCACATCAAGGACAGTGTAAGTCTGGCCTGTTGGGAGCAGAATAAGGACATGTCCTTAGAAGCCAAATTGCAGCACTGTAGAATGATGGAGAATCCTATCCAGGGTCACTATGGGCTGAAATTAATCCTTCCTTCAGAGCCTATTCAGAAAGTGTTACCAGAAGGATTCCAAGTCTTCCAAAGAAAAACGGAACAACTACAGACAGCTATTAGAGGCTTCCAAAGCAGAGGTCTAGCAGTCTCCGTCAGTGGCCGCAATTTTTCATCTCTGCATCAGCACCCCTAGGTTTTGCTTGGTGAGATCCTGCCATAAGACAAGAGATTCTAGGTCAAATTTATACTAGGAACAGATGGGTCTTTTGGGAAAAAAGAAGAGGAAGTAACTGCACGGCCATTCCATGGGAGTAACCTGGACTGTGGTGGGGAGAGAGATTGTGGTAGTGCCATTCCTGGAAATACACTAGACCACAAATCAATACTGTATGTGGCTTCTGGACTACAAAAATCTTGCCATAGTGTGGAGGCTGTTAAGCTGGAGCTGAGAGTTTTGCTGCTCTTCAAACCGCACTCATCCATGTTAGCATTTCCCTGGCTACTCAGCTTGCAACCTAGCTTTAGGTAGACCTGGAATATTCACTGCATTCACTGGGTTAAATGCTATGTAAATCCAGCCATGCTAGTTAGAGCAGTCACAGTAGAGAGCAGAAGTCCTTACCAGCTTTGACCACTAAGATGTTCTGTCACTGATTGTATCTGCTCATATCCCAAATCCCATTCTTTGAGATTCTCTTTTCATTGGGAAGACACTTTTGCTCACTGTCTTTGAAGGAGAGTATTAAAGTAATAATAATGCCTTATACTGAATAGCATTTAACAGTGAAGACCCTATGGGGTGGATGGTATTTCCGTTTTTCTGTTGAAGAAACTGAGGCTGTTTAAGAATGACTTGTCCAAGATTGCACAGCTATCAAGTGGCAGAGTCATTCTAACTTCTATGTTTTCATGCTCTAATATATGTTTCCTCATCTTACCCATCTTAAATTCTTAAATCTGGGTAAAATTTTCCTTTCTCTCTTTTTTTTTAATCATCAGCCTTTTGTGGCTTTTCCTTCCAAGGAAGGAATATTAATGTCATAAATTTTTCTTCCCTGACTACAAAGGGGAAATAGTAAAGAGCCTTTACGGAGGTCCTCACTAGAGGATTCTAGGCAGTTTTTAATCAATGCAGAGCACTATATTAAACTCCTGTAGGTGAGGGACATGTATTCTGTTTCTCTGTTACTTCCCCAGATAAGTATTTGCATCATCAGTCCTAAGTAATTGCTTGTTGATTGACTTGAAACTTAAAAGGAAACAGGACAGTAAATACAATACAAAAGCACATACACATAAACACACAGGGGACTTAGGGAGCCATCATGGTAAACACAAGCATAATTAGCCAAAGAATGTCCAGGAAAGAAATAGTTTTAAAGAATGGGTGGTATATAGTTTGACAGAAACATTCCAAAGATGAGAAATGACAGCCAGGAACAGGAACAGAGCTGCTGGGTAGCGAGGATAGAAAGTAGGTATACCTAGCTGGTTCAAAGGGTCAAGCCCTTCCAGGCTATCAGATGAAAAGAAGTGGGAGGAAGAAGTTTAAATGTCTTGAAAACAAAGATTATGAATTGAGACATATGGCATCATTTGTGTGCTTCTGAGAATGATGGGGGCAAAAGAGTTATGGAAGAGAGCTGTCTGTGAACCATATATATTGGACAGGACAGGAGAGGTGGGATGCTTACAGTAGTTTATACATGAGATGGCTAGTGCCTGTACCAGGGTCTAGAAAGAAGAGATGAACTTAAGTATTAGAAATAGACATGGCAGGAGTCAGTGATGGTGGAAGAGAGAGGAACAGACATTTCAAACTGAAATGTCAAGTTTGAAGATCTAAGAATCATCCATATACAGGTGCCAGGTAAAACCAAGTGAGCAGGTATGTTCCCCCAGGTGAATGAACTTAGAAGTAGAAAAAGAGAGGCCCCTGACTTGAGTCCAGAGACACACCATGGACTTGCATAAATATTTGTAAGAACTACAAAACTATGTCTCCAAAGTCAAGGGGTCAAGAGGGTTACTAGTAATAGCAACAAGCGATATTGTAAGGAGTTGAAAGGTCAGATCGCAGGAATCTTAACTCCTATGTTCTGGGCATTTGCTAGTGCTACAGTTTTTGCTGCTTCATTCCTTAAGGTCTCTAGGATGGGAGACTGGCCCTGGCATGGATACAGGCCTGCAATGCAGACTGTGGCATTGGAACTTGGTATCTTCAACCAACCCTTGAAAAAACTTGATATATTTGTCCAACATGATTTGTCCTATGCTATATTTCCTAGCAGTATTTCCTGGTTCCACACATCAGGCAATTAGGCCCCTGCCACACATAAGCATACTTTGTCCCAAAATAGGAAGAACATGATTTCCCGTGCCTCAGAAATCTAACTATAAAGCAGCTATATTTTCCAAACTCAAAACGGGGGTTGTGATTTGACAAAGGATTTTTTTTTAATTTGTGAATTTGTTTATTAAAAATTCCCCCACTAAAGTATAAAAATTATATCACACTTAACTACATTTAATGACTATCCCTCATAGGCTAGAACCAAACATGAGATTGAGCTATCCAGAAAGTTTCAGAAAAGACTAAGCAGCCCCACCAGCAGTATAAGGCAGAGGCGGAGGGAAAAACTCTGACAGATTCTGTCCCCAGATGACATTTTAGAATGCCAGTGGGGCAAAAAGGAATGTTGCTGGGACAGCAGGCTAGAAGAACCTCTTGAGTAAGCTCCGACTCCCAGCACCCCCTGACCTTAAGGCCAGGACGTTTTCTACCTAATTCTCCCCAGCTGCAAAACAGGTTCTAAACCCCACATTCCCAGACCCACAATCATGTTACCATCCACCTGGCCAGAAGTACAGACCGTCCTCCCAGCAGCTGTTGGGACTGTAGAGGAATTCCCTGGGGAATAGCTAATACAACAATAGTGTGAGGGAGGTCTAAAGCACACAAGATACTGGTACAAAACCAGATGTAAACAGGCTAAAAGGGCGTGCTGGGGTGAGGAGGAATAGGTAAGCTAGCTTCACTTTCTATTGGTTATGTGTAGGTTCAAGCAGGGCTGGACTAGGGTGAGGCAAGTGAGGTGCGTAAGATGTAAAATTGAAGAAGGCATTCACTGTCAGGGTTGTGCAAATGTCTCCTTCAATTTTGTACCCAGGACTCAAGCAACAACCTCAATAACTGAAACTCATTCCCTGGCCCTCCAGCCTACCAAGCTGAATACTGGTGTAAAACTCAAGTTACTTAAGTATAAAAGCAGGACCCTTCAGCTGTTAGGGCTATCACTGGCATGTTCATGCCTCCCAGCTCTGTCATGGAACCCCGAGGTTACTAGAACTCTTTCTCAGCCCCTGCAATCCCTTGTCTCAACTGATAGACAACTTCTGGTAGATCAGCTAAATTCCAATGGTGAGTGAAAGTTCCTCTGGGAGGTGAGTCAGCAGGAAATACGAGTGCCTCCATCATCACTTTTACTTTTTGCACTGCAAACAAAAATGTCCTATTAAGTACTAGATTAAAACCTATTTGATGGCAGGAAATGTCTTCTTACACACCTGTTTATTCCCTCAGCATCTCGAGCTGTGCCTGGCCCTTTTTAAGTGATCAGTAAATATTTGTGGAATGAATGAATGAATGAAAGGCAAGAAGTTGGAAGCTAAATGAATGCTTGTTTCACCTTTCCTCTCAGGATATGAATCAGGGCGTGAATCAGATGGTTGTTCACTGATCCCGTTCTCATTGTAATATTAAGAATTCATTAAGATCTGGGGTGCTACAGGTAGGGACAGCTTAGGTGGAGTGATGCAGGACCTAGGCACAAGTCAAATAACTACTCCTCTAAACTGTGAAGCCGTAGAACTCATACGATGGTGAGGTCAGTCTGGCTCTGATGATCTCTCAGACCTTAGGTCCAGGACTATCTTGCCACCCCTAAATGGAACCCATAGCTGATTACCATAAGGTATCACCTTACAACTTCTGGAAGCTGCACCTTCAACTGCTGTTTCTGTAACCTCGGAACCAAGAAACTTAGTTGTGGCTCCTTCCTTTACTTGTCTCAAATGGGGATGGAGCAGGCCTGGATTATACCAGGAACCAAAAGTCAAAACACGAGAAACTAGACTGTCTGCTCACATTTACCAATCTACAGGCCTGCTCCAGGGTCTTAAAACCCAAAAACCCACTGCCGTCGAGTTGATTCCAACTCATAGCAACCCAGTAAAAGACAGAGAACTAACTTCCCCGTAGGTTTCCAAGGCTGCAATCTTTATGAAAGCAGGCTGCCACATCTTTTTCCCACAGCACAGCTGATGGGTTCAAACTGCCAACCTTTCTGTTAGCAGCCAAGGGCTTAACCACTGCACCACGAGGGCTCCTTTTAAGTGATGATCGAAATGCCATCTTGAAATGCCTTCTATTTTCCAGATCAGCTCTCTCCTCAACCAGACAATGCTTCCTATCCTAAAACTCTTCTTAGTACTCTTAGTATCTTTACCACGATCCCTTATTACTATGTTCCACATGGACATCTTTGACATGGTTTGCCTGCTTTGGTTCTCAAATGTTGCGCAGTTTCTTCCTAGAACCTACGAATGTCCTAGTGGCTCACACCCACTTTTTAATGTTCTTGTTGTTGTTGTTGAGAATATACACAGCAAAACATACAGCAATTCTGCTGTTTCCACACGTACAATTCAGTGACATTGATTACATTCTTCGAGTTGTATAACCATTCTCACCCTCCTTTTCTGAGTTGTTCCTCTACCGCTCACTTTCTTGCTTGCTTTCTTTTTCTTACCCTTTCCTGGGTGAGGGCCTTGGGTATGGGTTCATCCCTTAACATGCCTCTGTATATAGATATTTCTCAAATCATCTACAAACCCCTTATTTCACCCTCCAGTGAGTTCATTATTTCTGCCTACTATGCACTGTCAGAAACCCTGGTCACGTATTGGTTAAGAGCTATGGCTGCTAACCAAAAGATCGCAGTTCATATCCACCAGGTGCTCCTTGAAAACTCTATGGGGCAATTCTACTTTGTCCTGTAGGGTCACTGTGTGTCGGAATCAACTTGACGGCAATAGATTTTATGCACTGTCACCTGGATGTCATCCTGACATGCGTTTTAACCACAGAATTGCCCAGGTCTGGGTCCTAGAGCATCTAGTTACTGGTGGTAGGTAATGTTTCAGGTCATTTGACTGTGGCCATGAGACTCTGACTTCTGTTGTCCTGTTGGCCTCCCTGCCTTAACTCTTAGTGGCTGTTTTGGACCCGTGACCAGCTCTTGGACTTTTAATTGGTACCCAACATCTCAACACAACTCCATAGCTAGAGTAGCTTCCATCCTGAGATCATCTCGACCTGTCTTCCATACCTTATTCACATAGGTGTCCATTTTTTTGTTACTTGGTTTGGGACTTCTCAGTAGTAAACTTGTTACTGCTTGTTACTGTCCAGTTTAGCTAGACAAGACGAAGTTACTGTCACCTACTTCCCAAGTTAGAGGCTTTTCACATCCAACACATGTTATTTTATTAGGGGTCAAATGACATCCTGGAAGCTCCACTGAATTCAGCTCTCTGACCTGCTGCCCCTCTGTGATAAGGACCCACCAAACCTGCAGGTCTCTCTACCCCATGGGAACCCACCCTTCAGGACCTGAAGGAGTGAGGCTCTAGCCACAGGAACGGACCAGAAAGAGTTGCCTCAAAGAGAAAAACCATATCCCCTTAGATTCAGGTACCATTGATCCAGCTCATGGTCCACAGTGGGTATCTGTGTTCAAGTAAACAAAACATTAATTAAGATCTGGTTTTCCAGGCAGTCTTCTACAAGCACTGGGATATATAGTGTTGGAGAAGATAAGGTCCCTACCTTCAAGAGACTCAAGTTCCAAACATTTATTGAGTGATCACTATGTGCCAAAAAAAAAACACAAACCCGTTGCCATTGAGTCGATTCTGACTCATAGCGACCCTACAGGACAGAGCAGAACTGCCCCACAGGGTTTCCAAGGCGCGCCTGGTGGATTCAAACTGCCGACCCCTTGGCCAACAGCCGTAGCTCTTAACCACTATGCCACCAGGGTTGCCAGCTATGTGCCAGCACTGTTAAAAGTACAAGTACTAACTTAGTTAATTAAGAAGACAGAGAGCATAAACCACTACTAGCATGAACAGAGAACAATGATGGTAAGGAGAGAACAATTCTACTTGTAATGGTCAAGGCAGCTTCACAGGTGACATCTGAGATGGAACATGAAAGATGTCCGAGGTCTCACTAGGAGACAGATATTCCAGAAGAAACCACACCCACAGGGGCTGTAATAGAGGGTATGAAGCCAGGATCCTTCTAAGGATGTGCAGATTGGGACCACAGAGGGAACGGCTTTGAATGCCATACTAACAGTTTAGACTTTATCCTTTAAATGACCTTCAGTATCTGCCCGCTTGACTAAACCAAAGTGATTTGTGATCAGGTGTCTGTTATAGAATAATAATTTCTGGCATCTGTGTGAAGGATGGTTTGGAAAAGGCAAGAGACTCGAGCTAGGAAGATCAGCAGAGAATCTTTTCAAAAGCCTGAGTGAGAGATAATAAGACCTGTATCTGGACACTGGCAATAGTAAGAGGGAGTAAGAAAGAATTCAAGCAGTTGCAGAGGTAGTCAGGATTTGATTAAACACAGATCTAAACGCAAAGGCATCACAAGATGGAATAAAGTTTCTAGCGTATAGATTTTTAACACAAGTAAGAACAAAAGGAAGGGTGGGAGAGAATGAGTTTTCTTTTGGTCTCGGGGGGGATTTCCAGGTAATGTCGAGGGGACAACTAGGACTGAAGGTCAGGAGAAAAGGGCTAGAGAGAGAGTTTAGACCAAGGACAGAATGGTGCGGAACACTGGCATTTAAGGGCCGGAATAGCAATTGGAAGAGGAGCAGGTAGAGGTAAGAGAACCCAGAAAAGCTTGTGTTTCAGAAGCTAAGCTCAGTAATTTCTTGGCCAGAAGAATGAACTGATGGGTGAGTAGGTTGGTTAATTCAAGAAATGTTAGCGAGAGATGAAGTAGGATGAGGACTGGCTGAGAGAATTGGTCAAATAGAATAAATATTCAAGGTTTTCTACCCATCTCAGTTACTTCAGAAGAGAGGAGGCTGGTCTGATGAGAAACTTGAATATAGGCTTCTGATCAAGGGAGCCAGCTGGTAATGAAGGCTGTCTCACTGTGCCTCGCTTACTTGCCCTTTTATCTGCTTATGTCCCTTCCACCCAGAGCCCCGAAGCCAGGATAGGAGACGGCGGCAGCAGCCACTGACCCATCGCCCTACTGCAAGCAGCCTGGTCCCATCCCCAACTCCCACTAGTTCTAGCCCAGCCACCTCACGCAACCTGGGCTCCTGCCTACTGCGCAACTCGCTCAGCGTATCAGGTCTGTACCCACTGTCGCTAAGATCTGGGGTGACCAGCATCCTCCCATCCCTATCACCTAGTGCTTAGACCAAGCTCCTGAGTAGGCTTAAGCAAATACCATCAGCCATGCTGCCATCTGACCTAGACTTTCTCCTGGACCAGACATTAATGCAAGCCACTCCAGACCAGAGGCATCCATTATCCTTCTAATTGTGAACTGGGATTATCCTAAATCCCTAACACCCAAGCCCTTGTATGGAATTTAATGAAGGATTTTGTATAATAAAATAGCTAATATGGGGGCACTGATGGTTCAGTGGTAGAATTCTTGCTTTCCATATGGGAGACCTGGGTTGGATTCCTGGCTAAATGCGCCTCATGCACAGCCATCGCTTGTCTATCAGAGAAGGCTTGTGTGTTGCTATGCTGATCAGGTTTTAGCAGAGCTTCCAGACTAAGATGGAGCAGGAAGAAAGGCCTGGCAATCTACGTCAGAAAATCAGCCGGTAAAAATCCTATGGATCACAACTGCTCGATCTGTACCCAATCATGGGGATAGCACAGGACCAAGCACCATTTTGTTCTGTTGTGCATGGGGTCACCATAAGTCAGGGACCAACTCAACGGCAGCTGATACCATTTTTGAGTATTCACTATGTGCCAGGCACTGCTGAGCACTTTATCTCATTTAATCCTCACTTTTACAATTGAGGAACCTGAGGCGTTTCCTCCTTGCAGAGTGCTATTTACTCAAGCTCCCTGACTAAAAGACCTGGGCAACATTAGACAAAATTAAAGAACGATAAAAGGCACAAGCCTTTAGCCTTTCATCACTGCAAATGTTATGTGTGACTATCATCCACAAAAAACCTAGGTCGTGTATTCTCCTTTAAAGTTACAGATCTAGGTGTGTGAAGGGCTGGATAGAAATGATTTCCAAGGCTCCAGTCCAGTATCTTCTACCTCACTCAGAGGCCACTGCTTTCAGCTTGTTAACTCTCAATGGGTAGCCCTCAACCCACCAGTCTTGGGTACTGCTGGCTTGGTCCTTAAATGCTTGAACGTTTAAGATCTGTCCTGAGGTCTATAAGTTTACAAAAGTAATTAACCTTGGGGGGATGGGGAAGATGGCATCTACCAGGCCAGGGATGCTGCTAAACATCTACAATTACAAGATAGCCCTCCCCACCCCTGACAAAGAATTGTCCAGTCCCAAATGCCAGTTGTGTCCAGGTCGAAAAACCTGATCTAAAGGAAGTTGCCTCTCTTCTCCATTGCCCCTACCCTGATGATCACTTTCCTTTGTTCTCTAGGGAGTAGCAGTTCACTCCTGTCCTCAGGGGACAAGCCAGAGACTGTCATGGTGATTGGGAAAGGTCTGCTAGGGACTGGATCACGGACCCCCTGCATCAGGACCCGATTGCAGGTAATTTTTGGGTCTTCCCCAGTCCCCAGCGTAACAACTCTGGCAGAACTCAACAAGGCACTATTCATCTGGGTAGTGGGAGGAGAAATTCCCAGCACTGCTCTATAGCCTCTCCAGCTGCTCTGGCAAATCAGAAGATGCTGAGAGCCTGTCCAGTGCTCCCATCCCCATCAGTTAGGTCTCTCTATTGCTTGCTTCCAACCCATGTCCGTGTCAGATACACCCAAACCTCAGCCTACAAGCTTTGGCTTTCCTGTCCCTGCCCTTAGCTTCTCCTCTCTTTCTGCCCAGACCTGCCCGAGGAGACTTTCCGCCAGAAGGGGTCCCGGATTCCCCAGGTAACACATCTAGTTGCTGCTTCTAGAAACAGCTGTGCCACCAACTCTGATTCAGTCCAGATCCCCATGCTACGTTGGCTAAAGTTGGATACAGTCAAGCTGACTGGATGGGTGAAGTTAAGCTGCTCTGGCAGGGGCTGAGACTCAGAACGATCTGAGGGAGGTCTGCCAATACTCCAGTCTTTCCACATGGTGCTTCCCTACTCAGCCAGACCTTGGCCATGGGTAGCCAGGGAGGTTAAATGTTGGAGCCTTTGGCCATCCCTAGTTAAGTAAGACTCAGAATGCACAATCACAGACTGAACTCAGGAGTTCTCTCGTCATTATCTTGTTTCCCCCTCTCAGCTAGGAACGACAACAACAAAAAAAACATTGCCGTCGAGTCGATTCCAACTCAGCAACCCTATAGGACACAGTAGGTCTGTCCCATAGGGATTCCAAGGAGCGGCTGGTGGATTCAAACTGCCAACCTTTTAGTTAGCAGACAAGCTTTTAACCACTATGCCACCAGAGCTCCTAGCTAGGGACAGTGCCTAGGAATTCAAAGACCCAATACTTGTGTTGACTTCTACGCTACGCTCTTGTGTGAAAACTCTAGAGGCAAACAAGCTCGTGGAAGAATCCAGACTCTTAGCCCACTCCTGTCCACGCAGGCTAGGCCCAGGTTGGGCCGGGGCTCACCGCCGACTCGCAGAGGGATGAGAGGCTCTTCGGGCCCCACATCCCCTATCCCCCGGACCAGGGAGAGCAGTGAGCTGGAGCCGGGACCCCGCTCTGCTGCACCAGGGTGAGCACCAGGGTCCAGTTCCTCTCCCCACCCTACTTCTTCTATCCCCTCACTCTTATTTCAGCCATTCAGGATAATTTTCTTCCTTCCCTCAAAGTCTAAATGTACTTTTAAGAATCTACTCACTGATTTTCTTTCCCATCATGGCCTTGGTCTTCACGCTAAGGGACAAGAAAACAACTTCTAGTTCAGGCCTGAGGCCTAGGAGCTGGCTGGTTCTATCACCAGACCACTGTACAGCAGTACCCTGCCTGTCTCTGCCCATCTTCTCCTCTCCCTACCTCTCTGACCTCCCAGCCCCTGGCTAACAGATCAGAAGAGGGATAGAGTTTTCACAACCCCGATTCTTCTCTCTTCTCTGTTGCAGGCTGCCTCAGGCTTGGCCCCCACGGCCCCAATCTGCCCCTGCCTTTTCTCCTATTTCCTGTAGTCTGTCTGACTCCCAGTCCTGGATTTGTTACAGCAGGGGGCCCTTGGGCCAGGCTGAGGTTTGTTTTGCCCCTAAATTGCCCTCACTCACTGTTTCTCCCCGGGTCTGATAATGCCTTGACCAGGATATAGCCCCAAGACGGGAGAACATAGTGAGAAATGTGCTAGTCCCCTCCCTCAGCTGCCGAGTCCATGTGACAACCATAACTCATGGAATACCGGCCACACTGTCCAAAGCATCACAGAACAGCACCGTGACAGGACAAAGCAAGGACCTGACACCCCTCCCCTCCTTCCACAGCACAAGATTTTGGGACCACAAAAAATATTATCTATATTTTTATATTGGGGGAGTAGAAAAGAAAGCAGCCCCTATACTGGGCCCTATTCAGTGGCAGCTTCTTGTTCCATAGGGTTAAGGAAGACTTTGAGGAAATAAAAGTTGTTTGGAAAAATCCAGGTGTAGTTGCTTTGCATGTTGTGATGGGTAGAAGGGATGAAGTGAAGTGTGAAGGCCCCTCACACCCTCCATCTTGCCTCAGACTATGTCCTGGAATCCTAGAAAAGAGGGGGAAAGACCTGAGGTAAGGAAAATGCTGCAGATTTTTTCTGGGGAAATCCTTTGGAAATCAACTCCCATCCATCCTGTTCCCTTTTACGTTTCTGACTCACACCTAAGGTTGGTCCCCATGGCCCCCTCCCGCCCCATCCTTTCTTCTCTATGGCTTGGGTCTAACGAAGCCAACTCCTAATCAATGCCCCTTGTCCCAGGACATGGAAATAGAACTCTATACATCGTTACACTCTCTCTCAAAAAATTATGCCTAAATAAAGGCCTGAACAACTTCAGGAAAGTGAGAGCTATTTTAGTGGACAGGCCAAATCCTCAGCTTTGGATGGCACCCTCACTGCTCACTTGGTACCCACACCCCCAACGTGTACCCATACCAACGTGGCCATCTACCTACTGGGAACCATAAGATCGGGGCTGAGGGGCACTAGGGCACCCACCCCCCATTCTAGCGTGAAGCAGTTTAAGGGGGTGGGGGCAAAGCACTCCCTTCTCTGTGCGGATCAGGGCCCCAGTTCTGGGCGTATCCTGCTTGCCCCGACACTTTCTGATTTGAAGTTTCGAACCCTGCAGGCCCTGGCGCGGCCGCGCCACTCAACTCTCCTGGGGCTGGGCGCTACAGCCCCGGACCGTTACCTGGGGCAGAGAAAGCGCCACTCTCATTCCTGCTTCTTGGGATTGTTGACGGCCACGTAGTGATAAAGAACGACAAGCAAGAAGAGCGACACGCCCAGCATGTTGGCGAAGATGGCGAGCTGCACGTCCGTAATCATCCTGCGGAGAAGAGCAGGCACTGAGTCTCAGGCCGGCGCATTTCTCGCCTTCGCCAGGACCCGTCCACGCCCCCACCGACCAGCCACCCGGCCGGCTGACCCGTGGGAGCGCGCCTTCATGTCTCTCACCTGATCAACCCCACTCAGCTCAGACGCTCGCAGCGCACAAGCAGGCGGTAGGTGACTGGAGCCGGAACTTTGTAGCGCCGCCTCAGTTCCAACCCAGGCACTTCCGGCCGTGCGGCTCAGTCGGAACGGCCTCTCTAGCCCTGCTGTCTCGCCTGCTCCCCGCGGGGGGCTCTCACGGGGCGGGGTCTCGGGCGGGGCTGTGATGGGACGTCGAGCCATGGGGGGTGGGGCGGGCCCGCAGACCCGCGCCTAGGTTCCCGAGTCGCCCAGCTGGCGGCAGCTGGTGAGGCCAGGAAGACGGTTAGCAAAGCTGTGGCTACTCCTGGAGCCGGGAGTGGACTAGGGCGAAAGTGTGGTGGCGGGCGAGCCGGTCTGGGGACTCGGCTTGACCCCTAGGTCCAACCTCCCCTTTCCTTCCCCGGCCCCCTGCGGTGCTGCCCACCCCTCGCTTCCCGGCCTGGCCCAGCCAGGTGCTTCCTTTGGGTCTTGCCCTCCAAGTCCCCTCCCTGGGCTGGGAGGCGGGGATAGGGGTAGGGGGCGGTGCAGCATGGAGAGACGGCTGGGGCAGCGACTGCTCCTCTCCCCGGCGCCAGCCTTTCTGCCCTTGTTCGGACCGAGTTCAACGACCACGCTTGTGATCTGACCAGTGACTGCCTCACCCAGACTCCCTCCCTCCACTCCGCTCTCGGAGGTGGGCGTCGGAAATAGGGCGGACTCTCCCGGAATCAAAACCCAAACCGTGGGACTTGGGCCAAGTGGGAAATCACCCCTCGGATGTGAGGGTAGGGGGAACGGGAGGAAGGACCGGGACAAGAAAAAGGGGCCGTGGGTTCGAGGCAGAGTGGGTCGCTGAGGACGAAGAAGAGAGGCGACTGTGGGTAGGCGTCCGAGGGGCTCTGGCAAGGGCAGAGGCACCGTGGGATTCCACAACCTTCTGCCCGGTCAGAACGTTCTCCCCCTCACTTGTTGGTTCCCTCATCTTCACCATAAAAGGGAACAGCACCCAGCCAGGCTGTGGCCGGGGGCTGGGCTGTTGCTCGGGAGCTGTCAGGGGTAATGGAAGCCAGTTGCTTTGCGGTGGGGGGTGGGAGAGATGGGCGGGGAGTTGGCGGGGTGTGGGGAAGGGGGAGGCTCAGGGGACGCCACTGCTCCTCTGAGCCAAAGAAAACTCTACGGAAGCTGCTGTGGGGCTGGAACAGCTGGGTCAGGGGATCAGCTTGCCTGCCTGTGTGCAGAGTGAGCTGGGGGTACACTAGGCTGAATTCAGCTTCCTGGCCTGGGACCAGCAGCAGTTTGTCTATGCTCCAGCCTAGCAGTTCCCAAGCTCAGTCTCTACCTTTAGCAGTCTGTAGTTTCCCTGGCTTTCCCCATCTCACCCCCAGCCCCCACCCAGTATTTCCCAGAAG
Organism: Elephas maximus indicus; assembly: GCF_024166365.1. NCBI lineage: Eukaryota > Metazoa > Chordata > Mammalia > Proboscidea > Elephantidae > Elephas > Elephas maximus. Next base: position 45,439,773 of record NC_064830.1, read on the forward strand.
CTTCCTATTTAGAATCCCAAGACCAATATCCCTCCATGTAGCATTAGTGAAATCCTAGACATGTACTCTCTCATGCTTCCCTGAGAGAGCAGTCTGTTCCCAGCTTGGCTCTGTGAGAATGAGGGTCTAGATCTTAAAAGATTACACATCATTGTTTCATGTCTCCTGAAAATTTGAAGCAGACCCAAGTCCAGCCAGACGCTTAGGTCCATTGTTCAATCACAACTAGACCTCCGTCTTGTTAATAAGCTCTAACCTGACCCTAGAAAGTAGAATTTCTAGACTGCAAATGATATGAGAAAAGGTCTTGGAAGTGCTTCAAATTCCCAAGGCTGATCTGAAATCAACTGACCCAGGTGCTTTAGCTCCTAGACTGTCAGAGCTTAAGGGGGCCTTTAATATTATTTTATAAAGAAGGAAACTGAAACCCAGAAGGTAATTGATTTGACCAAGGTTCTACGACTGGTTCAAGACAGAACCAGGACCAGAACCCAAGTGTCACCTATTCCTCTCTTCTCTATTCCACATTCCATGTCAAATTATGGACTCTACAGCTTATCCTAGGATCAGGGACAGAGGGAAAGGATTTGTTTTAGAACCACCAGAAATGTCCTTCACCTCCCAGGACTTCCTAGGCCTAGGTCATCGAGTCTTTATCACCCTTAAATGGGTCATTTGGCCTAGTGCCTGGAGGAAGTGAATTTAAAATATGGCCTCTGAGACTGAACTAGACTCAGTTAAAAACTTGAAAAAAGCTTGGATGAATAGTATGTGGGAAGTGAGACAGGCAACGCCTTATGCTGGAAGTAGATTTGGGGTGGGGGGACACTTAATAGAGCTGAATCTGTGGTTCGTGTAACATTTTCAAGGAGAAGACATGAGGCCAGGATTAGGCTCAGGAGTGAAAAAGCAACAAGACATGGGAAAAACGGGACTAGCCCCGAGTCCAGGGAGGTCTGCTCCTAAAGTATTGTACCTGTGGGAAAGAGTTGGAAGGAAAAGAAAAACATACATTTGGGGAAGAGTGGACTTTTGCTCAGGTCCCCACAAGCTTGAATTCCCATCCAGGTTGGCCTGACCCGGTACCCAATTCATATTATCCTTCCCTTTTATTTCCTCCCAATATTCAGTCCTCTAACAGAGGGCATTAGGCATAAAATGTTCCCTTTTGCTGGTGCCCCTGGGAACATGAACTCATTGCTCGGTCAATGGTGGTTGAGGGAATGAATTAGTTGCCTAGTGTGTCTAGTTCCATTGCCACTAGACCCTTGGAAATCCCCAGTTTTGGAGAGGTTATAAAATAGGTCCTGTTCTAGTACCCCAGAGACTTAGCCTTGTTTTGATCTCAAGAACTCTTTTGCCAATTGCATTGGAAATTTTTGGTTGCCTGCCAAAACCACCATACCACCACCACCATATCCTATCTAACCTTCACCTCCATTGTAGCCTGATTGCCCACACCTGAGGCCGGCAATGGGCACCATCCTCCCCAATGAACCTGGAGCAACTAATTTATTTGATACCTCACAAATGTTCATGTCGGCTCTTAGGTTTAGGCTGTCTCCTAATTACAAGACGAAACGAAATGCAACCTACTGCAACTGTACTTCAAAGCCAACATTTTTCACTTGACACAGTTAAAATGTACAACAGATTTTTAAACTTCACGGGCCAGGAGAGGGAATGGAGACAACTGGGCAGTGATAAGATGTCAGGGAGGTCTTTGCAAGCTGCCAAGGGAGAAAAGAGTGAGAAGGGCAGGGAAAGAAAATCCATAGCAACAGTCAGGGAAAATCTGGAGGCGAAGTGGTCTGGCTTCCTGCCAGGGGTGTGGCCAGGGCCTAGAACTGAGGCAGAGACCAAGGACGAAGCTGCAACCTTCCCATGACAACTTTGAAACCGGCAGCTCCTGAGACCGTTTTCCTTAAGTCCCCTTGTGTGCCAGTCTAAGACCTCTAAGGGACAACCACACATTTTTGTTGCTGTTGGTTCCAGCCTTTACTTTCACCATTCTGTCTTTTTGCCAACACTTCTAGCCATCAGGGTCCCATTCTGGGCCATAGGATCTCAGAGGCAGATCACTCAGAGTCACATCGGAGATCTGGTTGCATCCATTCTCATGACTTCCTACTATTGCCTGTAAAAATGATTCCCCGAATCAAGACCCACATTTCTAACCACCTCCTAGACATTTGGAAACCCTGGTGGCATAGTGGTTAAGTGCTACGGCTGCTAACCAAAGGGTCAGCAGTTCGAATCCGCCGGGCCCCCCCAAGGAAACTCTATGGGGCAGTTCTACTCTGTCCTATAGGGTCGCTAGGAGCAGGAATCGACTTGGCGGCACTGGGTTTTCCTAGACATTTATTTCCTCTGGGATATGTTATTCTCATCTTAAACTCACTATGTCCAAACTAAAGTTCTCTCTCTTTCCTTCAAACGTGCACCTCTTCCAGACTTCCCCATCCTGGCTAGAACCCTGGAATCTTCTCTGGTGTCTCCCCTCATCTGGACCCTCATTCCAGAGGCAGTCACCAAGCAGTTACCATCTTCCCATTCTTTCCATGGTCACTGCCACCACCAGAGCCCAAGTCTGCATCACCTTGCAATGTAGAATTTGCAAGGGACCTTAGAAAACTAAGAGCTCCTTCCTTGTATAAGAAGACTGATGCCCAGTGGAGTCATGGGATTTGCCCAAATTTATAATGCTAGTTAGAGGGCCAACTTAATTGTGCTCATGAGGAATCTGTACATGAATCAAGAGGCAGCCATTTGAACAGAACAAAGGGATACTGCATGGTTTAAAGTCAGGAAAGGTGTGCGTCAGGGTTGTATCCTTTCACCATACCTATTCAATCTGTATGCTGAGCAAATAATCTCAGAAGCTGGACTCTGAAGAAGAATGGGGCATCAGGATTGGAGGAAGACTCCTTAACAACCTGCGTTATGCAAATGACACAACCTTGCTTGCTGAAAGTGAAGAGGACTTGAAGCACTTACTAATGAAGATCAAAGACCACGGCCTTTAGTATGGATTGCACCTCAACATAAAGAAAACAAAAATCCTCACAACTGGACCAATGAGCAACATCATGATAAATGGAGAAAAGATTGAAGTTGTCAGGGTTTCCTTTTACTTGGATCCATAATCGACACCCGTGGAAGCAGCAGTCAAGAAATCAAAACAAAAACCGCATTGGGCAAATTGGCTGTAAAAGACCTCTTTAAAGTATTGAATAGCAAAGATGTCACCTTGAGGACTAAGGTGCGCCTGACCCAAGCCATGGTGTTTTCAGTCATTTCATATGCGTGTGAAAGCTGGACAGTGAATAAGGAAGACCCAGGAAGAATTGACTCCTTTGAATTGTGGTGTTGGTGAAGAATATTGAATATACCATGGACTGCCAGAAGAACGAACAGGTCTGGCTTGGAAAAAGTACAGCCAGAATGCTCCTTAGAAGCAAGGATGACAAGACTATGTCTCACATACTTTGAATATATTATCAGGAGGGATCAGTCCCTGGAGAAGGACATCATGCTTGGTAAAATACAGGATCAGTGAAAAAGAAGACGACCCTCATCGAGGTGGATTGACACAGTGGCTCCAACAATGGGCTCAAGCATAGAAACAATTGCGAGGATGGCACAGGACTGGGCAGTGTTTTGTTCTGTTGTGCATGGGGTCGCTATGAATCAGAACTGACACAACCGCGTCTAACAACAACAACAACACAACAACAGTTAGAGGAAGAGCTGGGACTAGTATCCTTGTGCGTTGGCACCCTGCTTATTGCTCTTACTGATAATTTCTTCTTTCTGTGCGTGAATGTATTCTTTTACTCAAAAACTTGTAACCCTAATTTGTCCACAATCTACCTCTCTGACTTTTTTCCTCACTTCTTCCTGACACAAATAAGAACTAATATTTATCGAACATTTATTATGTGCCAGGCACTGTTCTAAATGCTTTACACATATTAATTTGCATAATCCTCAAACATCCATAAAGGGATGTGTTATTATTATCCTGGTGCTACAAATGAGGAAACTGAGGTAGTCCACTGCCTGAGCCTGAAATCTCTCCCTCCCCTCCTCTCTGTTCTTCACTTTCTTTTTTCCAATGCTCGTCAGGTCCTCTCTGTTCCAACAGCTCTACTCTGATTACCCCTAGCATCCAGCTACCTTACCCCTCTTACCCAGAACACTTAATCATCCATTTGCCCTGCCCTCCTTGGCACTCAGTGTATCCTGCCTTGCGTTAGTTCTCTGTATCGGTGTTTGTGTCCCATTCCCCGTGAGAGCCCGAGTCACTCCTTAGCGGACAGTGACTGAGTCTTCTATGCCTCTGCTATCTGGGCACTTCTACAGTGCATAGCGCCTGGCATACAGTGCTCTCTTTCTCCTTTCTGTCTAGAGCTCCAGCTTCTCTCTCTTAAGCCTCCCACCACACAGGGAGATCCTGGTCCAGGACACAGCACTGAGGAATAGATAGATGGTGAAGGAGGACCAAGCTTACAGACTCAGGTACCTCACAAGGAGCTTTGAGATCAGGCTAATGGCTGAATGTGACTGAGGACCGTATCTGCTACAGAGGCTATCAGATTTGTCTCCAGGTAGGGAGTGGCTTCCTTTGGTGCTGTACAGATAAGTCCCAATTCACCCCACCCCCAGTTATGACCTGACCGTCCTCACCATGGCCAGCCTGGACCCATAGTCATTTGGTCCTTGAAGAAGGAGATTCTCCTGTTGCCTGTGTCCTTTCCACTGTTGGACAGAAGACTGCCCTCCTCCCATCTCCAGATTCCTGTCTTCCTCTTCTGTGTTCTCTGAATTTCCTGCCTGCCTCAGTGGAGTCCTTTCTTCCTTTTCCTCCCTGGCCCAGGGCCTCTCTCCCCTCTCCTCCTTTTTCCCAGGACAATGGCCTGGGTTTTTAGATTCTAATCTCAGCCCTACTCTTGAATTGCTGTACTACCTTGGACAAATCACTTCCCTACTCTGGTGTCAATTTTCACATCTATAAAAGGAATCAGATGGACAAGCTGGTGAATGATGTCCTGAGCCCTGCAAGTTCATTCTCTCCTCTACAGTCCTTCTCTCCCCGCTGGGCCCCTCTCCCAGGCGAGGCCTGCCCTAGCCCCAGGAGAGCTGTGGTTCTGGCTCCTGTTGCCTGTCTATGGACCAGCCCTGGGCCTCCTCCCCAGCTCTGGCCCCGGCTCCATGTGGCCCATCTGAGAGGCTGGCCCCAAGCCCAGTGGCAACTCCACATTTCTCTGTTTTTCCTTTTTTTTCCCCCTCTTTCCCTGAGTTAACAAGAAGCAGATGTGGCGCACGATGGTTGGAGAGGTGGGAGGGGAAGGGGGAGGCTGGATCGCCAGCCAGACAAGGGGGAAGGGAGGGGAGTGAGCAAGGGAGGGAGGCAGGAGGCCAGGGCCCGCCCCACAGCCACCCCTTGTGCCTCTGAACAGCCACAGGGGCAAAGCCCTGTCACCCCCAGGATCTGGTCATCAGGGGAAAAGGACAGGGAGACCAGAGAAGAGCCAGCTGGGGCTAGGGGGCGGAGGCCCAGGAAGCAGCATCTGAGAGGGGCAGGGACCAGGCACAGGAGGCCAGGGGCACAGAGAACAAACTCCCCTCAGAAGTGGAGAAGAGGAGAGCGGAAGGAACCAAGGGAGGGACAGACGGGAGCCTGAGGAGGAAAGAGGAGGGGGAGAGGGGTCAGGCCAGGCAGCCAAGGAAGAGACGGTGTGGGGGCCGCAGGCAGGAAGCCTGGGACGGGGACAGCGAGCTCTGTCCTGCCGAGCCGCGGCATCCCCCAGGGCCGGGCAGTGGTGCCAGCTGCCAGGCCGGGATGTGCCACTGAGAGCTACCAAGGAGCGCCCCAACCATGGCCCCCAGCGCCCTCTGGAGCTGCTACCTCTGCTGCCTGCTGACCGCCTCCGCGGGGGCAGCTAGCCACCCTCCTCGTGGCTACAGCCTCTATACGGGGGGCGGCAGGGCCCTCAGCCCCGGGGCGCCCCAAGCCCAGAATGCCCCGCGGCCTGCAAGCAGACACAGGTAAGAGGAGGCCCAGCCCCAGGCTGGAGGTGGATGGGTTGGCTGGTTGGAAGGTGGACATGCTGCCACCGCGTTGGCTACCCTGCCCTGGGCTGTCTCCCCAGGTGTAGGGAAGGGGGGAGAGAGGAAAGCTTATCCATCAGGTAGCTCCTCAAATGCCCACCTTCCCAGAGGTCTGTTTCCAGGGCCCCCTGCACTGATTGGCTCCCGGGTAACCTGAGGGGGATCAGCGCCCACATCCCCCCAGGGGGACCTGTAGTTTGGTGCCCAGGGAAGCCACCCGTAGGGGTGTGGCCAGGCCTTCCTGACAGCTGCCTGGTGAGTGCCAGCCCAGGATCCTTGAGCAGATGTTTTGTCCTTTCTAGGGCTTCCTTGGCCCCATCCAGTAATCTGTAAGTCTGACACCACTCTTGCTCCCGAGCAGGACACAGATCAAAGGCCAGCATGAATGGGGCAAGTGTGTGGAACTGCTAGCCTCAAGGGAGGCAGGGTTCATCAATAGCTTATTCTCTACTTAACCTTGAACTGGATCATGGCCTGCTCCATGTCTTCTCCCCTGAGGCACCGGTGGATGCCAGCATCCAGGGGATCATCCCCAGGGACCTGGCCATCCGGCTCGCACAGGGCATGCCAAGATAAGACTTGAGAATGGGCCAGAAATGGACACAAATAAGGGTGTGAATTCAGAGGCTCTGCAGGTCCCCACAGCCATGAGTACTGACTTCTCTGGTTGTGCTTTTCCATTTTGGGCCTCTCCCATCTTGAAAAGTCTTTATCTGCTCCTGGTGCACAGGAAAGCATGGGAGAGCTGCCCCTGCCAAAGCCCTGGCTCTCGCTGGTTGCCCAGGGCCCTTCATTTTCTGATGTCACTCAGTCCCGCTGGTAGTCCCTGGGGCCTCCTCTGGGGCATGTGTCTCTGGTCCTTGGGCCCAGGTGGGGTTGTGTCTACAGGAACTGGTGTGCCTATGTGGTGACCCGGACAGTGAGCTGTGTCCTTGAGGATGGAGTGGAGACCTTCGTCAAGCCCGACTATCAGCCGTGTGGCTGGGGCCAGCCCCAATGTCCCCGCAGTATCATGTGAGCTCCCTCTGCTGGGGCATGGACTGGGCCAGTGGGCACTTGGTGGGGGCTGACCAAAGGCCAAAATATTGGTGGCCAACTCAGGGAATTCGTACAAAGCAAGCAGGCAGCAAGGGGCAAGACTAGGCAGCCACAGTCAGAGCCATTTTGAGGAGATGCTATGGCAAGTTTGGCTGGTGGGATACCGAGGGCAACCCCACCTAGACCACGTGCCAACCCCCAAATGCCTTCTGTGGGCTGGGGCCATCCTCAAGGAGAGGAGTTCAAAGTTCCAGCACAGGGCAAGGAGAGTAAGAGCAGTGATTTGGCCCTTGGCCAACAAGCTGACAGCTGTCAACTGAGCAAGGCCACATGCTAGACACTAAGGGGGACCCAGCTGCTCATCTCTGAGGACAGGGGCCAGGGCCACTGATAGGACAAGGAGGAAATAAAGAGGCCTCCCTCCACCTCTCCCAGGTACCGAAGCTTCCTCCGCCCTCGATACCGTGTGGCCTACAAGACAGTGTCGGATATGGAGTGGCGGTGCTGTCAGGGGTACGGGGGCGATGATTGTGGTGAGGGTCCTGCCCCAGCGCTGGGCCCCGCTTCTACCACACCACGCCCTCGGCCCCGGCCTGCCCGCCCCAACCTCTCTGGCTCCAGTGCAGGCAGCCACCTCAGTGGGCTAGGGGGAGAAGGTGAGTAGGGAGCTGCTGGGGAGAGAAGTGGGAGACCATCCTAGGTGGAAAATGTGGGGCCGGGTTGCTGAGGAAAACCCCAGACTGCTCTAAGTCAGGGGAAGGAAAGGGAGAGAAGGGAGCTGATGAGATCCCTGAGATTCTCTGTGTGTGTGTGTGTGTGTGTGTGTGGTGTGTGTGTGTGGTGTGTGTGTGTGTGAGAGAGAGAGAGAGAGAGAGACAGAATAGTGCTCACATGCGCCCACTTGTGACCAAGATGCTTCCTCATTGGGAACAGCTGTGGGAGGAAGGGGGATTCCATTGAGAAACTTGGTCCTTGGGGATAGACAGTTGAGACTACAAGTCCTAGCATGCACTGCAACATGTCCCAGGCCCCTCTGGCCTTTGGTGACTGCAGGTCCCAGAATGCAGCAGTCCCTGTTGCTTGCTTTCCCTTGCGTGTGTTCCAGGCACTCCGGATGGGCTGTTTCCCTGCCAGGGAGATAGCAATAACTGTGCTTATTGGCATCCTGGCTGACTAACTAACCCACTACAGCCCCAACAAGCTTGCCATGGAGCCTCTTGTTTGTCCCAGCGGTGTTGTGGGGAGCGCTGCCCAGTAATAGCCACTGTCATGGTGTTCAAAGTGCCCCCACCACGTTCCCATTTTGCTCCTCTTGACAGCCCCATGAGGGAGGGCAGATAGTGTCACTCCCATTTTACAGGTGAGGAAACAGTTTCCAAAAAGTTAAGAGGCACTGTGCACAGTGGAGAGGACGTGGCCTTGGTGATCAGACAGGTGACCTGGGTTTGGAACTTGGTCTGCCACTTGTTAAACTTGTAACCCATGGCCCAGTTACCTGGTATCTCTGGTCCTCTGTTTACCAGTGTATAAAATGGGAAGCATTTGTGGTATCTGCCCAGTGAAGGTGTGGTAAGGGGAAAGCCATGGCACACACTTGGCCTAGAGGCATTCAGTGAATGGAGTTTCCCTTCTTTCTTTTCTTGCCCAAATCACCCAGCTAAGTTGTGGAGGAATCGGCCTAGGACCGCTGTCCTCGCTGGAGCTGGGGTGAGCAGGGCTTAGTTGGTGACGACAGATAGGGAGTGGCGGATACAGAGGTAGCACTGAGCTCTGAGGTCTGGTCCCTCTGCTTGATGCCTTCCCCTCTCTGCTAGGTCCTCAGGAGTCAGAGAAGGTGCAGCAGCTGGAGGAGCAGGTGCAGAGCCTGACAAAGGAGCTGCAAGGCCTTCGGGGTGTCCTTCAGGGACTGAGTGGGCGCCTGGCAGAAGATGTCCAGAAGGCTGTAGAGACAGCCTTTAACGGGAGGCAGCAGCCAGCAGATGCAGCTGCCCGCCCTGGCGTGCACGAAACCCTCAATGAGATCCAGCACCAGCTGCAGCTCCTAGACAACCGCGTCTCCACCCATGACCAGGAGCTGGGCCACCTCAATAACCATCATGGTGGTGGTGGCGGCAGCACCCTGGACTCAGCCCCGGCCCCTCCTGGCCACAGCGAGGAGGTGCTTCGGGAGCTGGAGCAGCGGCTGCAGGAGTCCTGCTCTGTGTGCCTGGTGGGGCAGGAGGGCTTCCGCCAGCAGCAGCAGGAAGACCGGGAGCGGCTGCGAGCTCTGGAGAAGCTGCTGGCCTCAGTGGAGGAGCGGCAGCGGCAGCTGACCGGGCAGGCCCTGGGCCGCAGACCCCCTCAGGAATGCTGTCCCCCAGAACTGGGCCGGCGACTGGCAGAGCTGGAGCGGAGGTTGGATGTTGTGGCTGGCTCGGTGACGGTGCTGAGTGGCCGTCGAGGCACTGAGCTAGGAGGAGCAGCTGGGCAAGGGGGCCACCCCCCAGGCTACACCGGCTTAGCCTCCCGCCTCTCTCGCCTGGAGGACCGATTCAACTCCACCCTGGGTCCCTCAGAGGACCAGGAAGGGGGCTGGCCTGGGGGCCCGAGCCACTCACTGACTGCTGCCTGGGGCCGACTAGAGAAGCTGGAGGAGCTGCTGGCCAATGTGAGCAGGGAGCTGGGTGGGCGGCTGGATCTGCTGGAAGAGCAGGTGGCGGGGACTGTGCACGCCTGTGAGCAGCTCTGCTCTGGGGCCCCCGGGGAGCAGGACTCCCAGGTCAGTGAGATCCTCAGTGCCCTGGAGCGCAGGGTGCTGGACAGCGAGGGGCAGCTGCAGCTGGTGGGCTCAGGCCTGCACAAGGTAGGAGCAGCTGGGGAGGCCCAGCAGGCCGTGCTGGAGGAACTGCAACGGGCCGTGGGCCAGCTCCAGGATCGCATGGATGCCCAGGATGGGACAGCTGCAGAGTTCACTCTGCAGCTGAATCTCACAGCTGCGAGGCTGGGCCAACTGGAGGGTCTGCTGCAGACCCGTGGGGACGAGGGCTGCGGGGCCTGCGGCGGTGTCCAAGAGGAGCTGGGCCGCCTTCGAGATGGCGTGGAGCGCTGCTCCTGCCCCCTACTCCCCCCTCGGGGCCCTGGGGCTGGCCCGGGTGCTGGGGGACCAAGCCGAGGGCCATTGGATGGCTTCAGTGTGTTTGGGGGCAGCTCAGGCTCAGCCCTGCAGGCCCTACAAGGAGAGCTCTCCGAGGTCATTCTTACCTTCAGCTCCCTGAATGACTCACTGCATGAGCTCCAGACCACTGTGGAGGGCCAGGGTGCTGATCTGGCCGACCTGGGAGCCACCAAGGACCGCATCATCTCTGAGATTAACAGGCTGCAGCAGGAGGCCACAGAGCATGCTACAGAGAGTGAGGAGCGCTTCCGTGGCCTGGAGGAGGGACAGCCGCAGGCTGCCCAGTGCCCCGGAGTAGAGGGGAGGTTGGGCCGTCTTGAGGGAGTCTGTGAGCGGTTGGACACTGTGGCCGGGGGGCTCCAGGGCCTGCGAGAGGGCCTTTCCAGGCATGTAGCAGGGCTCTGGGCTGGGCTACGGGAAACCAACAGCACCAGCCAGACACAGGCAGCCCTGCTGGAGAAGCTGCTGGCAGGGCAGGCTGGCCTGGGCAGGAGGCTAGGTGCCCTCAACAGCTCCCTGCTGCTCCTGGAGGACCGGCTACACCAGCTCAGCCTGGCGGACCTCACTGGTGAGGGGGCAAGAGGAGGCCTGGGTGGGGAGCCCCTTTTCAAGCCCTTTCTTTCTCCTCCTCTCACCCCACAACAGCCCTCCTTGTTCTCATCTATTTCTCCTTGCTCTGCCCAGCATGCGTTGCCAGTCTCCTCTATCCTAGGGGAAACAGTTTTTTCATAAGAGATGATCCAAGGTCACAGTTCCCTGTCCCCCCTCTGAGTGCTCAGATGGGTGGAGGTGGGATGTTGTTCCACCAGGTATCCAGCATGGGCATTGAGAGGCCCCGGCTCCTCACTAACCAGCAAAGCCCCACCTGTTTCATCCATAGAGTGCATAGAGCCACCACCTTCCTTGTCTGTTGAGAACTTTATAGATCTCCTTCACCATCGTTTTGTCACTACAGGGCCAGCAGGTGAGGCTGGGCCTCCAGGGCCTCCTGGGGTGCAGGGGCTTCCAGGTCCTGCTGGGCCTCCAGGACCCCCAGGCAAGGATGGACAAGAGGGGCCTGCTGGACCACCAGGTATGTGGGTTGAGAACCTCCCGGGCAGCCCCAGCTTGATAGTCCACCCTGAACCTGAAAGAGAAGAGAGGAAAGGGGTGAGGAATTGGGGGTCCTATATGGCTGGTAAGAAGCTCTGGTGGTGTAGTGGTTAAGTGCTTAGCTGCTAACTGGAAGGTCGGCAGTTCAAACCCACCAGCCGCTCTGTGGGAGAATAATGTGGCAGTCTGCTTCCATAAGATTTAGAGCCTTGGAAGCCCTGTGAGTGTAAAGATTCACAGCTTTGGGAACACTACGAGGCAGTTCTACTTTGTCTTATATGGACGCTTCGAGTCGAAATTGACTCGGTGGTAATGGGTATGCGGCGGATAGTGGGAGGAAAGTGATTAGGAGCTGGGACAGTCACTAATTGCATATGTTGGCCTCACTGCTGTATTGAAGACTTCAGGGTGAGCCTACAACGGCTATCTAGGGTGTGAAAGGTGGTGGGACAAGGGCTCATGGCCCAGCACTTGTACAGCATGGACACTAACTATTCCTCCTTTTCTCGCTGTCCCCATTCATGCTTTGAAATCCACATAGCTCTCAGCACAGTGGGAGGGACTGAGCAGGTGTTTGCTCAGTGACCTAGTGAGAGCTGCCCTACTTCTCATTGCTCTCTTTCCTCTTCCATAGGTCCCCAAGGCGAACAGGGTAAGTTTCTTTCATCGGATCCTGGAGGAGGTAGAACCTGAATCAGGGGCTGGAGGATGGAAGGCCTCAGGCAGCTAGAGGTCTGGGAGGGGAAGGGCCTGGGTGGCCCTGCACAGAACATCCACCCTAACACCCACTCTATCCCCACCCAGGCGTGGAGGGGGCACCAGCAGTCTCTGTGCCCCGGGTGGCTTTTTCAGCTGCCCTGAGTTTGCCCCGGTCTGAACCAGGCACAGTCCCCTTCGACAGAGTCCTGCTGAACGATGGGGGCTACTATGATCCGGAGACAGGTAGGCCTGGGGGGGAGCCTGGGGCTGGGCACGTGGGGGGGATGGGTAAGGCTGTGCAGTGGTAGGTTATCATTTTTGCCTCTTCAGACAGTGCCTAACTTCATTCTTTGATTTGGGGAGATCCCTACTCCTTCATTTATTCATTCTCACCACCCTTGGGGGTGGAGAGAGGAGGAGTCATTCATTCAACAAAATCTTTAGCGGGGGCCTACTCTTGCCAGGCACTCTTTTAAGAGCTGGGATGCACTACTGACCAAAATAGGCGAAATTCCCTGCCCTCACGGACCTTAGTTTCTATTGGGATAGAAGTAAAAAGACCACAGAGTTCCCTCCCTAGTCTAGGAATTCTGAGTGGGCTCCCCGAAGCCTCCTTGGCCCAGCCACGTGTCTGACTGACAGCCATCCCTGTCCCCAGGCGTGTTCACAGCGCCACTGGCCGGACGCTACTTGCTGAGCGCGGTGCTGACTGGGCACCGGCACGAGAAAGTAGAGGCTGTGCTGTCCCGTTCCAACCTGGGCGTGGCCCGCATCGACTCCGGCGGCTACGAGCCGGAGGGCCTGGAGAACAAGCCGGTGGCCGAGAGCCAGCCCAGCCCGGGCGCCCTGGGCGTCTTCAGCCTCATCCTGCCACTGCAGGCCGGGGATACGGTCTGCATCGACCTGGTCATGGGGCAGCTGGCGCACTCGGAGGAGCCGCTCACCATCTTCAGCGGAGCCCTGCTCTACGGGGACCTGGAGCTCGAACAGGCATAAAAACAGGGCCGGGCCGCAACGGCTCCAAGTGTCTGCGCTGGCTGAAGAGCCTGCGGCAGAGGCGACTCCCAGGGTCCCCGCCTGGACAGGAGCCATCTCAGACGCCTCCCGCCTCGGGGCCGCCATCTCCGGACGCGCGGCGGTACTCGTGCCCAGAGCGGCCCCTCCCCAGCGCGCCGGGGTGGGACTCCAGGGTCCCTTCGTCCAGACTTCTGGCCCCATCGCCGTCGCCTCCAGACCCGGCTCCAGGGCCCGGACTGCAGAGGAGCCGATCTTTACACCCTTGGCTCCCTCAACCGACCCTCAGGCGGATTCCCTACGGTCCAGGGCACTCCCCACCGCCATACTAAACTATTCAGGAATAAACACTTTTTTTTTTTCTAAAAAAACCCCAAAAACTGTTCTCCAGTATGTGTTCAGGGGTACGTAGGGGATGGGGTGGCGGCAGAGAACGGCCTACGGAGGGAGTCCTGGGTTCCAAGCCGGCTTGCCTCCTCCCCTCGGGCTCCGGAGCGGCGCTTCCAGAACTTGCTCTGGAAATGCGGGCCACCAGGTGCGCCCGAGGTTAGAGCTCCAGCGGGACCGCCTCCCGGTCATGTCAGTTTCGCCGGCGCCCGCCAGGAGGCGCTGGGAGCCCAGACGCCGCGCCGCTCATTGTGTCTCCCGTCACGTGGCCACCGCCTACCCCAACAGGCCCTGGCGGCTCCGCGGCGGAGGAGGGCCTCGGGTTGGGCTGGGCCTCGGGGACCGAGCGGGACACCGGCGAGAACGCGAGCGGCTGCTTAGACTGCGGGGACAGGGCTGCAGCGCAAGGCCGAGTCAACCCCGCGGGTCCAGGGTCGGGAGTCAGGGCAAGGGTGAAGTGGAGGGCGGGGCAAGTGGCGCCTTTCCCCTGCGCTTTCTCTTTGCATTAATGAGATTGCCTAGGCGCGTTTTAGACAGGTTTACATTGGTTCCCAGTCCGCGTGTCAGGTGAGGAAATTGAGGCCGAGAAGCGGGAGGCGTGAGGATCTGCAGGGCCAGGCAACCTGCTAAGGGGAGTCTGGGAACCAAGAATTCGGGGTCTGCGCTCACAGGCAAGCTTGGATCGGTGGGAGTCGGGTGCAATGCCCCTGCTGCATTCCCTGCACCCCACTACCTCGCACCTGCTCGCTCCTGCAGGCTTCCTGGAGGAGGAGCTCCGTGGTGGAGGAGGAGCCAGGGCTGCTTGGGGAACAGGCGCTCAAGTCTCCGTGATAAGAGACAGAACCCGGGAGGAGCCCCGTCAGCTGGTAGGACAGAACGTTCCAGGAGCAACCTCATGGAAGAGAAGCAGATCCTGTGCGTGGGGCTAGTGGTGTTGGACATCATCAGTGTGGTGGATAAGTACCCGGAGGAGGATACGGATAGCAGGTAGGGGCGCCCAGAGCCCAAGGGACGCTGCAGCCCAGCGTCTGTGTCTGGCCAGAGGCCATGAGAGTCCAGTCTTGGGAGCCAGTGTCCTTTGCCTGTGGAACCTGGGGGCTCTGAGCGGGACAGGAGAGGAAAGAATTGAAGGCTTTAATAAGCAGCAGCAGACTTTGGAGAGCACTGTATTAGCCAGTTCCCATTTCAACCCTGGAACTGCGTCAGGCATCATCCCCATTTCATTGATAAGCAAGTGAGACTCTGAGAGATGAAGCGATTAACCCAAGGACACACAGCTAGTAAGGTGCAGGACCAGTTTTTTTTTTTTTTTTTTGTAATACCAAGATCTATGCACTTGGCTCTCACCAACGTTTACTTCTAGTTCATTATATATATATATAATTAATATTAAATAAGTGTTATAGATTTATATCAGGAAACCCTGGTGGTGTAGTGGTTAAGTGCTACGGCTGTGAACCAAAGTGTTGGCAGTTCAAATCCACCAGGCGCTCCTTGGAAACTCTATGGCGTGGTTCTACTCTGTCCTATAGGGTCGCTATGAGTCGGAATCGACTCGACGTCACTGAGTTTGGGATATTTATATCACCTATTTCTAAAAAAGATTTGAGGTAGCTTACAATAAGAGGTCTGTGCAATTAGACTGTTCAAAGACCATTTAAAACCATGGTATTTTAGCTTCGACTATAGCTCAGGGCTTGCTGGTGGAACTGGAGGCAAACTTGAGGATGCCATGGGTTATGGATAAGCTGGTTCAAACTTTTCCCTGATGCTAACTCCTAAAAGTTTACCAGAAATCCTTTTTAGGAGACATTGAGCAACATAGTGGCAAATATCTTCTCAGTGGTCTGGTAGAAGTTGAAGCGTCATTTGTTGGTGCTTATATTTACTACTGATAATCCCATTTACACTGTCATCCCATGGGGCATTTCAGTATAGCACTTAAGAGTACTGAGAAGAAATGATCCTTGGCTCTCAGTTCTCTCAGCCAAGAACTGGATGGAAGGGACTTCAACACTGAGCTTTGGCAAGACACTACAGTGCCCACGGCAGAGGGGCTAATTGAAGGCAGAGATCCTGACTCTCTTCTAGCTGTAAGAGTCTGCAAAGCACTGGCATGTTCATTATCACATACTTCCCTCTCAGCAGACCATAGAAACATGAGTCAGTAACGTCCTCCTTTTATAGATGAGGAAGCTAAAGATTCAGAGTAGTTCAATGATGTGCATGATAACTTCATAGTTCAATAGTGGCAGAGCAGCAATTCCAACTCAAGCCTCTTAACTCCCAGCCCTCCATCATGTCTTGCACTCCCTGTCCCTTTCGCTGCTGTGCCTGTCTCCTGGAGTTGACCCTTTGTTTTGGGCTACTTTGTTTGCCAGACCTAGGGGCCCCTTGCTAGGGCAGCAGGGACAGTAAGGAAGGGGCACGAGAGGTGCTTCTGTGTGGATTGACCTGACCTTGGCAAGGTCGGCCCCCGGATACAGTGCACAGTGAGGAGTTAGGCTTACTCTCAGGAGACCAGTGAAAAGTCTGGGACACAGGCTCTCCAGGGACTGTGGAGCCCTGGGGGAGACTCGGAGTGCCTCTTTGTAACAGAGCTGAAGTTTCATTCCCCTGGGGCTAATTAGGTCAGGAGGTTAGGATAAGGAAGTCCTGCTGGCTGTCACTGTGATGGAGGCCATTTCTGAAGGTGGGTGCTAAGTTACATGCCTCTCTAAAGAGACCCTTCCCAAATGCCCACTGTCCTCCATGCCCCTCCTACCCAGGGGGATGCAGAGCACACTTTGCTTGTCTGTAGAGCCTTCTCTCTGTCGTGCCCCCATCCCGCCTAGCCTAGCTCACAGATGAGCAAGCCTGAGTGGGTACCCCCCTCTGCCTTAATACTGGCCTCAAGTGGACAAAGGGGCAAGAACCTGCCCCAGGGTCTCTATGTTCAAGGGGCAGTTGGGCCCTCTCAGGAGCTGCCACCTGGAACTCGGCTAGACCTCTGAGGAGTGAACCTTGCTTCCCAGAGTCCAGGCTGAGGCGAGCCTGCCAGAAAGCATCCTTATGCTCCACTGAGCGTTTCTGCACAGGAAGTTGGGTATTAGTGCGACTTTGAAAGGTTTCCACAGGGTAAAGTTCCATACCTTTTCTGGGAAACCTCATCAAAGCCAGGGCCTAACTACTGTCATTTAGAAAGTACAGAGTAAATAGCAGTGATTTTGGAAGTCAGGAAACCTGGGTTCTGATATCAGCTTTGTCACTAACTATTGGTGTGATCTTGAGCCAGTTGGATTTCTCTGGACTATTTTCTTCTTCTCTGCATGAAAATTTCTCCAAAGCTCATAAAGCTTGAAAAATGTTTAACTCTTTACAAATCAGTATGCTTCCTTCCTAATGAAAGCATGTTCCCCCTTTCCCAAGGCTGAAGGGAACCACAGGGTGAAGTTTGTGTACAAATATACCTTATCCTAAAATTCTAGTTCCGTTTCTTTGAGTTAGTGGTTCTTTGGTACTTGTTTCTCATATTGTTAGCTGCCACAATCATTTTTTGGAACGGCAGAATAGAATTAACAACCTGCAGTGTTTACCTCACATTACCATTGGAGCACAAATGGGAAATCATTCGAGTGCTTTGACTCTAGATGTGTATGGTATTTTTGTTGTTGATAATGACAATGAATCCCTTCCGTTGTATCTTGAGTTAGTTTCCTTTGGTTAGATTTTCAGTAAAGATGGAGAAAAACTGGTTTTCCCCAATAATCTTTTTAGCTTTTGACATCTTAAAAGCTACCTCCTGCTTCTTAAATGATCGCAATTTCCAGGTTTTCTCTCCTGTTCTATTCACTTTAATCTGCAGGTATTATTGATGTCAGCTCTCCTAAAATAGGAGTAGGTGGTACATTAGATGCCTTTGGGAAAAGAAGAGGCCCTTAATCCTGAGGTCCTTGGAGCCGATACAGGAGGCTGTCAGTACAGCCAAGTGGGAGAAGCTCTGACTGGGGGGAAGGGGGAACGTTGTAAACTCTAGAGATTACCCAGATGTAGTGGAGCCCTCAGATTATGATGGGCCTCATTGAATGGCTTCCTGATGCCATAAGTGAAAAGACAGAAAGTAATTGCTGTGCACTTGAATTTAGCCTGGGCTGGGGAGACAGACCTGGACCTCAACCAAGCCACTTCCCTTCTGAGCCTCAGCTGCCCCATCTAGAAAAGAGGGGGCTGGCCTAGAGGCTTTCTGAAGGGGATCTTGGCTTTTACACTGTGGTTGCCCTGCTCATCCCAGTGACCCTCCTTTGCTTTGCAGGTGCGTGTCACAGAGATGGCAGCGTGGAGGGAACGCATCCAACTCCTGCACCGTTCTCTCCCTGCTGGGAGCCCCCTGTGCCTTCATGGGCTCACTGGCCCCTGGCCATGTTGCTGAGTGAGTAGAGGGAAAGCTCAGAGGAGGCCTGCCTAGAGGGTTGGGGGAGAAGAAGACTCTTCACCCTGGGAGGGTGGGTGGTTTGTGGCCACCAGAAGTGGGTGGGAGGGGGTGGAGTCCAGGGATCCCAGGTGTTAACGGCACTTCTGTTAAGGTTTCATTTCCACAGCTCATTTCCTTCGCCACTCCCTGGAGCCTGCTAAGCCTCCCCACATTGCTTCCCACAGACTCTGCGGTGGATCTGACTTTGCCCTTCTACAGTCCCTTTTCCTGGCTGTGCTTGAGGCAGGAGGCAGTTAGGGACATGCTGTACTTGCCCCTCCCTCAGGGATGCCCAGTGTCTAGGGGGCCAAGCCCACAGTTTTCTTCCCAGTGGAGGCGGCAGGGCTGGTGTCGTGTCCCCATTCTTCACTGAAGCAGCAGGAGTACCCCGCCAAGGGCAGCCAAAACCATGTACTAGGCCCCGAAGCCATGCCTCCAGCTCACCAGCTGTCAGGGCCGCAGCCCGTAAATGGCCACGTGCTTTCTCCATGTTGGCTGTGGCAAGGACCCAAGAGCCCTTTGACCCTTTGACTCAGCAAGCACTTATCAGGAGGTGAGGCCCACACTTTGCCCATTGTGGGCACTGGGGCATGCTGCTAGGTTCTGAAGCACAGCCCTTTGTACCCCGGTTTGAGGGGGTGCTGCCATAGCCCAGCACCTGAGCCACAGTCAAACTCCCCGCCCTGATGAACTGGCACCAGGCCGGTAAGAGGAAAGGACCTGCCCTCTGAGATGGGACAGGATTTTGGGCCAGTGGCAGGTCCCTTAGTTAACTAACTCTCTTCAGCAGCCCCTTTCTCACCCTAGCTGGAGGCAGGCCTGTGGCTCCAGGTCAGTGTGGGGACCCTCCTTTATGGAGCAGTCATGGCAACAGGTGGCCCACTCTGAGTTCTCCCCATTTGTTCAACAAGCATTTAACGAGCACCTACCACGTGCCCGGCACTCAGGAGCAAAAAGTTATCTGGCAGATCAAACCATATATTCCATGCTCTGAGAAGTCGAGCCCTGGTGGCATACTGGCTAAGAGCTCATCTGCTAATCAAAAGCTCTGCAGTTCGAATCCACTGGCCACTCCTTGGGAACCCTAAGGGGCAGTTCTGCTGTGTCCTATAGGGTCACTATGAGTCAGAATTGGCTTGATGGCAATGAGTTTGAGGTATAAGACAAGGCATATGCCCTGACTTGTCACCTTTATACGAATCTGGACTGCCCAGCTTTAGTGTTGCTTAAAGTGGGGTCCAGGCACAGTGAGGACAGCCTGTACAATGGCTGGACTGCTGGGCAGACTTGCCAGCTCTCGGGCACAGAACACCCCATTTCCAGAGAGGGCTGGGATGGGGGGACTAAGGGGACACCCCCAGACTCACTTTGACTGGAGGGGATTCCGGGAAGGAGTCCCGGACCAGGCCCATATTGAGAGGCACCAGGCACTTGGAGCCAGCTAACTGCCCGGGAGGGTTAGCTTTGCTGTAGGAGCCGAGGGCAATGAACAGCCCGCTTCCTGGCTGGGCATCATGGAGGCAGGTGTAGGAATGAGAAGAATCCCAACTGTAGCACTGGAAGGGACTTGAGAGAGAAGAGTACATGGGGATAAGCATGCAGAGGGCAGCCAGGGGGCAAAGTATCACCTTGGTGATTAATTATTAATTCTGCCTGTACCTTGCATAAAACTCACACAGGCCACAGTGCCCCCTACCTGTTTGGTTCAAACAGGGTGCAGGGTCTAGGCCCCAAATCTGTCCTTATCTAGCTTTATGAACTGGAGCAAATGCTTTCCATCTTGAGTTGGCCTGAAGGACAGGGTCAGGGTTGGGGTTGCTCAGTTAGGTCCTACAAGAATGTCCTTTGGTGTGTTTCTCACTGAGCCCAGTATGCCCCTGCCTCTCCTGCCCCTTGCACAGTCTGCGACCCTTCTCGGACAAGACCTTGATTTCCAGGTCCCTCCTAGTCCTCCTCCATTTGCATCCCTGCCTTTCAGGGTCCTAGTGGCCCTGCCAGCTACCCTCTAGTCCCCACAACCCTTGTCGAACTGCACCTTCCCCTGGGTTCCTCTGCTCTGGCAGTTTTGTCCTGGATGATTTCCGCCGCTATTCCGTGGACCTGCACTACACGGTCTTTCAGACCGTGGGCTCTGTCCCCATCTCAATGGTCATCATCAACGAGACCAATGGCAGCCGCACCATCCTACACGCCTATAGGTTTGTACAATTGTCTGCGCCTTGCCAGCTGCTGCCGCCATCACTTAACTCTAAGAACAGGACCCTTCTTCTCTCAGAGGCCCCAAGTTCTCCAGCACCCCCTTCCCCATGCCTGTGAGAGGTCTAGGCTACTTGTAGGCTCTAATCTGTGTCTCCTTGCCCTTTTCCTGGCTCGGGTTCCACCCCAAGCTTCCTGGTGGCTGACTTCAGGCGGCGGGGTGTGGACGTGTCTCAGGTGGCCTGGCAGAGCAGGGGGGAGACTCCCTGCTCTTGCTGCATCGTCAACAACTCCAATGGCTCCCGTACCATTGTGCTCTACGACACGTAAGGCCCCTGGCCTCACCCTGCCACAGCCCACCAATCAGCTCACAGCCTCACTCACCACTGTGGGCATCCTGACTGCCCACCCTCTGCAGTCTCTCTCTACCAGAAATTGCCCCATGCCAAAGTGTTCGGTGATTTTTGAATTATTTTCAATTAGGGGAGAAGTGAGGTGGGAAGGGATGGGCTTTGCTCTGCCTGGCAACTTGGCCTTGTTCAGCACCAAGGACGGGCAGGCAGGCCTGTACAAAATGTAATTTATGATGTGATTCCTCCATAATTAGTCAATCAGCAGCCTGGGTGCTCGTGTGGGGAAACTGTTCTCAAGACAGAGGGGTGGGGGGTGGGAATCAAACTGTCTCAAGGGCCAGGGGGCCCACTGGGATTTCCAGGGTCAGCCCCAGAGTTGCTAGCTGCAGCATGGTACCAAGGAGCTGGGATTTGGGTGTTCAAAGGAGATGAGTCTCCCAAAGGTCCCAGGATAATGAAGCCAGACCAAATGCTCCACACACAATTTGCAGCCATTGCTGAAGGAGAGGGAAAGGGAACATCTGGGTCAGCAGATCAGGGCTGTCTGATGTGGGAGGAGGGTCCTTTCAGGGTCCGAAGTTACTGGGGAGAGGCCCTGTGGGCCTAGACCTTTCTCATCTTCCCCCAACTCCCACCCCCAGATTCCTCCCTGAAGAATCTCGGGGGTTTAAAATGTTTACTGAGAACCTAATATGTGCCAGGTACTGTGTTAACACTGGGAGGGCCCAAGCCCAGCTGCCCTGGGGTCCAGGCTGTCCCTACTACCTGGCATGACCACGGGACCTGGGGAAGAAGGCAGTCACCCCAGGACGGGCTTTGTCCAGTGGTCTCTGGGCTCTGTTTGTCCCAGTGAGTGAGTGAGCAGGCGTATGTCTAGAGGCAACCTTCAAACTGGGCAATCCTAGTCATCTGCCCAGTAAGCAACAATCTGTAGCAACTTTGATCAAAGATAAGATAAGGGTATTCACAGGAAGTGAGGGACAAGAGTTCTGAGGAGAAAAGTTTATTGCACACCGGCCTCCAGGCATATTCACACCAACTCCAATTCCAGTAAGCTTGTGAGGCTGAGGGTTTTGGCCCCACTTACCTCAGAAGGAGCCCTGGTGCCATAGTGGTTAAGAGCTCGGCTGCTACCCAAGAGGTCGGCAGTTCGAATCCACCAGCCGCTCCTGGGACACCCTATGGGGCAGTTTTACTCTGTCCTATAAGGTCGCCATGAGTCGGAATCGACTCGACGGCATTGGGTTGGTTGGTTTGTATTAGGGTCGCTTTGAGTCGAAATCGACTGGGTGGCAACGGGTCTGGTTTTTTATATCAGAAAGGCCCAAGTCACATAGCTAGTTAAGCGGACAATGGATTAGACCACAGAGGATGGAGAGGAGGACGCTGGCAGTGTATAGGTCTCCGGCCAAGAGGAGGGTCGAGGCAGACCCTTTCCCAGGATTCCACGCCTAAGCCAAACATGAACTCATTCTCACCTGCTAACCTTGACCTCAGGGTTGCGACATTCTACCAAAGTCAGGGCAGTGGTGCCGTGGGTACCACAAGCAAGCTCAACACTGGAACACCAAAAGCTGCCCGAGCTCCGAGCAGAGCGGGCAGACCAGCCAGGGCCTTTGTAGTTTGCCGGGGCACTGAATGCTGGGAGCTGCATGTGCAGCTGGCAAGGGGAATTCTGGGAATTGTAGTCTCTGGCGCTCCTAGAGCATCCTGGGAGGTGTGGTCCCCAAGGCACAAAGGACCCTGGTCCCTTGACAGTTACCATAGCAGAATTTATCTTTGGATAATCCCACTGTCTGAAACACAGGATCACCTGTCTGGCAGGGAGGGGAAGCCTAGCAAATTGCCTTCAGACCCCTGTGTGGATGGAGCTGAGTGAGGCAAGGAGTGGTTGGGAGTTCAGTTTAGGACAGGGCCTATCCTGGAGCTGAGCTTGAGACTCTTGTGCTGTAGATCCAGCTTCCTGCCATGCTGCAGCACCAGGCAGAGGGTCCCCAGCTGCCAGTTAGCGATCCTGGCCCTGGCTGACCTCACCACGCCTCTTCTTTCCTGTCCTTTCCATCTCATGGCCTAGGAACCTGCCAGATGTGTCTGCTAAAGACTTTGAGAAGGTTGATCTGAGTCGGTTCAAGTGGATCCACATTGAGGCAAGCCTTGCCCTGCCTGTATTTTGAGGGGCTCAACTTTCCAGCCCCATCCACTGTCCTCCTCCTTCCTTGGTCTCTTTGAACCAGGAAGTACCTTAGAGAGAACTGAATCCAACCTCCCTCATCCCCTCTCCATCCTCCCTCATGTTTTCAGGTGAGGAAACTAAGGCCCAGAAAGGTTGGGTGGCATACTCAGGGTTACACAGCAGGATTCAGGCACAGCTGGCTCTAGGCAAAGCCCCATGCTTGCTGTGTTACTGGCTGTCCCACCTCTGCCAACAGCCTGGCTCTGTAGGGCACTTGACCCCTGGGGGAGCAGGAATGAGAGGGCCTGACCTAGCTCCCAAATCAAGGGAATGAGGACCTTCATTCCAAGAGAGGAGTTTTGGAGTCCTGGTGGGAAGAAACATGGGGAAGTCCTGAGTTCTAATCCCAGTCATGGCAATTTATTGTAGGTCCTTAGGAAAGTCTCTTTTATTCTTTAGTCTCCTCATCAATGAAATGGGAGGGCTGGTCTATAAGGTCTCCAAGGCTCATGACAGCTCTAGAATTTTGTGACTTGGGATGCAATTCTAGCCTAGCTTTCCTGGCCCCCTCCCTCCTCACTCAGAGTTCCAGCAGGGAGGGAAGAATGAGCCAGGTAGGCCAGGCAATGCCCAGCTGGTCCTGAGCTGCCTGCCTTGCCCCAGGGCCGGAACGCATCGGAGCAGGTGAAGATGCTGCAGCGGATAGAGCAGCACAATGCCAGGCAGCCCCTGGAGCAGAAGATCCAGGTGTCCGTGGAGGTGGAGAAGCCCCGAGAGGAGTTGTTCCAGCTGTTTGGCTACGGAGACATGGTGAGCGCCCCAGGCAGCTTCCTGGTCACACACAGCATAGCAGCTCATTCTTAAAGGGAGCCCAAGAGTCCCCTTGTCCAGCCTACCGCTCTTGGGATGGCGACTCCTGGCTTGGTGGTGTTGGAAGATGGGGGTGAAGCAAAGAGGCAGACCCCCAGCTTTGGGCTCCTGTCCAGGCCTTAGCAGTGGCCAAAGAGGAGAATTTCTCCATCCCACATGGGTACAGTAGTGTAAGGGTAGCCAGAGGGCTTGGACGGGGCCAAGACAGTCAGCCCCGGGGTAATCCTGTCTGGAAGCATCTCCTCTCTGGGCCTTCTCAGTCTTTTCCTCTGTTAAATGAACTCTTCTCTGCGGTTTCTTCCAACTCGGGTGGGGAGCAAATTGTGGGAGTCACTAGGGGGCTAGTGGAAAGGGGACTTGTACACGGTAAATGTGGGAAGGGCTGGGACGTCAATGGAATTTGAGTGATAATCCTAGCATCATAATTTATAGATTCCCACCTTGACTGCAGATTTAAACATGTGGATATCAGAGCCCCACCTGCTAGTTTGTTATCTGAGTGGCGGGAGTGGAGCCTGGGCTTCAGTGTTTGCAACAAAACTTCCTTTGGTGATTCTAAGGTGTAGTAGGTGTTGAGGAAGCTCTGGAACCTCTACACCTTTGTTTTACAGATGAAACCTAGAGGGCAGAGCTGCGGGGGCGGGGGTGGGGTGGGGAACTCCCCAAAAGCTGGCACAGTGTAACTTGACACTGGTAGATTTTACCCCAAGATGGCGCTCAAGGCTCTCTTTGTGTTTTCAAGTGTGAGGCATTCACTGATCTCAGAACAAGTAACAATTTGCCTTCCAATTGACTGATTCATGGCGTCCACATGTGTGTCAGAGTAGAACTGTGCTCCACAGGGTTTTCAGTGGCTGTTTTTTTTGAGAGCAGATCGCTTAGCCTTTCTTCCGAGGCACTTATGGGTGGACTTGAGCCTACAACCTTTTGTTACCAGCCAAGCACGTTAACTGTTTGCACTGCACTAAAAAAAAAAAATAGACCAGGGCTTTTGTGCCACAATTTATGTCGTTGTACTTTAGTATATCATAAACTATTAAAAAAAATATTTCTGTGGGATAGTGAGATGCTATGTTGGGATTTATGTGGCTGTGTTGGGGGAGTTGTTACAATATAGGGGCAACGCTAGGCTAGGCTGCTGCTGGTAAGGGACAGAGCTGGGACTAGAATGAGAGGTGACCCTCAGGCTTCCTTCCACTGCCTGCAGGTGTTTGTCAGCAAAGACGTGGCCAAGCACTTCGGGTTCCGGTCATCAGTAGAAGCGCTGAGGGGCTTGTATGGCCGTGTGAGGAAAGGGTGAGCTGGGGGACCTGAAAAAGGGGCCCTAGGATGTGAGGAGTGTGAGAGCTTGGGCTCTGAGGGTCTGCCCAGGGGTGGATGAGTCTGGGGGCAGTTGGGCTAACACCCTAGCTGAGCAGAGAGGCTTGCAGGGCTACGCTCATCTGTGCCTGGGCCGAGGAGGGTGCGGACGCCCTGGGCCCCGATGGACAGCTGATCCACTCGGATGCTTTCCCCCCACCCCGGGTGGTGGATACTCTGGGGGCCGGAGACACCTTCAACGCCTCAGTCATCTTCAGCCTCTCTCAGGGTGAGTACCCCAGCAGGAGGGGACAAAGGTGGGGCCTGCTTCAAGACCAGGCTGCCCCAGCTCTGTGTCCCTCCTTCTAGGAAAGAACATGCAGGAGGCGCTGAGGTTTGGCTGCCAGGTAGCCGGCAAGAAGTGTGGCCTGCAGGGCTACGATGGCATTGTGTGAAAGCCCTGTGGCAGGAGCATTGGCTCACCACCCCTCCCTGGGGGCTGGTGTCTGGGCTGCCCTGCTCCCTGAGGAGATGCAGGCTGTGGTGAGGACTCTGCCTGTGTCTTGGGTTCCCTGTGTCACACTTGCAGAGCCACAGAGCAAATAAATCTCCTTCCCCAGAGCCAGCCTCCTCTGCCAGTCTGTTTGTCCTTCTTGATGTCCGAACTGCTCTGGCTGGGGACTCCTGAGGCTTTGACACTCCAGTCCTTCTCTCTCTTTCTTCCTTCCCCAAATTAACCTCCCTGCCCAGGCCTGCACCCCAGCACACCTTCCCGATGACCTGAAGCTGTGAAAAACTCCTCTGGGCCCTGTGCTGTGCACTGCACTCCCTTGGCCCGAGGAACTGGGAGTCCACATGGCTGAGCCAGCTGCCAGGCCGCCAGGCGGGGAGCCTACTCTGTGGCTTGGTGGGGCTTTCACAGTCCAAAAATATCTTCCCCGGAGAGCCCCACCCTTGGAGCCTGCCTTGTAGTGAAGGCGGTGCCTTAGCCCTAGATGTGACCAGGGGTATGGAGTGCTGCGGGCTGCCAGGGAGAGCAGCTCCAGAGGAGGGCCAATTGGAATTGGGGGCCAACTCCAATATGGCAGTTGGGTCAGGGCGGCTGGGACCATGTAATGTGATAAAGAGCATGGGGCTTTGGGGTCAGAAAGATCTGAATTCAAATATGCCACTTAATTAGGTGTATAGATAAGTTGCTTAACTCGATCAATGTCAGTTTCCTCATCTGTCATATGGAGCTAATAATTCTACCTGGCTCACAGAATTATTGTGAGGAAAGAATCACATAATACATAAAATGCCCAGCATGACACCTGGTACAAACTAATCTCTCAATAAATGATAGTTATTAATATACTGGGGTGGGGGGCACATACAGGGTGGTGGGAAGTCTGCCCTGAGGTACGGGAGGGCACTGGGAGGTGGGCATCAGGGGAGGAGGGAAGAGGAGAGTGTTGGCCCCAGGCATGGAATGAGCTGTCCTCATGGGACTGTCTGCAGCTGGCTGTGGCCTGGCCCCATGGACTTTGCTGGGTCTCAGCACTGCCAGCTTCCAGGAATACTAGGAAGACTGAATCCTGGCCCCTTCAAGAGACCTGTCCAGGCCCTACCCCCATGTGCCCCTGTGGGGTCTGTGGAGGCTGGGCCCTTGGATAGACGGCCCAGGGGGGCAAATTCATTCAGTTCTTTATTGGTAATCTGGGCCCTAAAAACTGTCCCCCAACTTAGGGTCTCCCTGAGCTGAACAGAAAGACCTGCTACCCTGCTGAGGCCAGGAAGGGGACACAGGGGCACCCTCATCCCACCACACCCTGCACCCTTTGCAGCTCGCGTTCTGGCCCTGAGACTTCTAAGGGTGCAAGCCTGAACTCTCAGGGTTTATATTTCATCATTCTCTAGCTGGATGCTATGGACCTCAAACTCCTGTGGGGTGTTCTTAGACTTCAGTGTTTCCCCTGCAAGCACTTCTTCCTCTGCAGTGTCCCTGGCCTCTGCCTGTCCCCCAGCCTCCCCTCCAGGACCTGGGCCTTCTGCTTCAGGCTCTGGCTGTCCCCCAGCCTCCCCTCCAGGACCTGGGGCTTCTCCTTCAGCCTCTGCATGTCCCTCCGCCTCCCCTCCAAGACCTGGGGCTTCTGCTTCAGCCTTCGCTGGTCCCTCAGTCTCTTGTACAGGCTCCAAGGACTCCCTTCTGGCCTCTACCTGTTCCCCAGCTTCT
The DNA here is from genome assembly GCF_024166365.1 of Elephas maximus indicus. Classification (NCBI taxonomy): domain Eukaryota; kingdom Metazoa; phylum Chordata; class Mammalia; order Proboscidea; family Elephantidae; genus Elephas; species Elephas maximus. The sequence goes on from NC_064830.1 coordinate 45,466,827, forward strand.
CTGAGACTCAGGGCTTCTGGCCCTTCTTGTTCTAATGGGCCTTTAGGTAACAGGGGCTGCCTTCCAGTAGCATGTGGCTCCTGGGGAGCAGAGTCAAAGGGCTCTTTGAGGGACTGTCCTGGGAAGTTGATGAATTCTGCAGGAGTCATGAGCCCATCCCCATTCATGTCCTGGGTCTCAAGCACCTTGTCCACCACCAGGATCACCTGTGGGAGCACATGGCTACAGCGACTCTGGATGTTCCCAGGAGCCCCCATCCAATGCCCCCACATTCCTGCCATGCAGGCTCCAAGTGTTGCTTTTACAGGGGACTCACCAAAAAAGCCGTGGTGAGAAAGACCAAGCACCAAGGAGCTGGTCTCCTCCAGGGAGAGGCCCCCCGCCCCCATCCAGCAGAGCTTACTGGGTTGGTGAGAGGAGAGTCAGCAGCTCCAGGGGCCAGAGCTGCTGTCAACATGGACAACAGCTCCAGGCCATCCAGCTGTCCACTCTGGTCATAGTCGTGGAGGGCAAAGAGGTAGAGGAGAACTGAGGAGGAGAAGCTGTGTTAGAAGAGGCGTCCAGGGGCAGGTGGAGAAGGTGGGCATCAACAGGCCAGCCATAGGTCAATCCCATTTCTGGTGCCTCGGCCCATAAGCCCAGCCCTCACCCTGCTCCCGGCTCATGTGCTCCGGCTCCTCTTCCATCCTCTCTAGTCCCTTCAGGTAGCTCTGCAGAAGACTGTCCGAAAGTGGAAAATCAGCCCAGGAAAGACCAGTCTGCAGCCCCAGGGCCCCAGTCCAGCCTACTCACCGGAGCTGCTCCTCGCCGGGCAGGAAGGGGTTGGGTAGGGCCTGCTGCACCACTTCAGGCTTGGGCCTGGAGGAGGGAGGGAAGGGCCAGCCTTGCAAACAGCCTCCCTGCAGGGCCCAGCATAGGCCTCCAACCCCAAACCCACAGCAGAGTTCTCTCCCCAGAGCCAAAGGGAATTGTTCCTCAAAATACTCAAAAATCTGGTGAGGAAGAGGCCTCTCTGGTCCTCTCAGAAGTAGAACCTTATGCCATCAGACTGTTTTTGTAGCTGCCCGACTTGGATTTCAAGCGAAAACCCAAAAATCTGCTTAGGTAGAGGCCAGTTGAGGCCCCATCTAGTAGACACTGGCTACAGACCCAAGAAAGCAGCCCAGTGGGTGGCGGGACACCTGAGATGATGGCAGCTCTTCTGCCTGGGTGCTGGGAGCTGAGGGACAGGTCTGGGCTGAGTCCAGTGGCCCTGCCCAGTTTTATATGAGACCCGATTAGCTTCATGACAAAAAAAAAAAAAAAAAAATTGACTTTTTTTTTTTTTTTTAAAGCAGAGAGCATATATGTTGGTTTTAGAGTTTTAATCTGCTCAGGATCTATGTGTCAGTCTTTAAGGCTCAAAGGTTTGTCCCCAGTTCTGGACAGAGGTACCTGTTTGCCCACGTCAGCCAGACCTGCTACCCTAGAGAGTTAGAGGGAGTGGTTGTAGCGATTGCTGCCACTGCTGCTAGCCCTTGCTGATGAGCCTGTCTCTGTCTCCACTTCTACCCAGCACACGCATTGCATAGTATTAATAACCAGAGCCTTGAGAGAGGTAATCAAATCAAATGGCGATGGTATGCCAGTGAGCTCCGTATCTCGGGAGTTCCCACTCTAAGGATATAAGAGGACTGCAGCCCTCCCCACCCAGCGCTTCTTTCCTATGCATCACACCTCATTGGCATTGAGCTCCCTGTTTCCAAATGAGTCCAGCAAACTTGTTCTGAGTGCCCACTTTGTGGAGGGCACTCTGACAGGCATGAGGCATGGGATACAGTGATCAGTGATGTTCACCCTAGTCTCCTGCCTCCTAGAGGGGCTCCACCCACCCCAGGTTTTCTGGAGACTTCTTGCACCCAGTCCTCATCTTCCCATTACCTTGTGGCTCCATCCTTGGGAGCAGCCTGACCCAGGGACAGCAGCAGCAGTGGCACCACTAACACTCTCATCAGCAAAGGTAGCATCCTTCCTGGAATGGGAACCAGGAGCAGAGTTAGGGGTCAGCAGGAAAGGGGGTGCCTGCCACAAGAATGGAGGATCAGTGGGTTAGACCGGAACGCCTTCCTCTTCATGCCTCCACCCTGCAGCCCAGAAGGGAGGACTCCTGCTCAAGGGAGGAGTCACCCATGGGCATCAGAGATCGCCCAGGTCGGTGGGCTCCACACTGCGTTTCAGCAGTGGGACTTTGCTCAAAACACAGCTTACTCCACATCCGGTATGTAAGGCCTCCCATGCCCTCATCCCCCTCACTCCCGCCAGCCCCTGAGGTGCTCTGAGAAGTGCAGCTTAAATCTGTTTGACCTGTTCAGTCCTCTCATTTCACAGATGAGGAAACCAGCTCAGAGAGCTTAAGAAAAAGGCCAGATTCGAAGACACAGGGAGTCAGAAAAAGGCTGAGTTAAACAGAGAGGCAGAGAGGGAAACGGGTTGTTTGTTTGTATATCCATCAAAGAACAAGTCAAAAGATGTGCAGACTCCTTGAAGTAGGCCTAAACTCAGGTACAGAGTGAAAATACAAGTCAGCATCAATCCATCAGTGGAATTGCTACTTATGAAATGCAGTTAGGAGAATAAGATCCCAATATGAAAGGAAAAAACAAAAATTTCTCCTTAAGCATACATTATGTAGGCCCATTGGCAAAAACAATGACTTGATTACATTAAAATGACAGTAAAATATAGAGAGGATCAAGCAAAAGCACATAGGTTCTTGGGTGGCGCAAGCGGTTTCACTGCTAACCTGAAGGTTGGCAGTTCAAACCCACCCAGAGGCACTGCAGGAGAAAGGCCTGGTGATCTGCTTCCATAAAGATTACAGCCAAGAAAACCCTATGGAGCAGTTGTACTCTGGGTCACCATGAGTTCAACTTGACAGCAACAGGCTTGGTTTGGTTTTAGGAGCAAAAGCACAGAACATAAACCTTTCTGATTAGTCTCAGGTGTGTGCATATATATTGAGTTTCTGAGGAAGCAGAAGCCCACCAAAGCTGAGGCCCAAGACTCCAAACACATCTCTAGGAAGAAAAATCATCAGATGCTTGATGGTTTAACACAGATTCTAGGAAGCCTCTGAAACCGTACCTATACTCCAGCTGTCACTGAGTTTCCCTGGGGAAAGTGTTCATAACTTTCAGTAAATTCTCAAGAGCTCTAAAGCCTTAATACAGTTCAGAATCACTAGAAGGGTGGACATCAGTTTCCTAGGAGATGAAGGATAGACCAGGTGAGCATGTGGCTAACGGGAAGATAGATGAGAATTACGGGCCTAGTGTATGTGGGAACCTGGCTGTAGGCTATGCCAGCAGAGTTGCCTCGAAGAAGCAACGAAACATGGAAGTTCACAAGAAGGTGAAACTTTAAGGGTCTTCATTTTCCAGTGGATATAGTGAGCATACACAGTGTATTGGTGTCCATGCTAATGTGGAGTACTTCTATTCCTGGCAATAGGCAGACTAGAAATTCTGGAGAAAGAAGTGCTCCTATTACAAAAGTGGGGCCCCGGTGGCTGCTAACCAAAAGGTTGGCAGTTCAAGTCCACTTTGGAAAGCTACTCCTTGGAAACCACATGGGACAGTTCTACTCTGTCCTATAGGGTCAGTATGAATTGGAATCGACTTGATGGCAATGGGTTTTTGTTTTTGTTTTGTTATTACAAAATGTGTAACAGTGCATGATAAATGGAATCCCCAGTGGCCAGATGGGTTGCTGAAGTCACAGCTGCCCTAAAGGTGTTCACCAAAATTGTCTGGCTTTAGCTGTGCCCGGAAAGAAGCCAAGGTCTTGGGCTCATCCAAGTAGGCAGCTGAAGCTGAGATCTCCATATAATTTGATATAATATGATATGTTATGGTAGAAATGTCCCACAAAAAGTAACTTAGAAAGATGAGTAAAAATAAGTGTTTTTTCAGATAGACTGAGTTGGCAAGAAAGTAAGAAGTTCTTAGTGTACAAACCCAAAAACCCATTGCAGTTGAGTCGATTCTGACTCATAGTGACCCTAGAGGACAGAGGAGAGCTTCCTCATAGGGTTTCCAAGGAGTGGCTGGTGGATTCAAACTGCAGACCTTTTGGTTAGCGGCTCTATCACTTAACCACTGCACCATCAGGGCTCCAAAGCATAGTGAAAATATTATCACTGGGAAAAATGTGAACTTGACGTCATCTTTTATCTTAAGAGTATCTGCCAAACCAGACGCAATTGATCTTGAGGTATCAGTTTGAGAGCTGTATGCAATACAGGAGACCAGAAATAAAGCCTAAAGTTATATAAATGAGAGTCAAAGATGGCCTGTGTATTGGCCCTCAGGTCGTTTATTTCTTCATAACAAGTCGGGGCTGTTAGCCCAAAAAGCCCACCAGCGCTAAATTCAAATTTTTACACATCCAGTTGCTTTAAAAATAGCCCAAATAAGCAGATTTGGGGCCATTTAGAACCTGCCTGCTTTGCATACGCTGCAAAACCACGCCCCAGACCTGCTATCCATGGAAAAGATAAACCCCATAGTTATAAAGATCCCAAGCTGCTGCCCCTAGGAGTTCTCTGACCCAGAGACTCCCCATTTTGCTGCTGAGGGACATCGGCAGAATACGTAATTCCCTTCTTTGCGTCCTTTCTCCTCTGGGAGTTACCTTGTCCCCTTCTGGTGCCCTGCCCTCCTTGCCTGCCCCACTTGCCTTTTGAGGGTCTCCTTCAGCAAGAAATGCCTCCACATGCATGCAACGTCTGTCAACTCATTGGCCCCAGTAAATGGCTTGTTTTGTAACACTGCCATATCATGGTATATCTTTGTCCTTGGGCAGCCCTGAAATACTTTGATTTCGCTACACCTGGGCCCACTCAAAGTGGGGAACCTAATAAGAGATTCCCTACATAAAGCTGGGATGCCAAGCAGCTATACCATCAATATAAGAACGAACAAAAAATAAATTTTCCATGAAGAAGGGCAGCAAAGAATCTTGCCTATCTTGACCTTGGTGCTGGATAGAAGGGAGAAAAAAAGTCTTCCCTGAGAATTTGTAACAAGCCAGCTTTAAAGAGTTGCCGAGACCTAAATTTATGCTACCTACATGATTAGGATCACCACGTGTCTGTCAGTTTGTCCATACTGTGGTGGCTTGCATATTGATGTGATATTGGAAGCTTTGCCACTGGTATTTCAAACCTTGCCGGACAGGCTTCAGTGGAGCTTCCAGACTAAGACAGACTGGGAAGAAGGGTCTGGCAGTCGACTTCCGAAAAAACTGGCTAGTGAAAACTTTATGAATAGCAGTGGAACATTGTCCGATATAGTGCTGGAAGATGAGCCCCTCAGGTTGGGAGGCATTCAAAATACGACTGAGGAAGAGCTGCCTCCTCAAAGTAGAGTTGACTTTAATGATGTGGATGGAAGCAAGCTTTTGGGACCTTCATTTACGGATGTGGCATGACTCAAAATGAGAAGAAACACCTGCAAACACCCATTAATAATTGGAATGTGGAATGTACACAATATGAATCTAGGAAAACTGGAAGTTATCAGAAATGAAATGGAATGCATAAATGCATATCCTAGGCATTAGAGAGCTGAAATGGACTGGTATTGGCCATTTTGAATCAGACAGTCACATGGTATGCTATGCCAGGAATGACAAGTTGAAGAGGAATGGCATCACATTCATGGTCAAAAAGAACATTTCAAGATCTATCCTGAAGTACAACGCTGTCAGTGGTAGGATAATATCCACACGCCTACAACGAAGATCAGTTAATACGGCTATTATTCAAATTTATGCACCAATCACTAATGCCAAATATGACGAAAATGAAGATTTTTACCAACTTCTGCAGTCTGAAATTGATCAAACATGCAATCAAGACACATTGATAATTACTGGCAATTGGAATGCAAAAGTTAGAAACAAAGAAGGATTGGTAGTTGGAAAATATGGCCTTGGTGATAGAAATGATGCCAGAGATAGCATGATAGAGTTTTGCAAGACCAATGACTTCTTCATTACAAATACCTTTTTCACCAAAATAAATGGTGACTTTTTTTATGGACCAGACCAGATGGCATACACAGGAATCAAATTGACTACATCCGTAGAAAGAGACAATGGAAAAGCCCAAAATCATCTGTCAGAACACAGCCAGGGGCCAGCTGTGGAACAGACCAGCAATTGCTCATATGCAAGTCCAAGTTGAAGTTGAAGAATATTAAAACAAGTCCACGAGAGCCAAAGTACAACCTTGAGTGTATCCCACTTGAATTTAGAGACCATCTCAAGAACAGATTTGATGTGTTGAACGCTAATGACCAAAGACCAGACAAGTTGTGGAACAACAAGGACATTATTCATGAAGAAAGCAAGAGGTCATTAAAAAGACAAGACAGAAGAGATCAAAATGGATGTTAGAAGACACTCTGGAACTTGCTCTTGAGCATCCAGTAGCTAAAGTGGAAGGAAGAAATGATAAAGTAAAAGAGCTGAACAGAAGATTTCAAAGGGCTACTTGAGAATATAAAGTATTGTAATGAAATATGCAAAGACCTGGAGATAGAAAAACAGAAGGGAAGAACACACTCAGCATTTCTCAAGTTGAAAGAACTGAAGAAAAAATTCAAACCTTGAGTTGCAATATTGAAGGATTCTACAGGGAAAATGTTAAATAATGCAGGAAGCATCAAAAGAAGATGGAAGGGAAACACAGTCACTATGTCAAAAAGATTGGTTGATGTTCAACCATTTCAGGAGGTAGCATGTGATGAAGGACTGATGGCGCTGAATGCAGAAACCCAAGCTGCACTGAAGGCATTGGCAAAAAACAAGGCTCCAGAAATTGATGGAATACCAGTTGAGATGTTTCAACAAACAGATGTAGCGTTGGAAGCACTCGCTCGTCTATGTCAAGAAATCTGGAAGACAGCTGCCTGGCCAACTGATTGAAAGAGATCCATATTTGTACTCATTTCAAAGAAAGGTATTCCAACAGAATGCAGAAATTATCGAACAATATCATTTATATCACATACAAGTAAAATTTTGCTGAAGATCATTCAAAAGTGGTTGCAGCAGTACATCGGCAGGGAACTGCCAGAAATTCAGGCCAGATTCAGAAGAGGATGTGGAACAAAGGATATCATTGCTGATGTCAGATGGATCATGGCTGAAAGCAGAGAATACCAGAAAGATGTTTACCTCTGTTTTATTGACTATGCAAAGGCATTCAACTGTGTGGATCATAACAAACTATGGATAATATTACAGAGAATGGGAATTCCAGAACGCTTAATTGTGCTTATGAGGGTCCTGTACATAGACCAAGAGGCAACCATTCAAATGGAACAAGGGGATACTGTGTGATTTAAAGTCCAGAAAGGTGTGTGTCAGCCTCGTATCCTTTCACCACACTTATTCATTCTTTATGCTGAGCAAATAATTTGAGAAGCTGGACTATATGAAGAAGAATGGGGCATCAGGATGTGGATGACACAACCTTCCTTGCTGAAAGCAAAGAGGACTTGATATACTCACTGACAAAGATCAAAGACCACAGCCTTCAGTATGGATTACACCTCAATATAAAGAAAACAAAAATCCTTACAACTGGACCAATAAGCAACATCATGATAAATGTAGAAAAGACTGAAGTTGTCAAGGATTTCATTTTACTTGGATCCACAATCAAAGCCCATGGAAGCAGCAGTCAAGAAATGAAACAATGCATTGCACTGGCAAATCTGCTGCAAAAGACCTTTTTTTGTTTTTGTTTTTTATAATTTTTATCGTGCTTTAAGTGAAAGTTTACAAATCAAGTCAGTCTCTCACACAAAAACCCATATACACCTTGCTACACACTCCCAATTACTCTCCCCCAATGAGACAGCCGGCTCTCTCCCTCCACTCTCTTTTTTCGTGTCCATTTCGCCAGCTTCTAACCCCCTCCACCCTCTCATCTCCCCTCCAGGCAGGAGATGCCAACATAGTCTCAAGTGTCCACCTGATCCAAGAAGCTCACTCCTCAGCAGCATCCCTCTCCAACTCATTGTCCAGTCCAATCCTTGTCTGAAGAGTTGGCTTCGGGAATGGTTCCTGTCCTGGGCCAACAGAAGGTCTGGGGGCCATGACCACCGGGGTCCTTCTAGTCTCAGTCAGACCATTAAGTCTGGTCTTTTGAGAATTTGGGGTCTGCATCCCACCGCTCTCCTGCTCCCTCAGGGGTTCTCTGTTGTGTTCCCTGTCAGGGCAGTCATCGGTTGTAGCCGGGCACCATCTAGTTCTTCTGGTCTCAGGATGATGTAGTCGCTGGTTCATGTGGCCCTTTCTGTCTCTTGGGCTCGTAATCGCCTTGTGTCCTTGGTGTTCTTTATTCTCCTTTGATTCAGGTGGGTTGAAACCAATTGATGCATCTTGGATGGCTGCTTGCTAGTGTTTAAGATCCCAGACGCCACTCTTCAAAGTGGGATGCAGAATGTTTTCTTAATAGATTTTACTATGCCAATTGACTTAGATGTCCCCTGAAACCATGGTCCCCAGACCTCTGCCCCTGCTATGCTGGCTTTCGAAGCATTCAGTTTATTCAGGAAACTTCTTTGCTTTTGGGTTAGTCCAGTTGTGCTGACCTCTCCTGTATTGTGTGCTGTCTTTCCCTTCACCTAAAGTAGTTCTTATCTACTATCTAATTAGTGAATGCCCCTCTCCCACCCTCCCTCCCTCCCTCCTCTGGTAACCACAAAAGACTGTTTTCTTCTTAGTTTAAACTATTTCTCAAGTTCTTATGATAGTGGTCTTATACAATTTTTGTCCTTTTGCAACTGACTGATTTCACTCAGCATAACGCCTTCCAGGTTCCTCCATGTTATGAAAAGTTCCTCAGATTCATCACTGTTCTTTATCGATGCGTAGTAGTCCATTGTGTGAATATACCAAAATTTATTTATCCATTCATCCATTGATGGGCACCTTGGTTGCTTCCATCTTTTTCCTATTGTAAACAGTGCTGCAATAAACGTGGGTGTGCATATATCTGTTTGTGGAAAGGCTCTTATTTCTCTAGGATATATTCCAAGGAGTGGGATTGCTGGATCATATGGTAGTTCTATTTCTAGCTTTTTAAGGAAGCACCAAATCGATTTCCAAAGCGATTGTACCATTTGACATTCCCACCAGCAGTGTATAGGTATTCCAATCTCTCCACAGCCTCTCCAACATTTATTATTTTGTGTTTTTTGGATTAATGCCAGCTTTGTTGGAGTGAGGTGAAATCTCATTGTAGTTTTGATCTGCATTTCTCTAATGGCTAATGATCGTGAACATTTCCTCATGTATCTGTTAACTACCTGAATGTCTTCTTTAGTGTAGTGTCTGTTCATATCTTTTGCCCATTTTTAAATTGGGTTATTTGTCTTTTTGTAGTTGAGTTTTTGCAGTATCATGTAGATTTTAGAGATCAGGCGCTGATAGGAAATGTCATAGCTAAAAACTTTTTCCCAGTCTGTAGGTAGTCTTTTTACTCTTTTGGTGAAGTCTTTGGATGAGCATAAGTGTTTGATTTTTAGGAGCTCCCAGTTATCTAGTTTTTATTCTACGTTCTTTATAATGTTTTCTGTACTGTTTATGCCATGTATTAGGGCTCCTAACATTGTCCCTATTTTTCCTTCCATGATCTTTATCATTTTAGATTTTATATTTAGGTCTTTGATCCATTTTGAGTTAGTTTTTGTGCATGGAGTGAGGTGTGGGTCTTGTTTCATTTTTTTGCAGATGGATATCCAGTTATGCCAGCACCATTTGTTAAAAAGACTGTCTTTTTCCCATTTAACTATTTTGGAGCCTTTGTCAAAAATCAACTGCTCATATGTGGATGGATTTATGTCTGGATTCTCAATTCTGTTCCATTGGTCCATGTATCTGTTGTACCAGTACCAGCCTGTTTTGACTACTGTGGCTGTATAATAGGTTCTAAAATCAGGTAAGGTAAGGCCTCCCACTTTGTTCTTCTTTTTCAGTAATGCCTTATTTATCCGGGGCCTCTTTCCCTTCCATATGAAGTTGGTGATTTGTTTCTCCATCTCATTAAAGAATGTCGTTGGGATTTGGATCGGAATTGCATTAAATGTATAGATTGCTTTTGGTAGACTAGACATTTTTATAATGTTAAGTCTTCCTATCCACGAGTAAGGTATGTTTTTCCACTTATGTAAGTCTCTTTTGGTTTCTTGCAGAAGTGTACTGTAGTTTTCTTTGTACAAGTCTTTTACATATCTGATAATATTTATTCCTGAGTGTTTTATCTTCTTGGGGGCTACTGTAAATGACATTGATTTGGTGATTTGCTCTTCGATGTTCTTTTTGTGGGTGTAGAGGAATCCAACTGATTTTTGTATGTTTATCTTGTATCCCAATACTCTGCTGAACTCTTCTACTAGTTTCAGTAGTTTTCTAAAGGATTCCTTACAGTTTGCAAAAGACCTTTTAAAGTGTTAAAAAGCAAGATGTCATAGTCTGAGGACTAAAGTGCACCTGACCCAAGCCATGGTGTTTTCAATTGCCTCATATGCATGGGGAAGCTGGACAATGAATAAGGAAGACCGAAGAAGAATTGATGCCTTTAAATTATGGTGTTGGTGAAGAATATTGAGTATACCATGGACTTCCAGAAGAATGTACAAATCTGTCCTGGAAGAAGTACAGCCAGAATGCTCCTTAGAAGCAAGCAAGGATGATGAGACTTCATCTCAGATACTTTGGACTTGTTGTCAGGAGGGACCAGTCTCTGGAGAAGGACATCAAGCTTGGTAAAGCAGAGGGTTGGCACAAAAGAGGAAGACCCTCAATGAGATGGACTGACGCAGTGGCAGCAACAATGGACTGAAACATAGCAACAATTGTGAAGGTGGTGCAGGACCAGGCAGTGTTCTTTCTGTTGCACATAGGGTTGCTATGAGTCGGAACTTAATGGACAGCACCTAACAACAACATATGGTTTGGAAAACCTAAAACAGATAACATGTTTTAAAGTAGTCCCTGGTTGATAGTGCCCCAAGTTGACTGACAGAGGAAAGCATACCTCTTCCCTGGAGGAAAACAACTTTAATCCAGGCCTCAAAGAATTTCCATAGATATAGTTCCAAGGAACATGAACTCAAAGCAAAAAAGTCATAAACAAACAAGGAAAAAAGGCACGGTGACTAACAGCCACCGTAATAATAGTGGGCAGAATCAGGCTTGAAAAAACTAAAGATATTAGAATATCATACACAGAATATAAAGTAAGTATGTCATAGTTTCTTAGTGCTGCTATAACAGAAATACAAGTGAGTGGCTTTAACAAACAGAAATTTATTTTCTCACAGTTTAGGGGGCAAGAAATCTGAATTCAGGGCACCAGCTCTAGGGGAATGCTCTCTCTCTGTTGGTTCTGGGGGAAACCCTCGTCCAGCTTCTCTAGCCCCGACATTCCTTGGTTTCTTCTCAATCTCCACAGTCATCTCTCTTTCCCCTGTTTGTGCTTCCTTGTCTCTGCCTAATCTGCCCTTTTTATAACTCAGAGATGATTAGGTTTAAGATACACCCTACACTGATATAGCCTCATTAAAGTAATAAAAAAAAAACCCATCCCCAAACAGGATTATATCCACAGATACTGGGGTTAGGATTCCAACACATATTTTGGGGTGACAGAATTCAATCCATAACAAAGTATACTTAATATGTTTTAAGAAATTACAGGGAACCTTGAAAATATGAGAAAGAAATGGGCATAAAAATGTCCAAATAGATTTGAAGAACCAAAAATAACTTTTAGAAATTAAAAGATTGATTTAAAAAAAATGGAATGGATGGGTTAAATAGATTAGACACAGTCAATGTGAGAATTAATGAACTGGGAAATAGATCTGAATAAATTATCCAGAATGCAGTCCATTGAGCTACAAAGATAAAAAGTTTAAAAAAAAAAGGTTAAGCAACATGGAAGATGAAGTAGACAGTAGAGAAAATTCGGTAGCAGCAGCATTCAAAGAACAGCTGAGATTTCCAGTATGTTGTAAACCATTGATATTTAGATCCAGGAGGCCCAACAATCCCAGGCAGATTAGGTAAACAGAAACTCACACCTAGACCTATTCTGAATTATAGAACACCAAGAAAAAAGAGAAGATACTAAAGCAGCCAGGAAGAAAAATCACCTAAAAGCAAGAGTATACTGACAGCCGATTTCTCAACTGCAGTAGTGATGTCAGATGAGAATTAGTATTTGAATGTGTTGAGAGAGGAGGAAATATTGCCATTTTAGAATTCTATTATCAGCAAAATTGTCTTTCAAGAATGAGGTTTTAGATAGACAACAGAGTTTAACACCAATATTCCTTTACTAAAGTAACTTCTAAGGGATATATTTCAGACAAAAGGAAATGATCCCAGAAGGAAGGTTTGAAGTGCAAGAAAAAGATGCACAAAGATATCAGTAAATATGTGGATAGATCTAAACAGACTATTAGAAAATATTGGACAACAATGACATGTAAGATGAGGATAGCTGTTTAGGAAGAGAGTAGACTTATTAACTTTGTTTAATATGCATGTTAAAAATTTGAAGGTAACCACTAAAAAAAAATAAATGGAATGTATAATTTCACACTGGTAAAGATAAAAAAGAAATGAATGGAATTTTAAGAGGCCAACACAAAGGAAGACAGAAAAAGAGAAAAAAAGAAAAAAAAAAGGAACCAAGAAGAAAACACATAGAAAGCATAAAATCAGATGGTAGCAATAAATTTAAGTATATCAATAATTATAATAAATATAAACTGTATAAACTCATTAGTTAAGAAAGAGATTATCAAAAGGGATACAAAGCATAACGTAGCTATATGCAATTTTCAAGAGATTAATCTAATTAATAAATACAGATACAGAAAGATTGAAACTAAAAGAATGGAAGACAAATACACAAGGCAATAGTAGATAAAAGAAAGTTGATATAGCTATATTGACATCAGACAAAATAGACTTTAGGGTGAAAAGCATTGCAGATAAAAGGGTGTTATTAAAAAATGATGAAAAGTTAATCCCCCAGAAAGATATAATATTCTAAACTTGTATACACCTAATAACATAGCCTCAAAATATCTAAAGCAAAGATGTCATAACTACAATGAGAAAAAGACAATTTGCTATTCAGTGGGAGAATTTGACGTACCTTACTCGGTGTCTGAAAGATTAAGCAGATCAAAAATTAGTAAGAATGTAGAAGATTTGAATAAGACATTTAATAGGCTTGTGATAACAAGCATTTTTAGAATCCTGCTTCAGTCACTTAGCAAATACATATTTTTCTCAAGCACATGTGGGATATTTATAAAAACTGACAAGTAGTAAGCCATAGAGTATAGAATCAGTCTCATGCTATGTTAAATGACCAAAATGCAATTACATTAGACATCAATAGCAAAAATGTTATTTAAAAAATCTCTTATGTTTGGAAATTATAAAACACACTTATTAACTTATGGATCAAAGAATAAAATCATAATGGAAAATTTTGAATACTTAGAATTGGTGATGTTGAGAAAATATACATTAAAACAAGATGTATAACTAAAGCAGTATCAGAGGAAAAATCTATAAACTTAAAGGCTTACATTAGAAGGCTAAAAATTAATGAGTCAAACTTCCAATATAAGAAGATTAAAAAAAATAAATGTAAAGAAATTAGAATAAATGAAATAATAATAAAAAGGTAAAAAATTGAAAACACAGTAGAGAGGAGCAATGAAGCCAAACAATGGTTGTTTCTTTAAAAAGACTAACAAAACAGACAAAATTCTGAAAATTTTTATTAAGAACAAAGAGAAAAGGCACAAATAAATAATATTAGGAATGAAAATGGGGACATACTATAAAAATAGTAGAGATTTGAAAACTTTAAGGATATGCCCAACTTTCTAGAAAAACTTAATAGCAAACTGACTTAAGAAGAAATAGCAAGCTTTAATAGTCCTATAAAGCATTAAAGAAATCGAATCAGCAGCCCCATTTCCCCCTCCCTGCTACCCCTAGTAACCACTGATAATCTTCGGTTTCTATATATTTGTTCATTTAATGTAAGTGAGATCATATAGTATTCGTCCTTTTACAACTGAGTTATTTTGCTCAGCATGATGTTTTCAAGGTTCATCCACGTTGTGGCAGCAATTAGGTTTTAAGGTGGTTTGTTAGCGGCCATAGCAACGGAAACACCAACCCTATCAAGGCTGGCTTCATGGACCTTGCTCTCAGAAGGACCCTGCACTTGGAGTAATGCTCTAGTGACATTCTCTTGACATTCTCAATGATTTTTGCATTTGGCCTTGCAATTTGTGTACCTGGTCCTGAACCCTGCCCCACATGAATCACTATCACTCTCCTTCTGTAGGTCCTATGTATCTCTCACATTCAGCATTTATAGGAGGCAGAGAACAGAGCTTTGGAACCAGCCAGACCTAAGTTCAAATTCCAGTCCCAGCACTGATTATCCCTGTGACCTTGGGCAAGTTAGTTATCTCCAAGAAACTTCAGTTACCTTATCTGCATAATAAAGATAATAATAATAATATTTACCTTACAGGGTTACAGTGAATAAGTGGTTAGTGAATTACTTCTTGTACAACTAATACATTAGCTTCTCTCTGTTGTCCCTGCCTCTGGTACGTTTTCCATTTAAAGCACGCACCCTCCATGCCCACATCAGGTCAATCCCCCTTTGCTAGAACTCATCTGCTCCAAAACCTTCAATGGCTCCCTATTTCTAATACAGTCCAGCGTCCTCACTAAGGCCTTACAATCAGATACCAAGTTACCGTTTTAGAGTCACCTTCCAGTGCTCCATTATACTAAAATTTTGCTTTAAACAGAGTGGTTGCTGCAGTTTCCTAAGATACTTTTCACTTTCACTTTTCAGTGCTTTTGCCCAAGCTGTTCTACCCTTAACCTAAAATATTATGGGCCATCCTGACAATCTTAGCATTCTAGTTGTTGTTGTGTGCCACCGAGTCAATTCAGACTCATAGCGACCCTAGATGACAGAGTAGAACTGCCCCATAGGGTTTTCTAGGCTGGAATCCTGGTGGCGCGGTGGTTAAAGCACTCGGCTGCTAACCAAAAGGTTGGTGGTTCAAACCTACTAGCCACTCCAAGGGAAAAAGATGTGGCAGTCTGCTTCCATGAAGATTTACAGCCTTGGAAAGCCTGTGGGGCAGTTGTGAGTTGGAATTGATTTGACGGCCATGCGTTTGGTTTGGTTTGGAATCTTTACAGAAGCAGATTGTCCCATCTTTTCTCCCACGGAGTAAACACTTAATCATTGTGTCCACGCCAAAAACGAAATTGCCTGTGGACTTTTAATGCCATTTAAGTAATATATTCTCTTAAGTAATGCCTCCAACTGCAACATTTTTAGTCCAGGTAACCGACCTCCATTGTTTAAAGAATGTCAGGTGAAGGCACCAGCCACTCTTCTGACGTTGGTATGATGTGACTTGTTCACACTTACACATTTCTAATCATTTACAAAAAGCTTTCCGAGCAACAGAAATAAAGCAGATATTGAATGAAGAAAACCAGTTGCCGTCAAGTTGATTTCAACTCATGGCAACTCCACGTATGTCAGAATAGAACTGTGCTCCATAGCCTTTTCAAAGGCTGTTTTTTTCGGAAGTAGATCTCCAGGCCTTTCTTCCGAGGTGTCCCTGGATGGACTCGAGCCTCCAGTCTTTTGGTTAGCAGTCAAGTGTGTTAACCATTTGCACCATCCAGGGACTCCTATTTATTGAGCCTGTCAAATAAAAATGTTCCTGAATAGTTCCTGTAACTACAATGGACATAAACATAATTTACCCTAATGACCACTTGAAAGCCACCACCACTAATAATTTAAACTAATATAATTTAATAAAATTATTCAGGCCACACTGCGGTGCAATGAAAGCTTTTCTATGGCCTTTTTCACCATGATCTCGTAACTCTCTGCGGTGTCATAGATTTTTTTGTGTGGCCTTTCTTGCCCTGGTCTTGTAACTCCCACTCAGGTGATTGGGTGGGACTGTGTAGATATGCTAATTGTAGCCCACCAAAAGGATTGGTCAGTTTTGCTATCCTGCTAGGCTTGAGGTGAGCCAAAGAGAAAAATCCCACCACCACCAAGGAAGAACAGCCAGGAGCCAGCACGTCCTTTGGACCCGAGGTACGTGCACTGAAAAGCTCCTGGAAGCAGAGAAGGAGACACAGAGAGCGAGCTGTAATCCTGAAGACGGTGAGAAGTGGTGGCAGGAAAGGCCCGGCAGCAGAGACATGGCAGTAGGAGACAGCACAGTGGGCTTCCTGGCCCATGGAGTGGAAAAGCCAAGTGCTTTGGGCAGAGGCACGGCTGGGAAGAGGCTCTCCTGGTGGAAGAATTGTATCCTTGAGTGTTCCTGAGCCTGAATTATAACCTGTTATTTCCCTAATAAACCCCGTAATCGTGAGTATGGTCTGTGAGTTCTATGTGGCCATTGCAATGGATTATGGAACCCAGCAGAGAAGTAGAGAGTGCTGTGGGAGGGATGGTTGGTGTCAGAATTGGAAAAGATGGCAGAGAGAGGAAGCATGTCTGACCTCCTCCTCACAGGAGTCAGCCTGGGCTGTTGATCTTGATTCTCCTTCCCCCTTGCCAAGTTAGAGGAGGTCAGATGCTGCCCCAACGTTGTTTTTACACTCTCACCCAAGTGATTGGGTGGGAGTATACAAATAAGGTAATTGTGGCCCACCAAGGGGATTGAATAGCTTGCTAATAAAGCAGATAAAGTTCATGGCACCCATGTGGGGGTGGGGACCATGCAAATAAGGTCTATGGAACCCTAACCAAGGGATTGATCCATTTTGCCAACCCACTAGGCTTAAAATGAGCCATGCCAGAGACAGGAAAGAGAGGATCTCACCATCACCAAGAAAGGTGAGCCAGGACTGGAGCGCATCTTTTGGACCCAAGATCCCTGCTTTGAGAAGCTCCTGGAACCAGGAGATGAAAGAGAAAGAGCTGTAACACAGAAGATGGCAAGAAGCAGTGGCAGAGAAACAGTGGCAGCAGAATCAGGAGACCAGGCAGGAGAAGGCCTGGCCCCTGGAATGAGAAAGCTGAGTGCCTTTGGGCAGGAGCCTTGCTGGCAGAGTAGGTTGCTTCTGGGCACTTGGTAGAGCTAGGTTTGCCAACCCACGGAGCTAGAGCTGAGCACCTTTGGGGCGAGGCTTACTGGCAGAGTGGGGTGCCTTGGCACATTTATTGGCAGAGCTAAAAGAGCTTTGGTAACACTTGCCCAAGCAGGGCAGAGGCCAAAGGCCAGAGAGAGGCATGCCTGCAGGCACAGCTGAGAAGAGGCTGTCCTGATAGAAGAACTGTATCCTCATCATTCCTGAACCTGAATTGTAACCTGTTTACCTCCTTAATAAACCTTATTGATCTGTGAGTTCTGCGTGCCATTGTAATGAATTATCGAACTCAGCAGAGCAGTAGGGAGTGCTGTGGAAGGGACGGTTGGTGTCAGAATTGGTAAAGATGGACAGAGGAGGCATGTCTGATCTTCACCTCATAGGAATCAGCCTTGGGCTGTTGACCTTGATTCTCCTTCTCCTCCTGAAGTTAGAAGAGGTCAGATGCTGCCCCCACACCATTTTTACACACACATACACACCCACTCATATGTTCACAATGACCCTTGCCTAGGATTTCTTCAGGTCTTCGCACCAGCGCTGGGGAGGAATGGCTCAGCCTTAGGGTTAAACCTCTGATCAGATCCTGCTGACTGTGTGACCTGGGCAGATGTTGTCACCTCTCTAAGCCCTGGGATCTTCATTTTAAAATGAGGATAGCACTATCGACATCATAGGGCTTTGGGAAGATGCAGTTAGATATTGTGGGCCAAGTGGCTGGCGGCTAGCAGATGTTCCCTGAGTATTTCAGAGACTGTGGGGTGTTGCAGGGACCCTAAGGCTATCTTGTGTAGCTTCCCACCTGGTGCAAAATTTCTCCCACAGCATCCCTGTTAGATGGCCAGTCAGCCTCTGGCTTGAATCTTTCCAGGACAGGAGACCAGTGGCCCTTTTGTTCCTTTTCTGGCTGAGCCTGTTAGAAGTTTTTATTCTGAACTGAATCCTCTCTTAATTTACCCCTCTGGTGCCCCTGTGCCTTACAGGCCACCCTGGACAAGAGAGGTGGCAGTACCTATATAGGCAACAGAGTCTCACACCTGTGTGCTGTTTCTGCCTGGCCACTTCTAGCAGGGTGACTACCTGGGCCAGCGACTTCCCCCTCCCTAACCCTCCATTTCTTCATCTGTCAAATGACCCCTCTCAGAGGGCCGGTGGAGCAACAACCTATATTGGGGCATTGTGAAATCCCATCATCAAACCAAGGGATGGCAGGATTCGCTTTCCAGCCCCTTCCTCCACCTGCTTTCAGGAATAAACTCTTCCCAAGTAGTGCCCAGAGCCCGAAGCCACCGCTCAAGCCGCGACCAAGCCGGAGGCCACCGCTCCAGCCGCGTCCAAGATGCAGAGGAACTGCGCTTTTTAGAATCCGGACTCAGAGGCCAGGAGGCCGCTCACCCCTGGTGACCGCCGCCCCATCGCCCCTGGTTGTGATGGGCTCGGGGTCCCCGGAGGTCCCCAGTCCTCACAGCCCTGTACACGCCCACTCCACTGCACCGCACTTCCCCTGCTGGTGATGATGGGTTTGGGGTCCCCAGGCCCCCAGGCCTGTGCCCGCCCGCCCGGAGGGAGGCTTGGACCCACCTGCTGCGGCGACGCCGCGGAGCTGGGGGTCTGGCTTCGTGGTCGCCCGAGGCTGCTGCGCCACCAGCCGCACCTCGGCTCCCCGCCGCCGGGCCCTCCCCCGGGCTGCTCCACGTGGCCGCTCCACGTCGCCCTCCCGGCTGGAGCCGCCGCCCTGGCCCGTGCAGAGTCCCCAGCGCCAGCGGCCGCTGGTAGGGCCGCCACTCCGCCCCGCCCGAACCCAGGCGCTTGGCATTTCTCTCTCGGAGATGGCCTCCCTGAGGTCAGGGCTGGACGATGGGGAGGAAGAGGAGGCGGTGTGTGTGTGTCTCTCTCTCTCTCCCTCTCTCTCTCTCTCTCTCTCTGTGTGTGTCTATGTGTGAGAGACACAGAGAGACAGATGGTGAGGCTGGTGCCTATGAGAAGCAGGTTTAACTGGTGATGCTGTGGGTGCCACTGGCTCTGCCTCTGGCACCAAGGTGTTTGTCACAAGATGGAATGCAACTTAATGTGATTGTGACTGGTGTACGTGGCTGTGTGTAAGAGGAACTTGTGACACAGAAGGGGGTGTGCTGAGTGACTGTATATCCAGGGTGATGGTATGGGCTTGAGAGGGTGTGGCTAATATGGGTCTGATTGTGCAGCTGTGCGACAGTAAGGCTCTTAGTGGCATGTGTGTCAGGGGTGTCTGGGTGAACTCTTTCTGAGTCATTTGTGGTGCTCAAGTGGTGCTGAGCCCTGACTACTGGTTTCCAGTGTAGGTGTCCCTGCATAGCTGAAATGTGCACATCACTCAGTGCCTCCATTGAGAACAGATATGTGTGTGTGTGTGGGGGGGGATCTGGAGAGAGTACCATCTTTTTTTTTTTTTTTTAATATTTTAGGTGAATGTTTACAGAGCAAATTAGTTCCCCAATTCAACAAATTGTACATACACAAAGTGTTCCATGACACTGGTTGCAGTTTTTACACTGTGTCAACACTCTCCCCATTTCTGCCTTGGGTTCCTGGTTCCTTTTCATCTGGTTTCCTACCCCTTGCTGCCTTCTTATCTTTTCTTTTGGGCAAATGTTGTCCTTGTGGTCTCTTAATAATTGTTTGTTCTACGGAGTGTGTTCTTTTTGGGTGTTACTGTTTATTTTATAGACCTGGCTATTGCTTGGCTAGAAGGTGGTTTCTGGGAAAGAATCATCTTAAGGGTGGTGGTGGCAGCCATTTGCCAGCACAGGGTGTTGCTGTGCATGGCTGTAGCTGCTTTGTGGTCAAAATGGTGTGTCACCTACTTTTGTCACAGTGGCCAGTCCCTCCACCTGGACTCAGGAGCACATCCTCACCCATTGGCCCAGGGACTTAGTTCTTTGAATGACCTCTTTCCAGAATTTTCAACTTCTCTCTCTCTACCAGTTTCTTCCCCTCAGCATCCATCACAGTGACAAACCCACTCTCATCTCACCACTGTCCTCCTTCCTGTCATAGACACTGCTGACCACTGTCTCCTCAGAATATTGTATCCATTGGTTTTGGTAACATCATTCCACCCTGTCTGGTCACTTCTTCTCTGTCTCTTTCATGTGTGAGTTCCCCAGGACTTTTCTCCCTACTCTCCATCTGCTCACGTGCTCTATCACTATCTAAATATCTAAATGCTGCTGTCAACCAAACCTCTAACTTCAGTCTCTAAGCCCCAGATCACTTCAGGTATCGAATTTCCTACCAGCACCCCAACTTTTACATGTCTGAGTCTGAATGCATATCTTTCCCCTTAAACCTTCCCCTGTCCTTCCTTCAGGTTTCCCTATCTCAGAGAAGCTGCCATCCATCCCTGCATCTGAGCAGTCACAAACCTGAGGGTCATCCATGATTCCTCCTTCTCCCTTCACCTCCAGCCTACTACCAAGTCCTATTGATTCTGCCTCCTATATATTTTAAAAATTATTTTCTTTTTTTCTAAATTTTATTTATTTCATTGTTGTTGAGCATATTCACAGCAAAAATACACCAGTTCAACCATGTCTACGTATACAATTTAGTGACATTGATCACATTCTTCAAGTTGTGCAACAATTCTCATCCTTCTTTGCTGAGTTGTTCCTCCCCTATTATCAAAACTCTCTGCTCCCTAAGGTTCCTATCTAAGCTTTTGAGTTCTTGTTGTCAGTTTGATCCCATATAGATAGTTCTTAAAAGAGCATAATGCTCAAGGCAGACTTTTTTTTTTTTTTACTAGTTAAGGTAAACTATTGTTCGGTTTCAAGATGACTTCAGGGCATATTTTTAGTTTAATGGTTAAAGTTTATCTTAGGGAAATAGTTTCAGGGGTTCATCCACCCTCCATGGCTCTGGACAGTCTGGAGTTCATAGGAATTTGAAATTCTGTTCTGCATTTTTTCCCCCTTTTGATCAGGATTCTTCTATGGAATCTTTTATCAAAATGTTCAGAAATGGTAGCAGGGCACCATCCAGTTCTTCTGTTCTCATGGGAAAGGAGGCAGTTGTTCATGGAGACAATTAACCACACATTCCATATCCTCCTCCTATTCCTGGCTGTCCTTCTTCCTCTGTTGCTCCAGGTGAATAGAGACCAATTGTTGTGCCTTGACTGGCCACTTGCAAGCGTTTAAGACCACTACTCAATGAACTACGAGGTAGAACAGAAGCATGAACACGTTATTCGGCCAGTTAACTGGGACGTCGCATGAAACCATGACCAGAAACATCCAAACCAAGGAACCAAATCCCATGAGGTGTTTGGTTGCACATAAGCAGCCTCAGCAGCTACTTTAACTTTTTGTCTTTGTTGTAAATATATCTACCACACAACTTTTGCCAGTTCAATTTTTTTGCAGGTGTGCAACTTATTGACAGCAATTATGATAATCAGCTGTGCAACCTTACCCTTAATCAATGTGATTTCTTCATCACTGTTAACCCTGTTTTCCCCTCCTTCTGACCCCTGGTGACCACTAATAAACAAATAAACTTTGATCTCTCTGTATTTGTCTTTTCTTGAGGCCATACAATATTTGTCCTTATTGGCTTATTTTGCTCAGCATGATGTCTTCAAGCTCTGTCCATTCTGTAGCAGGTATCAAGACTTCATTTCTCCATTGTATGTATACACCACATTTTGTTTATCCATTCATCTGTTGATGGGCATTTAGGTTGTTTCCACCTTTTGCCTATTGTGACAGACTTGAAAGCAGAGACTCAGAAAGAGACTTGTACACCAATGTCCATTGCAGCACTATTCATAATGTTATTTATTTGTTGTTGAGAGGATACACAGCAGAACATACACCAATTCAACAATTTCTTCATGAACAATTCAATGACATTGATTGTATTCTTCAATTTGTGCAACCATTCTCACCCTCCTTTTCCAAACTGTTCCTCCTTCATTAACATAAACTCTCTGCCCCTTATGTTTCCTATCTAATCTTTCAAGTTCATCAATTTGATTCCATATGGATAGTTCTTAAAAGAGCACAATGCTCAAGGCAGACATTCTTTACTAATTAGGCTAAACTTTTGTTTGGTTGGAAACCCTGGTGGCATAGTGGTTAAGTGCTACGGCTGCTAACCAAAGGGCCGGCAGTTCAAATCCACCAGGCACTCCTTGGAAACTCTATGGGGCAGTTCTACTCTGTCTTATAGGGTCGCTATGAGTCAGAATCGACTCGACGGCACTGCGTTTTTATTGTTTGGTTTAAAGAAGTCCTCATGGTTTTTTTTTTTTTTTTGATTTAAGGTTTAAAGATTAACTCAGGGCAATAGTTTTGGGGTTCATCCAGCCTCAATGGTTCCAGAAAGTCTGGATTCCATGAGAAGTTGAAATTCTGTATTGCATTTTCCCTCCGCTTCCTATCTTGAAGATCTTCACTCCTCTCCAGGTCTATCCCCCAGTCTGGGGAGCCATCTTCTGTTCCTGGTGTTCTAGTAACAGCCTCCCAATTGGCATTTCTGTTTCCATTCTCATCCTTCTGCAATCCATTCTCCAAGTAGGCTGAATGATTCTTCTAAAATATAAATCTGATCATGTCACCCAACCCCTTTATGGCTTTCCTCTGTCTTAGTATAAACTCTAACATCCTTTATGTAGGTGCCCATGACCTGGTCTGCTCCAGGTGCACCAAATTTCTCTGTTAAGAAGTTGTCCTCTCTCACCTCTGGGCCTTTGCATGCTATTTCCTCTCCTGGGACAACTACTCACCCTACCCCCCCTCCCCTTTACTCCCCTCCACTACTTGCCTGGGAAATTCCTACTCATATTTTGGTTTCACCTTAAATGTACTGTCATTTGATATTCAGGTAAACTTCCTTGAGGAACCCCTCCCCCATGAGGTTTAGGCACCGTCCTCAGTGCTCCCATCTAGCACCCTTATCTAGCACCACACTCTATTGCAGGGGGTCAACCCTGACTACATATTAGAATATTCTAGACAGCTTTTAAATTATATTGATACCTAGGATCCTCTCCAAGGAGCTCTGGAGGCACAATGGTTAAACGCTCGTCTGCTAATTGAAAGGTTGGAGGTTTAAACCCACTCAGCCACTCTGCAGGAGAAAGATCTGGCAATCTGTTCCTATAAAGAAACCCCACGCCTAGGAAACCCCATGGAGCAGTTCTACTCTGTTATATAAGGTCACTATGAGTAGGAATCTACTGGATGGCAACCAACAACAACAGGGTCCTCTCCACACCAACTCTATGTGGGTGGAGCCTGGGCATTGGCAGTTTTTAAAACTCCCAGATGATTCTAATCTGTAGCCAAGGTTGAAAGCCACTGCTCTAATAGATTACTTGTTTCTGTATCTCACTGAGAACAGTATCCCTGAGGTATGCAAAGTGCCTGGTAAAGAAGACATTCAGGCCGCTAACAGATACATGAGGAAACGCTCACAATCATTAGCTATTAGAGAAATGCAAATCAAAACTACAATGAGATTACATCTCACACCAACAAGGTTGGCATTTAATCCAAAAAACACAAAATAATAAACGTTGGAGAGGTTGTGGAGAGACTGGAACACTTATATGCTGCTGGTGGGAATGTAAAATGGTACAGCCATTTTGGAAATCAATTTGGTGCTTCCTTAAAAAGTTAGAAATAGAACTACCATACAACCCAGCAATTCCATTCCTTGGAATATACCCTAAAGAACTAAGAGCCTTCACATGAACAGATATATGCACACCCATGTTCACTGCAGCACTGTTTACAATAGCAAAAAGTTGGAAGCAACCAAGGTGCCCATCGACTGATGAATGGATCAATAAATTATGGTATATTCACACAATGGAATGCTATGCAATGATTAAGAACAATGATGAATCTGTGAAACATTTCATAACATGCAGGAATCTGGAAGGCATTATGCTGAGTGAAATTAGTCAATTGCAAAAGGACAAATATTGCATGAGACCACTATTATAAGAACTCTGGATAAAATTTAAACACAGAAGAAAATATTCTTTGATGGTTATGAGGGTGGGGAGAGAGCGAGAGGGATATTCACTAACTAGATAGTAGACAAAATATTTTTTAGGTGAAGGGAAAGGCAAATCATAACACAGGGATAGTCAGTACAACTGGACTAAACCAAAAGCAAAGAAGTTTCCTAAATACAGCCAAAAGCTTCAAAGGCCAGTGTAGCAGGGACTGGGGACCATTGTTTCAGGGGACATCTAGGTCAATCGGCATAACAAAATGTATTAAGAAAATGATCTGCATTCCACTTTGGTGAGAGGCGTCTGGGGTCTTAAATGGTAGCAAGCGGCCATCTAAGATGCATCAGCTGGCCTCAACCCACCTGGAGCAAAGGAAACTGAAGAACACCAAAGACACAAGGTAATTATGAGCCCAAGAGACAGAAAGGGCCACATAAACCAGAGACTCCATCAGCCTGAGACCCAAAGAACTAGTTGGTGCCTGGCTACAACTGATGGCTGCCCTGACAGGTAACACAACAGAGAATCTCTGGTGGAGCAGGAGAGCAGTGGGATGCAGATCTTAAATTCTCGTAAAAAGACCAGACTTAATGGTCTGACTGAGACTGGAGGGACCCTGATGGTCATGGTCCCCGGACCCTTTGATAGCCCAAGATTGGAACCATTCCCAAAACCAACTCTACAGGCAGGGATTGGCCTGGACTACAAGATAGACAATGATGCTGGTGAGGAGTGAACTTCGTGGCTCAAGTAGACACATAAGACTATCTGGGCGACTCCTGTCTTGTGGCGAGATGAGAAGGGAGAGTGGGACAGGAGCTGGTTGAATGGACACAGGGAATACAGGGTGGATAGGAGGAGTGTGCTGTCTCCTTAAGGGGAGAGCATCTGGGAGTGCATGGCGGGGTGTGTATGGCTTTTTGTATGAGAGACTGACTTGATTTGAAAACTTCCACCTAACGCACACACACAAAAAAACAAAACAACAAAGTGCCTGGTAAAGGGTGAATGATGAGTAAATATTTGTTTTAGGACGAATGTGGCAGGAATTGCGGGTATGAGACAGCGTAGAGTGACACTATACAAGTGACTTTAACCTATGTTTGTGAACTGGTGTGGAAGGGCACCCTCTGAGTAGCTGAAACCTGTGTATGTGAGAGTGTGGGGCGCCATAATGGGAACGGTTGTGTCCAGCGTGGGAGGATCACTGAGAGTGGTTGAACACTGTGTGAGACTGCAGGGTGTTCCCATGTCAGTGGCTGTGTCCTGTATGTGAGGGTCACTGTGAATGCTTGTACTGTGTGACAGTGCAGAAAAACACCACAGGAGTCGCTGTGTCTTGTGTGTGAAGGACTGAGGGGCTGGCGGGCCCTAACCAGGTTGTTTGCCGTCGCTGGGGAGGCGTTTGACTAAGTAGGAGCAGGAGATGCCCCTCACCAAGATGGCGGCTGAGCCGGTGGCAGCTTGACCTTGGAAAGTGCTCCACCGCTAGTAACCGGGAAGGGAAAGCAGGGAAGCACAGCCTCGGGGCCTGCACACGGAGGTCACTCTGGTTAGCAAGGCACCAGACTCGCCTCGCCGGCTCAGCGAGGTGGTAGCGCCGCCCTTTGCCTCCCGGGCCGCCATGCGCGCGGCCAGCCGGCGGGGCGTGGCTCCCCGAAGGGCGGGGCCGTGCAGACCGGACGTGCACAGGCGGCCCAATGGCTTGTGGCGGGCTGGGCACGGTGTGTTCCTGTCAGCTGACTAGTGAAGCGCTGGAGCAAGCCATGAACTTGTGAGTGGGCACCCAGCAATAGAAAATGTTGAGCTCAGCCCTGAGTCCCCAGAACGGCACTTGGACAGAGGCCTTCAGTCTGCTTTTGGGACTTGGCGCTGCCCTCTATTTGGGCTACTACTGGGCATGTGTGCCCCAGGTGCGTGCGGGTCCAGCGCTCTGGCCGGCGGGTGTGGGATACTCGGGTCTAGGGCGCAGCTTCTAGCCGGGGGTTCAAGCTCTTCCTGGGGGCTGGAATGGTTGGCCCCCTGGCCCTGCGCTACTGCCAGGCTCCACTTTGCTATTATCACCTAATGGAGAGCAGGTTCTGTGCCTCGTGGCACGGTGGTTAAAGCGCTCGGCTGCTAAAGGGAAAAGTCAGGGTTTCAAATCCAGCCATTGGTAGTCTGCTTCTGTAAAGATTTACAGCCTTGGAAACCCTTTGGGGCAGTTCTACTCTGTCCTTTAGGGTCACTATGAGTAGAAATCAACTCGAGGGCAATGGGTTTGGTTTTTGGTTTTAGAGTACCATTAAGAGCACAAGCTCCAGAGTCATACCTGGGATTGAGTCCCCGGCTCTGCCACTAACTAGCTTTGTGACCACTGACAAGTTACTTGGCATTCAAACCTGTTCCCACAGGCAGACCATAGTACTTACCACATAGAACTGTTGTGAAGATGAAGTAAAATCATGTAAAGTCCTTAGCACAACACCTGACATACAGTGAGCATTCAACCAATTTTACCTATTAGTATTAGTGATAGTATCATTATAATTAATCCTGCTTTGCCTCTTGCTTGCTTGCTGTGTGACTTTGGGCAAACTACTTATAAGATATCCTATCTCAAATGGTTGAACCCAGTGCCTGCGTAAGTGCTCGATGAATCACAGCCCTTGTTATTCCAGGGCTTAAGGACGATGGTACAAGTCACATCTCACAACAGCCACTCTATCACCTTAGCCTCTCTAGTTTATAATTTCCCCAGTCTCTTTTGAGTACTGGGACTGTAAAAGAAATAGGAATCTGGTCCCCAAGTTCCTTAGGGCCTGCTACAGAAATGCAGTTTCCATTATTGAGCTTGAGACCTTTTGGCTGTGTACAGCATGCTCCTCCTTCATCAGCTTCCTGCGTACCTAGGCCCTCTCATTCACTTGATACCCACCCAGAACCAAGCAGAGGGGCTGAAAGTCAGGGCTGAGTGACCACTGACCTCCCCTGCCCCTGTCATCCCATCCCTGCTGCCTTCCCCCCTGGGTGGCATGAAGGGAAAATCTGTTCACACTAGGATCATTCCTCCTTTAGAGCATGGTCTAGCAGCAGAAAAAAAAAAATTTTTTTTTTTTTTTAAGAAAATGTGATGCTGTGGTAGGAAGGAGCCCTTCAGCAGTAGTGAGCACACATTACAGAACAACAGGAATGTGCAGGCAATCGGTGCTAAAGCCGGAAACCAGAATGGCCAGAGCTAGTCTTGGGAAGATGACAGGGTGTGGGTAGTCCAACTGCAAAGCAAAGGCTGCAGATTGAACAGTACCGATTTTTTCAGTCCCTGCCTATAACTCTAGCCCCACCTTCCTGCTGGACACTTTTTCTGCCTTGTATTACCTGCCTCTTTCCAAAATGGGTTTGGAGCATGGATAGGCTGAATGGGACAGCCAGCACCCATCAACTGCAGCAGATCCTAGACACTGTTCTGAGTAAGTTCAGGGTCAATTCTAGAGAGGTGATGCTCCAGGACTGGGGTTCTTTGGGGCGCTATCTGGACTATACTGTCATTCCAGATTGAAACGTGTTGACTGTCTCACCCACAGACCAAGCAGTGCCCTCCAGACTGGCCGCTGGAGAGGGGGTCACTCATCTGGTGTTGGGTGCCTCCCTGGCTGCGTGCAAAGTCAAGGGAGTGAGGCAGATTGTGTTGTGTGATTACAGAGGCCTCGACTGGTGACAGGGCCCAGGTTTCTGACGTTCCTGGAGCAACACTGTCCAGTCACCGTTGAGACATTCTACCCTACACTGTGGTGTTTTGAGGGAAGGCTGCAAACCATTGCCCGAGTCTTAACGCAGTCTCGGCCCCAAGTCTCTTACTGGAGGTAAGAAGGGACAAAGGGAGTGGACATGAAGCTGTCAGGTATACAGGGGACCCCTACCTGTCTGCCTTTGTTAAAATGAAGGTAATCTTTGCCCCAGATACCTCAGTGTTATGAAGGTAAGAATGAAAGCATGTTTATGGGCGGGCACACTGCACAACCATGAGTTAATACTCCATCTTCTGTGTCCCTGTTTCACCTTATTAAAGCCTTAATGCGCTGCATAAAGCCTGCCCTCAAAGAATGCTGATGGGAAGTTGTGTGACTTGTTTGTGGGTGGGGCTGGGGGTAAATCTTTGAGAAGTACAAGTTCCTAATAGTGTCTTTGTGTGCCCTCTCTCCAAAACTACAGTGAAGTCCTCCAAACCCTGGATGGAGGACAGTTCCTGCTAGACTGGGCTAGCCAGCATGACAGCAGCCAATACCCTGACCCTACCACCCAGCCCATTGTATTACTGCTTCCTGGCATCACAGGCAGTAGCCAGGAGACATATATCTTGCACCTAGTTAACCAAGCTTTGAGGGATGGCTATAGGTAAGGATGGGCACAGCCTAGGAGGATCTGAATGGTGTCTGAACACTTTCGACAGGGAGAAGTCAATTCAGACCCTGATAGGTATGGGGAGGAGTGCTATATGAAGGGAGCCTTTTGACTGGGGTCTTTCTGAAGACTACCAAATGGGGAGAGGGGCTTCTAGGGAGAGTCTGGCTAAGATGTACCTGTATGTGCCACAGGGCTGTTGTATTTAATAACCGGGGCTGCCGTGGGGAAGAACTGCTGGTGAGTCACCTCCCCAAATAGCATGAAGCAGCAGGCCTTCACCCGACCCCATCAGAGATGCTTGGCTCTAGGGCTCTATCTACTTATTCTTCCACTTCCCTTCCTTCTCTCATGCCTTCCCTGCACTTATCTTAGCCAAAGGGCCAAGAAGTGCTTTCTTCTGCCTTCTGGCCAGGGCCTCCCTCCCTACCCAATGATACGGTTTACCCTCAGACTCATAGGGCCTATTGTGCTGCCAATACTGAAGATCTGGAGACAGCTGTGAAGCACATTAAGCACCGCTACCCCAAAGCTCCACTGCTGGCTGTGGGCATCTCTTTTGGAGGGTAAAGGCTGCCTGGGCTTAACCGAAAGGCCCAATCTTATCCCCACCCCACCCCCACGCCCTTTCCCTTTCCACCTGTCCCAACTGATGAATGCAAACCCTTCATTCATGGCTCCTGGTCCAATCCTGCAGGATACTGGTGCTGAACCACCTGGCACGGACTGGGCAGGCAGCAGGGGTGGTGGCAGCACTGACTTTCTCTGCATGCTGGGATTCCTTTGAGACAGTCTGTTCCCTGGAGACACCTCTCAACTCACTGCTCTTCAATCAGCAACTCACTGCCGGCCTCTGCCACGTTGTGGGCCGGTAGGGTCTTGGCAGGTGGGGAGGGGGTAGCAGATAGGGTAGGACGGCCAGGTTCTCACAGTGCTCAGGTAAGTTCTACAGCTGGGCTTTCTCACTTGAGAGATAGTAAGACATAGACTGGGGGCTGGAGGCCGTGGGTCAGGTCCAGGAGTAATGACAGTAGATGAGAGAGGGCTTTTGGAAGATTGGCATTTTAGATCCCAACCTTTACCTGCTCTTTTGCAGAAATAGGAAGGTGATTGAAAAAGTGGTGGATGTAGACTTTGTGCTACAGGTAGTGTTTCAACCACTCCCTCCTCCCCAGTTACTTCTTCCAGTTATTTTCCTACTCCTCATCCTTACCTTACCCTATCCCGCCCACCTCCACCACACCCAGGCCCACACAATTCGCCAGTTTGATGAGCGCTACACAAGTGTGGCCTTTGGATATCGAGACTCTGCTGCCTACTATCAAGCAGCAAGCCCGAGAACCAAGGTAGACGCCATCCAGGTCCCTGTGCTCTGCCTCAATGCCGCAGACGACCCCTTTTCCCCAGCCAGTGGTGAGTACCCTGAACCTTGATGTTTAAGCCTCAGGGAAAATGGGCTGTGAGGTACAAGTGGAGAGAGCCCAGCCTTCAGTAGAAGCCCAGGTTCCTCACTTCCTCTCTGACCCCTCCCCCAGCCTTTCCCCTCCAGGCTGCCCAACACTCTCCCCATGTTGCACTGCTCATCACAGCCCACGGTGGCCACATTGGCTTCATGGAAGGGCTGTTCCCCAGGCACCACTGCTATATGAGCCGCCTCTTGCATCAGTATGCCAGAGCCGTCTTCCAGCACCCAGAGGAGCTGCTGAGCCTCAGGACTCTCCTATCTGCTGAGAGAAGCAAGAGCTGCTAAGAGCACCTTTTAGGGTTTTAGTTCAGTCTTCTCTAGTTTATTAAATAACTTTTCCTCCCTAATGGGCTCAGATTCATTTTCCCTTTCTTCAAGACTGGGGAAGACTATCCAGGAACTTACTCCATATTTAGCCTGGCTGGCTTGGAACTGCCCAGCTGGATCCACGGATTCCTCCCTGGGTTTTTCTTTTGCCCCTTCCTTTGCTAACAGCAAGTCCCAGGCCAGTCCTTGCCCCACAAATGCCAGGGGCTCCAGGAGAAAAGCACTGGCTACAAGCTGAGGGGAGGTGGATAAGCAGATGGCTTCTGCAGGAAGGACGGCAGCTTCTGCAGGCTCTTGGGTACCTTCACATATTTCTGCAAAAAGGAAAAGCTCAACTCTGGAGTCTCTGGTAGGCAGAGGGAAGGGGGCAGGTAGTGTGGCCTGGGCTTCAGATACCACTGTCCTGGGTGAATCCACAGAATGAATGCAGGGTGCCCAGAGTCAGAGGGCCACAGCTAAGCCTGAATGGGAAAAGTAGGCAGTGCCTTTCTGTCTCAGTGGGGGCAACCTCAGCTGCAGACCCAGATGGAGTGATCAGTGGGGATCCAGGCCTCCATTCCTGTCTAGATGGTGGCAGCATCCAGGCCCCTGATTTCCAGGGGGAAGGGAGGCTAAAGGAAGCCTGGAAAGGCACTCTGGAGCAGCAGGATGGTCACAATAATAAGGCCAACACATAGCAGCAGCAGCAGCCACACCGGAACACTCCCTGCAGAAGGGGTAAGGGAAGATGTCAACAGGCAAAGGGCCTTCACAGGCTGAACAACAGGACCCTCAACCTACTCCACTGAAGGAGCAGCCGGCTATAGTTCTCCAGGGGATGAGTTTCTGCTACAGCTAAAGGTGGGGTGGTACAATGACTCACGTCGTGAGGGCAGCAGGTGCAGCTGGCATCGGCTATCCACAGCCACAGAAAATAGGGCAGTTTCGTGAGACCCAAGGAGCTCTGGACCACGACCCTTCTCAGGTAGAAAGGCCACATCTGTCACCACAATGCCATGGGCTTCCCTCACATAGTAGAGGCGCTAGGGGCAGGAGGAGAAATAATGAGGAAGGCTCAGTTGGGTGGCTTTCTGCTGGAAAACATGCCCCAGCCCCCAGAAGGCTTTCCCGCTACAGGGTGGGCCAGACTCCTTTCTGCACACTCTAGATAGAGGGAGGCCAAGTGTCCCCACCCTAAAGAGCCCTCAGGGCTGTGCCCACCTTCACCCATTACCTGGAGAGAGAAAGCTATGTAGATGGCAACAGAGCCAGTGACCGTGCCCAGGCCTAAGAAGGTGCCCGATTCACTGCAACAAATAATAAAGTGCTCACTGTCCTGGAGGCCTCTGCAGAGAGCCTTGTTCCCAACAGTAGTCCTCAGGGGTTCAGGCAGGACTCCTTCCCAAGCTCCCCAGGCACCCCCACACCCAGCCAAGCCAGCACTGCCTCACACCTGATGCCGAGGCAAGAGATGACTTCGTGGCCACAGGACTTGGTCCGAAGGGGCAAGAAGGTGGAACCATCCCAGGCTGTGAGGTAGCAGGGTGGGGGCTGGCGCTGGCGCTTGTGGGGAATCTGCACTGTGAAGAGTCGCAGCCTCGCAGGCTGGTCTGGAACCTGCCCAAACCTGTGTCCAGGAGAGAGGCTGCTCAGCTCCTGGGGCCAGCCCAGCTGCCCGCAGAGCTTTACGCCCTCCTGCGCTCTGGCCAGGCCTCGGCTGACACCTAGCAAGGGCACAATCCTCCCCAGCTTTCCCTGAGTCTTCCCCACTCCCCCCCCCACATCTGGGCTGTGCCTCTTTTAGCCACCCTCCGGGGTCTTCACACCTGCAGGCCTGGTAGCGGTAAGGCATGTTAGAAAAGGTGGGTCCATTCTCTTGCCAGTGCAGCTGTGTCACCAGCTGATCCTTCTGCCACACGGAGGCCTTAAGGTCCCAGCCCACAGTTACCAACTAGTCAGGAATAAAGATGCCAAGGATGGGCAGTTAGGGGATCCACTTACTGAGCAAGCAGCATAACCACCTACTTTCTCCACCTCCCCACCTCCTCACCTTGCCATCAGGCCCCAAAGCCAGGTCCTCAATCTCCCCTTCGTGGGCTCTGAACTCCAGAACTTTCTTCAGGCTGGGTACCTGCAGCCAAACCCCCGCTATGGTTAGCCCAGGCACCCGGCAAGAACACTCTTTTCTCTTTTAATGGCCACTCAACGCAGGCTGCACTCACACGTTTCTCAAAACCCACGTGCAGTTTCTCACAATTTTGGCCTTGCTGCTACTGACTCACCTGCCCTAACCGTCCCCCCTGCCCCCAAACCACACCTGCCAGACACGAACGTAGCCATCCGTCCCTCCAGTGGCAAGCAAGGTGTTATCATGGTTGAAGCATACAACTTTCTGCAGTGGATCACTGCTGAAGTCTGTCTGCACCGCCTGCAAATTCTCAACACTGAGCTCTACCCCCTCACAGTGGGTTTCCGCTCCAGTTTTCTGCTCTGCTGGGGCCACCCCCTTCCTTTGTCGAGGTCCTTGGTCCTTAGAACCTGCAATACAAACAGCCTGCCAGGTCCCAGGCCTCTACAGCAGTACTAGCCTTTCTCCACATGGCAGGCTTCCACTCTTTGCCACCACAGCCCCACTTCTTTAGAGAGACCAAGAGGAGAGTGATCTTCCTCATCTCTTTCCAAAGAGCTAGAGAGGCACTCCTCACCTGCCTTCTCTGCCTTGTTGTTTCTCTTCTGCTGACGGGTCTGGAAGCGCAGGAGCTGACAGTGGGCATCCTGCCCTGCAGCAAGGATGTCACCAGCCAGTGCCAAGTTCATGGTGGCCCGTGTCTCTGTGTCATGGGAGTGTAGCAAAGAGGCACTCAGGCGCCCATTAATCCGCTCTAGCTGCAGAAAGTGCTGAGAGAGAGGAAGCCAGGATGAGCAAGGTTCAGGGGTACTCGGACTACACCTAAGGGCAAACTGACATCTTTCTAGTCTGATGCCTTACTCCTCTGCTTACTGCACTTCCTAGTTCACAAAGCTTTCTTAAGTCCTCATTTGGGCCTCAGAAACCTGTACAGCTGCCAGGACTGGGGATATTACCTCCGGAGTGAGACTCAAAGTGAAGGAACCTGGCCTACGACCAAATGCGCCGTTCTCGTCGCTGCTAGTAGGCAGATGGACTTGTCTATGTGGCCTCCCGGGAAAAGGACACGATAAGACCCCGGGGCTGCTCCTGAGGTCGTAGGTCGCGCCTACGCAGCGGTGCGCGCAGTTTTCACTTAACCTTAGGAGTCTCTCAACGGGCTGGACTGAAACTCGCGCGGGGGAGCCCGGCTTCCCGGGGATCCCCACGGAGGTGGGGCAGGGCCAGAAGCTGAGATACGGCGCGTTCCCGTGACCCGCGGCCACCCCGGAATCGCCCTTAGCCGTGGTGTAGCCCGGCCCCAGTGGCCCTGCGGTCTCACCACGCCATTCTTTATGCCTGTCTTCGCGGCGCCTCCTCCACCCGCCGCGATGAGCAGCCCGGCGCTGGAGTCCACCTGAAGCGCGTACAGCGGGAACGGGGCCCGGTACAGCTCTGGCGCCCGGCGCCGGCCCATCCCGCCCGGCGCTCTTCACTGCTCACACCGCAGCTCCTGGGACATGCCTCGCCCGGCGATGAGCTTGGGCCGGCTGCCGCCTGGAGGACCCCCGGCTCCTCTCACATCCGCAGGGCTGCCGATACTCTAACCACACGCAGGGCCCGTTTCCCTCCCGGCCGCCGAACCCCGGCTCCAGCCGCGCAGGGCGACAGCGCTCCGCTCCAGCCGCTGTCTCCGCGCAAGTGCAGACCCGACAATACGCGTCAGCACTACTCGGCCGGGTGACGCAACGCGGGCGCCGGTCCCGCCCCCTGCGACCCCGCGCTCCGCCATCTTTGTGCGGGGCATGGGAGGTGCTGCTTCCTTGAAGGGAACGCCCTTGGTGATTACGGAAAAGAAGAGGTGGGGTTAATAAAGATGACTAGTTGCCAGTGGAGTTGGTTCTGGCTTATGGCGATCCATAGAACTGTGCTCCATATGACTTTCATGGCTGTGACCTTTCGGAAGCAGATCGCCAGGCCTTTCTTCAGAGGTGCTTAAACATTTGGACTCCTAATAAAGGCTAGTAAACTTTCAAAAAAGAAATCCTTGGATTAAAGCTTTTTATACTTCAAGGATGAAATGACTCATACAAGCGCACTTTTTAACCTAGAGAGAAAGTGATTTGTCCGAGGTCACATACCAGAAACATGACCTGTGGCTCTCTCCTCTTAATGAAGGCAGCATGGACTTTGGTTTAAAACCAGACAAGCCAAAAAAACCAAAAACCAGACCCGCTGCCGATTCCAACTCATAGTGACCCTACAGTACAGAGTAGGACTGCCATATAGGGTTTCTAAGACCGTAATCTTTTGTAGTGACATCTATGCAAAGATTTTTGCATCATGCTTGGCAGAGTACAGGGTCAGCGGAAAAGAGGAAGACTCTCAACAAGGTGGGTTGACACAGAGGGTGGGTTGACACAGAGGCTGCAACAATGAGCTCAAGCATCACAAGGGTTGCAAGGATGGCTCAGGACCGGGCAGTGTTTCGTTCTATTGTGCATAGGGTCGCTATGAGTCAGAACCGACTCGACGGCACCTAACAACAACAACATGCAAAGATGTCACCTTGAGGACTAAGGTGTGCCTGACCCAAGCCATGGTGTTTTTTTTTTTTTTTTTCACATGCATGCAAAAGCTGGTGGATGAATAAGGAAGACCGAAGAAGAATTGATGCTTTTGAATCGTGGCCAAAAGAACGAACAAATGTGTCCTGGAAGAAGTACAACCAGAATGCTCCTTGAAAGCAAGGATGGTGAGACTGGGTCTTACATACTTTGGACATGTTGTCAGGAGGGATCAGTCCCTGGAGAAGGACATCATGCTTGGTAGAGAATCAGCAAAAAAGAGGAAGGCCATTAAGGAGATGATGGATTGACACAGTGGCTGCAACAATGGGCTCAAGCATAGCAAAGATTGTGAGTATGGCACAGGACCGTGCAGTGTTCCATTCTGTTGTACATAGGGTCGCTGTGATTCAGAACCAATTTGACGGCACCTAACAACAACAACAATCTTTTTTTTTAAATTGTGATTTAGGTGAAAGTTTACAGAGCAAATCAGTTTCTCATTATATAAGTTAATACAGAAATTGTTTTGTGACATTGGTTACCAATTCTGAGATGTGTCAGCACTCTCCCCTTCTCTACCCCAGGTCCTGTTCCCATTCATCCAGTTTTCCTGTCCCTTCCTGCCTTCTTTCCTGTCTTTGCTTTTGGGTTGGTGTGCCCATTAGTCTCATATACATGATTGAACTGTAAAGCACATTTCTCACGTGTGTTATTGTTGGCCCTATAACCCAAAAACCCAGTGCCGTCAAGTCGATTCCAGCTCATAGCAACTCTATAGGACAGAGTGGAACTGCCCCATAGAGTTTCCAGGGAACACCTGGTGGTTTCGAACTGCCGATCCTTTGGTTAGCAGCCGTAGCACTCAACCGCACTAGGGTTTCTGTTGGCCCTATAGATCTGTCTAATTTTTGCCTGAAGGGTGAACTTCAGGAGTGACTTCAGTACTGAGTTAAAAGGGTGACTGGGGGCCATACTCTCAGGGCAAGGCTATAATCTTTATGGAAACAGACTGCCACATCTTTATCCCGTGGAGCGGCTGGTGGGTTCCAACCACCGACCTTTTGGTTAGCAGCCAAGTGCTTTAACCGTTATGCCACCAGGGCTCCTCCAAAACCAGAGAAAATGACCTTCAAACCCCGAATCCACTGCTTCCTAGTATGAGGAAGACACTATCTATCTTAACACCTGTAATGGATTGAATTGTGTCCCCCCAAAATATGTGTATCAACTTGGCTAGGCCATGATTGATTGTGTGATTGTCCACCATTCTGTCATCTGATGTGATTTTCCTATGCATCCTGTCTCTATGATGTTAATGAGATGGGATTAGCAGCAGTTACGTTAATGAAGCAGGACTCAATCTCCAAGATTAGGTTGTGTTTTAAGACAATCTCTTGACATAAGAGAAGTGAGCAGAGACATGAGGACCTCATACCACCAAGAAAGCAGCACTGGGAGCAGAGTGCGTTCTTTGGACGCGGGGTCCCTGCACCTGAAAATCTCCTAGACCAGGGGAAGATTGAGGACAAGGACCTCTCTCCAGAGCTGACAGCGAGAGAAAGATTTCCCCTGGAGCTGGCGCCCTAAATTTGGACTTTAGCCTACTACACTGTGAGAGAATAAATTTCTCTTTGTTAAGGCCATCCACTTGTGATATGTTATAGTAGCACTGGATAAGACAACACCCATCCTCTGTGGGTGGCAGAGGCAGGAGTCTTCCATTCCCTTTTTCTGGGCTTCTTTCCCATTCTTGAGCACTCCCACTCCTGAGCAGGTTTGGGGGTGGAGGCTACCTACCTTCTGACACCCTGGCTTCTCTTAGGGCGAGAGGCTGGGGAGGTAGCGTGGCTCCGAGTAGGCCTTTTCTCTGCCTGACACCCCACCCACCCACTTGGGTTTCTAGTCTCCTGTCTGAGGACCAGTGTATTCCCCTGTGAGAAGACTCAAGGATTGCAAGAACACAGTCTCTGCTCTCAGGACTGGTCGCCTCAGCTGGCACCTAAGGTGCACCCAAAGGAATCGGCCCAGTGGCTGCAGCTCTGTGAATGCCAGTATCAGTCCCATGGAGATGAATTAACGTATGAAGGCCCTGGTAGAGCATAAGCTTATCTCAGGCACTCAGCCCTTGTGGGGCTCTTGCTCTCCTCAGGTCCATGATATGGGCTTTCTTTTTCCTTTGACTACCCCTAAGAGGACCTGTTTGGAGAGTAGAGCTCCTGTAGGTACAGCCATCCATTCTTAGTAGGACACAAACATAAGTTGTGCAGGGTCAGGCTTTATTGGATATGCTGAAGGTTGGAGGGGGCTTCCAGTGCCCTTGGTCCTCTTCAGCCAGGGGACAGCAGATTCCACAAGGGGCTCCCAGGGTTCAGAGCTGGAGAACACACCTGTCCTCCAGCCAGCCAGCCCTTCAGGGTGTCTCGGGGACTCCCAGAGATTTGGGGCCTGGTGGGGAGGGTGGTGTTTGAAGGAGGTGCTCCGGGGACCCTCCGTGGCTCTGGAACTAGGATGGCGACTTTAGGGGGATAGGCTCTGAAGAGACAGACCTCTTTGGGGCAGAGGAAGGCTTGGGCCTCGGAGAGGCAGTGGCCTGTCTTGGTGCCTGGAGGAGAGGCCCTGAGCTGGGGGCAGAGTTTCGTGATTGAGGGCCTGGCGACCTGAGGCTCCCGGTCTGGGAGGATGTGCCTGGGGCTGGATCTGCCTGGGCCTGAGCCACTGGGGTTTGAGATGCTGGTGCCCGAGATGCCTGGGCTTGACACCCAGGGGCCTGAGCAGTCTCGCTCTGAGGTCCTACTTCCTCCGGCCTTCTTTCTGGCAACAGATGCAAGGCCCTGGCCTGGCCCCGAGGTAGGCGGAGGCCGAAGCCGATGCCTATGCGAAGCGGCCCAGACTCCTGGCCCTGTGCACAGGGCAGCAGTTGGGGGAAGGCCAGCAGCCGGGGCCCAGTCCTGTACCTGGGGATGGGGCAGGAGGGACTGCGTGGACGGAGACACACCAAGCATATGGGATATTCCACTACTGGGGCCTGGCCGGCTCTGCCTAGCCACAGGCGCTGCAAAAGCAGTAGACGCAGGTCGTGTGCGATGCGGCGGTGCCCCAGATGGACGACCAGGGCCTGGGCCAGGGCTCCTGGGTCCCTGAACTCCGCAGGGTCCCTCTCGCTTGCCACGCATCCCCCCACCACTCCAGGGGACCTGGAGTCCCTGTACTGATGCAAGTGCCATGTCTGCCTGGAAGAGTGGACCCCAGAAGGTAGGCTGGGGCTGGGGGAAGTAAGCGTGGAGCTAGGTGGGCCTTTGGGATGGGATGGAGAGTAGCAAGGCAAGTTGGGGAGAGAGGAGTTCTGTGGCTGAGAGGGAGAGGAGGAAAGCAGGTTAGATGGGGAGGAGGACCCTGGAAGGGAGAGAGAGGGATAATTCTGGTGAAAGAAAGTGGGGGAAGTTGGGAGAGAGGAAGAGTTCAGATGTGGGACAGAGTCAGAATGTGAGTCAGAAGAGAAGTGTGAGTCCAGAGAGCAGAACTGTGGGGGAGGAGAGAAGGGTAGCTGGGATTGGGGGGAAGAGGGAAGACGTGGATGGGAGGGAGGAAGTGATTGATGGGGAGGGAGAGGCTGTCGGTTGGGGAGAGCAGAGTCCGCAAGTTGTGAGAGGCCCTGAGAAGGGTGCCCAGGGGACACTGCGTTCTGTAGCAGCACCTGGTCCTTGTTTTGAGGCAACATTGCCTTGAGTCCAGAAAGGACCTGGGTGACAAGACCAGGGATTAGAGACCCAGCAAAGGCAGGACTGGAATCTCAAAGCCAGAAGTGAGTGAGAAATCAGGCCCTTTCTCTATGTGCAGAGTGTGGCTCCAGCCTGGGGCAGGTGTTGGTGGAAGACCAAAGGGACACCTTGCCCTGCAGCACCAGGCTCTCTGGGTACTCAGGCGGGCGCTTGGGTCTAAGCGTGGCCTCTCACTTCTTTGCAGTCAGCCATCGAGGAGGGATGTGTGGGGACGGAGGATCAGAGCTGGCTCTTGGGAGCTGAGGGGCAGCAGCCGTTATCTAGGTAGGGTGGGAGGAAGGCACAGCCCATAGGACCTGCGGAGAAAGAGACAAAGAGCCCAAGATGTTGGGACAATTGGTCCCTCTCATCCGTATTTTCCGTTTCTTTTTTCCCCTTCTTTCCTCCCTCACAGTCTCATTGTCTGGAGAATTGGTTCTCACTCTCAGGATGTCAGGGTCACCGGATAGTGCAAATGGTTTGCGCTCAACTAAAAACCGAAAGGTTGGTGGTTCGAGTCCACCCAGCAGCACTGTGAAGGAAAGGCCTTCAATCTGCTTGCGTAAGATTAAGGACATTGAAAACCCCATGGAGTGCGTTTCTACTCTGAAACATATTGGGTTGCCATAAGTCAGAATCCACTTGATGGCAACAGATACTATCAGGGTGTCCTTAGGCGAATCCCTCTTCGGACTTGTTTTTCCTTTCCACAAATGAGAGGTTTGCACAAGGTGATCTCTAAACTGTCCTGGCAGTAAGGGTCTGTGATCTGTGATTTTCTTGATCTCAGCTCCAGAGCTGTTTCTCTTCTCTTCGGAGTTGGAAGGACTCACAGTGGCCCTAGACTTCTCAAGGCGGACTTTTATCTCTCTCTGGTCTGCCTCAAGCCCAGTTCCAGGCTGAAATCACCAAGATCCTAAATCCACACCTGCCTTTAGGATCAGAAGTGCTGGCAAAATGCTCCAGGGAGGTGAGGACCAGGGAAGAATGGAGCAGGGAGGGAAGAAAGGTGGGATGCGATTGGAGGAGTGGGCTGGGGGGATGGGGCAGAAATGGAGCTAGGAGTTGAGGGTGTTTGGGTCTGTGAGCTCTTACCAATGAGGCTTTCTCTGGACTGTGTTTCACGAGGCGCTTCAGCAGTGAGGGAACCTGGGAGAGAGAGGAACAGTCACCACGGTGTGGCTCCACCTCCATCTTCCCGCAGCATCTACCACCCTAAGCTCAGTCTGACCCAGGTTTCTGTCTGAGTCTTGCTCTCCGTCTTCCTTCAGACAGGCAGAGGTCTTCTGTGTTACAGATTCTGTTCTCCTAAACCCCAGTCAGGGATTCAGCAAGCATCCTGGCTTCCTGCCGCTCTGGTTCCCCTGACCCCTTGCTTTCCCTAATGCTGCTGTCCTCTGGCTCAGTCTCCCCCTGACTGAGATGGCTTTTCACATCCAGCAGCAGCAGCAATAGCAGCGGGGCCAGCAGGTGCAAAGCCTCTGAGAGACTGGGAATTTGTTCAAGGGGCGGCGACCCTGGCGCCGCCCCCATTGGGAGCTGAAGACCCCATTCCCTGGGGGCAGTTGTCCCTGGCATCCAGTGCCTATGTCACAAAGGTTGGGTATTGACATCACAGAATCTCCTCCTCAGGGCTCTAAGACTTCCTTCAAAGATTGTCCAAAGTCTGGCCCTTGACAACACTGTGAAGCAGGCACGTTTTTGGTGCATTTGTTTCCCTTTCAGGCCCTACCCCCCATCTCTGATCTCTGTTCCCACCACCTCCGCCACATCTGTTGTTCTTGACAACCAAAGAGCCTATCTGAGGTGGGCCCCCCCTTCACTTCCTGTTTTTCTCTGCTTTCTGAGCAGTGGCTTATGTTCCACACCTTTTTCCCCACCTTGGGATATACTTATTGTATGCTTTAATAAATATTTTTTAACAGATTTATTAAGATATAATTCACGTACCCTACACATACATACAATCTACCCATTTAATTCAGTGTATTCATAGGATTGTACAAATCATCACCACAATCTAATTTTGGAACTTTTTTTCAGTAATTTTTATTGTGCTTTAAGTGAAAGTTAGTAAATCAAGTCAGTCTGTCATACAAAAATTTATATATACCTTGCTATATACTCCTAGCTGCTCTCCCCCTAGTGAGACAGCACATTCCTTCTCTCCACCCTCTATTTTTGTGTCTGTTCAGCCAGCTTCTGACCCCCTCTGCCTTCTCATCTCCCCTCCAGACAGGAGCTGCCCACATAGTCTCATGTGTCTACTTGGTCCAAGAAGCTCACTCCTGACCAGTATCATTTTCTATCCTATAGTCCAGTCCAATCCCTGTCTGAAGAGTTGGCTTTGGGAATGGTTTAATTTTGGAACATTTTTATCCCCCAGAAAAGATTTCCTGTACCTGTTAGCAGTCGCTCCCATCCCCCACCTTTAGTCCCTGGCAACCACAAATCTACTTCCTGTTTCTATGGGTTTAGTTATTGCAGACACTTCATATAAATGGAATCATATAATATGTGGCCTTTTGTGATGTGGCTTCTTTCACTTAGCATAATGTTTTCAAGGTTCGTCCATGTTGTAGCATGTATCGATAATACTTTATTCCATTTTATGGCTGAATAATGATCCGTTGTATAGGTATACCACATTTTGTTTATCCATTCAACAATTGATGGACATGTGGGTTGCGGGTTGTTTTTTTCCACTTTTTGGCAATTATGAATAATGCTGTTATGAATATTCATGTACAAGTTTTTGTGTGGGCTTATGTCTTCATGTATCTTGGGTAGATCCCTAGAAGAGGAATGTTGGGTCATATGATAACTCTATGTTTAATATTTTGAGGAATTGCCAAATTGTCTTCCAAATAGGCTGTACTATTTCTCAAACCCAGCAGCGAGATATGAAGGTTCCAATTGTTTTTTTTACCCTTTGTCTTAGTCATCTAGTGCTGCTATAACAGAAATACCACAGGTGATGGCTTTAACAAAGAAGTTTATTCTGTCACAGTCCAGTAGGCTGGAAGTCCCAATTCAGGGCACCAGCTCCAGGCTTTCCCTCTCTGTCGGCTCTGGAGGAAGGTCCTGTCATCAGTCTTCCCTTGGTCTGGGAGCATCTCAGTGCAGGAATCTCAGGTCCAAGGACGCGCTTTGCTCCCAGTGCTGCTTTCTTGGTGGTATGAGGTTCCCAGCTCTCTGCTAGCTTCCCTTTCCTTTTATCTCTCGAGAGATAAAAGGTGTTGCAGGTC
This sequence comes from Elephas maximus indicus, assembly GCF_024166365.1. Lineage (NCBI taxonomy): Eukaryota > Metazoa > Chordata > Mammalia > Proboscidea > Elephantidae > Elephas > Elephas maximus. The sequence continues at coordinate 45,508,917 of NC_064830.1, forward strand.
ACACCTCAGGAAACTGCCTTTACATTGGATCAGGGATGTGACCTGGTACAGGTGTTACAATCCCACCCTGGTCCTCTTTAACATAAAATTACAATCATTAAATGGAGGACAGCCACAGAATACTGGGAATCATGGCCTAACCAAGTTAATACGCACATTTTGGGGGGACATAATTCAGTCCACGACACACTTGCCAGCACATGTTATTGCCTGTCCTTTTTAAAATGTTTTTTAAATTATGGTAAAATGTACATAACATAAAATTTACCATTTTAACTATTTTAAGTGTACAAGTCAGTGGCATTAATTATCTTCACAATGTTGTATAACTATCTATTTCCAGAACTTTTTCATCATCCCAAACAGACACTGTATCCATGGAACAATAATTCCCTGCTCTCTCCTCCCCCAGCCCCTGGTAGCCATTATTCTACTTTCTGTCTCTATGAATTTGCCTATTCTAGATACCTCATGGAAACCCTGGTGGCGTACTGGTTAAGTGCTACGGCTGCTAACCGAAGGGACAGCAGTTTGAATCCACCAGGCACTCCTTGGAAACTTTATGGGGCAGTTCTACTCTGTCCTATAGGGTTGCTATGAGTTGGAATCAACTTGATGGCGGTGGGTTTGGTTTTTTTGGTTTAGATACCTCATATAAGTGGATTCATACAATATTTGTTGTTTTGGGTCTGGCTTATTCCACTCAGCATAATGTTTTTCAAGGTTCATCCATGTTGTAGCATGTATTAGAATTTCATTCCTTTTAATGGCTGAATAATATTCCATTGTGTGTATATGCCACATTTTGTTTATCCATTTATCTGTTGATGGACCCTTGGGTTATTTCCACCTTTTGACTATTGTAAATAATGCTGCAATGGACTGCAGAACTAATATCCTACACAAACAATGACTTCGCCTATCTTGAGACCAGAAGAACTAGATGGTACCTGGCTACCACTACCAACTGTTCCAACCAGGGACTCAATAAATGGTCCCAGATAGAAAGGGAGAAAAATGTAGAACAAAACTCAAATTCCTTAAAAAAAAAAAAAAAAGACCAGACTTACTGGACCAGTAGAAATTGGATAAGCCCCCAAGATTATCACCTTAGGATACCCTTTAAACTTGGAACTTAAACCACTTCCAGAGGTCACCTTTCAGCCAGGTGACAGATCAGCCCATAAAATAAATAATATCATCTGTGAGTACCGTGCTTCTTTAAATAATCATCTGAATGAAACCAAATGGTAAACATTTTTCCTAGACCAAACATGAACAGGTAAGGGGAAAGGAAAGCTAGATTAAGGAAAACAGAGCAACCAGAATGAAAATAATGAGAATGCTGGTACATTGTGAAAAATGTAACCAATGTCACTGAACAATAAGTATAAAAATGAGAACCTAATTTGCTGTGTAAACTTTCACCAAAAACACAATAAAATATTAAAAAAAAGTAATGCTGCTATGAACATTGGTATACAAGTGTCTGTTTGAATCCCTGTTCTCAATTCTTTTGGGTATGTACCTAGGAATGGAATTGCTGGATTACATAATAATTTTAAGTTCTACTTTTTGAAGAACCACCAAACTGTTGTCCACAGTAGCTGGAACAGTTTACATTCCTACCATCAGTGTACAGGCTTTCTAATTTCTCCACATCTTTGCCCACACTTGTTATTTTTTGTTTTAAGAATTGCAATCCTAGTGGACGTGAAGTGGTATCTCATTGTGGTTTTGATTTGGATTCCCCTAAAGACTGACGGTGTTCAGCATGTTTTCATGTGCTTATTGACCATTTTTATATCTTTTTTGTAAAAAAAAGAAAAAGTCCTTTACCCATTTTTTAAAATAATTTTTATTATGCTTTAAGTGAAAGTTTACAAATCAAGTCAGTCTCTCACACAAAAACCCATATACACCTTGCTACACACTCTCAATTACTCTCCCCCTAATGAGGCAGCCTGCTGTCTCCCTCCACTCTCTCTTTTTGTGTCCTTTTCGCAAGCTTCTAACTCCCTCCACCCTCTCATCTCCCCTCCAGGCAGGAGATGCCAACATAGTCTCAAATGTCCACCTGATCCAAGAAGCTCACTCCTCACCGGCATCCCTCTCCAACCCTTTGTCCAGTCCAACCCATGTCTGAAGAGTTGGCTTCGGGAATGGTTCCTGTCCTGGGCCAACAGAAGGTCTGGGGGCTATGACCACTGGGGTCCTTCCAGACTCAGTCAGACCATTAAGTCTGGTCTTATGAGAATTTGGGGTCTGCATCCCACTGCTGTCCTGCTCCCTCAGAGGTTCTCTGTTGTGTTCCCTGTCAGGGCAGTCATCAGTTGTGGCCAGGCACCATCTAGTTCTTCTGGTCTCAGGATGATATAGCTGCTGGTTCATGTGGCCCTTTCTGTCTCTTGGGCTTGTAATCGCCTTGTGTCCTTGGTGTTGTTCATTCTCCTTTGATCCAGGTGGGTTGAGACCAATTGATGCATCTTAGATGGCTGCTTGCTAGTGTTTAAGACCCCAGACGCCACTCTTCAAAGTGGGATGCAGAATGTTTTCTTAATAGATTTTATTATGCCAATTGACTTAGAAGTCCCCTGAAACCATGATCCCCAGACCCCTGCCCCTGCTATGCTGGCCTTCGAAGCATTCAGTTTATTCAGGAAACTTCTTTGCTTTTGGTTTAGTCCAATTGTGCTGACCTCCCCTGTATTGTGTGCTGTCTTTCCCCTCATCTGAAGTAGTTCTTATCTACTATCTAAGTAGTGAATGCCCCTCTCCCACCCTCCCTCCCTCCCCATCTTGTAACCAGAAAAGAATGTTTTCTTCTCAGTTTAAACTATTTCTCAAGTTCTTATAATAGTCCTTTACCCATTTTTTAATTGGGTTGTTTGTCTTTTTGTTGTTTATTTAGTTTTAGAAGTTCTTTATGTATTCTGGATTCTAAACCCTTATCAGATATATCATATGAAAGTATCTTCACCCATTCTGTGGGTTGTCTTTTCACTCTCTCAACAGTGTCCTTTGATACAGAAGTTTTTTTTTTTTTTAACTTAAATAAAGTCCTAGTTATCTGTTTTTCCTTTATTGCCTGTGCTTTTGGCATCGTACTTAAGAAATCATTGCCTAATACAAGGTCATGAAGATTTTCACCTATATTTTCTTCTAAGTGTTTGTCATGGATTGAATTGTGTCCCCCCCAAATATATGTCAACTTGGTTAGGTCATGATTCCCAGTATAGTGTGGTTGTCCTCCATTTTGTGATTTTCATATGTGTTATAAATCATAATCTCTCCCTGTGCTTAAAGAGGATTAGGGTGGGACATCCTTACTCAGGTCACATCCCTGACCCAATGTAAAGGGAGTTTCCCTGGGGTGTGGCCTGCACCACCTTTTAACTTATGAGTGATAAAAGTAAAGGGAAGCAAACAGAAAGTTGGGGACCTCATACCACCAAGAAAGCAGCGCCGGGAGCAGAGCGCATCCTTTGGACTTGAGGTTCCAGTGGTGAGATGCTCCCAGACCAAGGGAAGATTGATGACAGGGACCATCATCCAGAGCCGACAGAGAGAGAAAGCCTTCCTCTGGAGCTGACACCCTGAATTTGGACTCAAAGTCTACTAGGCTGTGAGAGGATAAATTTTTCTTTGTTAAAGCCATCCACTTGTGGTATTTCTGTTATAGCAGGACTAGATGACTAAGACACCAACTCACCCCTATAGAAATGGCAATGGTAAAAAAAGAAAACTCAGAAAATAACAAATGTTGGTGAGAATGTGTAGAGATTGGAGCCCTTATCCATTGTTGGTGGGAATGTAAAATGTCACAACTGTTGTGGAAAACAGTATGGCAATTCTTTAAAAAATTAAGAATTACCATATGATCCAACAATTCCACTCCTAGGTATATACCCTAGGGACCTAAAAGCAATGGCATAAACAGACATGTACGACAGTGTTTGTTGCAGCATATTCACAATAGCAGAAACGTAAGAACAACCCAAGTTCCCATCAACAGAGGAATGAGTAAACAAAATGTGTACATACATACAATGGAATATTACTACTCAGCCTTAAAAAAACAAAAGTGTTGACACATGCTACCACATGAATGAACCTTGAAGACGTTATGAGTGAAATAAGCCAATCACAAAAGGACAAATATTGTATGGCCTCATTTACATGAAATTATAAGAATTATATAGAGAGCAATGGTTACTAGTGGTTACCAGGAGGCAGGGGAGAGAGGAGGAGAAAGTACTCTCTGGGAAGTAGTGAATTTTTTACTATGGTGGTGGAAAGTTGGCATCGACTAAGGACCACCACATGTCTGTGGTGGATTGCATGTAGCTGTGATGACTGGAAGCTTTGCCACTGGTATTTCAAATACCAGTAGGCTCACCTATGGTAGACAGGTTTCAGTTGAGTTTCTAGACTAACACACACTAGAAAGAAGGACCTGGCGGTCTACTTCTGAAAAGATTGGCCAGTGAAAACCTTATGAATAGCAGTGCCAGAAGATGAGCCTCTCAGTTTGGAAGGCACTCAAAATACAACTGGGGAAGAGCTGTCTCCTCAAAGCGGAGTCGACCTGAATGATGTGGATGGAGTCAAGCTTTCAGGACCTTCATTTGCTGATTGGCATGACTAAAAATGAGAAGAAAAAGCTGGAAATATCCATTAATAATTGGAATCTGGAATGTACAAAGCATGAATCTAGGAAAATTGGAAATTGTCAAAAATGAAATGGAATGCATAAAGATCAATATCCTAGGCATTAGTGAACTGAAATGGACTGGTATTGGTCATTTCAAATCGAACAATCATATGGTCTACTATGCCGGGAATGAAAACTTGAAGACGATTGGTGTTGCATTGCTCATCGAAAAGAATGTTTCAAGGTCTATACTGAAGTACACCGGTGTCCATGATAGGAAAATATCCACACAACTACAAGGAAGATCAGTTAATACGACTATTGTTCAAATTTATGCTAACCACTAAAGCCAAAGATGAAGAAATTGGAGATTTTTTACCAACTTCTGCAGTCTGAAATTGGTCAAACATGCAATCAAGTTGCATTGATAACTACTGGTGATTGGAATGCAAAAGCTGGAAACTAAGAAGAAGGATTGGTAGTTTGAAAATATGGCCTTGGTGATGGAAATGATGCTGGAGATCACATAATAGAATTTTGCAAGACCAACGACTTCTTCATTGCAAATACCTTTTTTCACCAACAGAAATGGCAACTATACATGTGGACCTCCCAGAGGAATAAAAAGGAATCAAATTGACTACACCTGTGGAAAAAGATGATGGAAAAGCTCAATATTATCAGTCAGAACAAGGCCAGGGGCTGACTGTGGAACAGACCATCAATTGCTCATATGCAAGTTTAAGTAGAAATTGAAAAACATTAGAACAAGTCCATGAGACCCAAAGTACGACCTTGAGTATGGTCCACTTGAATTTAGAGACCATTTCAAGAATAGATTTGACTTACTGAACACTAAGCACTGAAGACAAGATGAGTTACAGAATGACATCAAGGACATCATACATGAAGAAAGCAAGAGGTCATTAAAAAGACAGGAGAGAAAGAAAAGACCAAAATGGATGTCAGAAGAGACTCTGAAACTTGCTCTTAAGTGTCAAGTACTAAAGAAAAAGGAAGAAATGATGAAGTAAAAAAGCTGAACAGAAGATTTCAAAGGGCTGCTAGAGAAGACAAAGTGAAGTATTATGATGACATGTGCAAAGAGCTGAAGATAGCCAAAAGGGAAAAGCACTCTCTGCATTTCTCAACCTGAAAGAACTGAAGAAAAAATTCAAGCCTCCAGTTGCCATACTGAAGGATTCTGAGGTGAAAATATTAAATGATGCAGGAAGCATCAAAAGAAGGTGGAAGGAATACACAGAGTCACTCTACCAAAAAGAATTGGTCGACATTCACCATTTCAGGAGGTAACATATGATCAGGAACCTATGGTACTGAAGGAAGAAGTCCAAGCTGCACTGAAGGCATTGGCGGAAAACAAGTGCCCAGGAACTGACAGAATACCAATTGAGATGTTTCAACAAAGGTATGCAGCACTGGAAATGCTTGCTCGTCTATGCCAAGAAAATTGGAAGACAGCTAACCCACTGGAAGAGATCCATATTTACACCTATTCCCAAGAAAGGTGATCCAGCTGAATGTGGAAATTATCAAACAATATCATTAATATCACATGCAAGCAAAATTTTGCTGAAGATCATTCAAAAGCGTCTGCAACAGTATATCGACAGGGAACTAACAGAAATTCAAGCTGGATTTAGAAGATGTGGAACCAGGGATATCATTGCTGATGTCAGATGGATCCTGGCTGAAAGGGGAGAATACTAGAAAGATGTTTACCTGTGTTTTATTGACTATGCAAAGGCATTCGACCGTGTGAAGCATAACAAATTATGGATGACATTGTGGAGAATGGGAATTCCGGAACACTTAATTGTGCTCATGAGGAATCTGTACATGGATCAAGAGGCAGTTGTTTGAACAGTACAAGGGGATACTGCATGGTTTAAATTCAGGAAAGGTGTCTGTCAGGGTTGTATCTTTGATGAAGTGTCTGTTCATTTCCTTTGCCCATTTTTAAATTGGATTGTCTCTTTTTTGTTGAGGAGTTGAAGTTTTCTATAAATTTTAGAGATTAGACCCCTGTTGGATATATCTTAGCAAATTTTTTTTTCCCCAATCTGTAGGTTATCTTTTAAGTCTTTTGGAGAAGTCTTTTCTTGAGCATAAGTATTTAATTTTTAGGAGGTTCAATTTATCTAGTTTATTTTCTTTTGTGCATGCATTTTTAGTTATGCTTGGTGAGCTGTTTATGCCATATTAGGGCCCCTAACATTGTCCCTAATTTTTCCTCCATGATCTTTATAGTTTCAGGCTTTATATTTAGGTCTTTGATCCATTTTGAGTTAGTTTTTTGTGTATGGTGTGAGGCATGGATTCTATTTCATTTTTCTGCAGATAGATATCTGGTATTGCCAGCACCGTTTGTTGAAGAGACTGTCTCCATTTAACAGGGTTTGGTCCTTTGTCAAAGATCATCTGTCCATAGGTGAATGGACTAAATCTGGGTTCTCAATTCTGTTTCATTGGTCTATGTGTCTGTTGTTGTACCGGTACCAGGCTATTTTAACTCTTGTGGCTGTATTGTAGGTTCTGAGAAGAGGCCTCCCACTTTGTTCTTCTTTTTTTTTTTATAAGGCTTTATTTGTTCAGGGCCTCTTTCCTTTCCATATAAAGTTAATAATTAGTTTTTCCATTTCAGTGAAGAATGCTGTTAGGATTTGGATCAGGTAGTATTGACTATCTATATATCACTTTGGGTAGTGTTGACATTTTCACAATGTTAAGCCTTCCATTTTCACACTGTTAAGACACCCTTACTTGTCTGTCAGTTTGTCATACTGTGGGGGCTTGTGTGTTGCTGTGACGCCAGAAGTTATGCCACCTGTATTCAAACACCAGTAGCATCACTCATGGTGGACAGGTTTCAGTGGAGCTTCTAGACTAAGACAGATTAGGAAGAAGGACCCGGCAGTCTACTTCTGAAAAGAATTAGCCAGTGAAAACCTTATGAATAGCAGTAGAACATTATCTGATATAGTGTGGAAAGATGAGCCCCTCAGGTTGAAAGGCACTCAAAATATGACTGAAGAAGGGCTGCCTCCTCAAAGTAGAGTCGATGTGGTTGGAGTCAAGCTTCCGGGACCTTCATTTGCTGATGTGGGATGGCTCAAAATGAGAAGAAACAGCTGCAAATGTTCACTAATAATTGGAACATGAAATGTACAAAGTATAAACCTAGGAAAATTGGAAATTGTTAAAAATGAAATGGAACGTGTAAAGATTGATATCCTAGGCATTCGTGAGCTGAAATGGACTGGTATTGGCCATTTTGACAAATTGAAAAGGAACAACAGCATCATCAAAAAGAACATTTCAAAATCTATCCTGAAGTACAATGCTGTCAGCGACAGGATAATATCCATATGCCTACAAGGAAGACCAGTTAATAGAACTATTCAAATTTACACACCAACCACTAATGCCAAAAATGAAGAAATGGAAGATTTTTAGCAACTTATGCAGTCTGAAATTGACCAAACATGCAATCAGGATGCATTGATAATTACTGCTGATTGGAATGTGAAAGTTGGAAGCAAATAAGGATTGGTAGTTGGAAAATATGGCCCTGGTGTTAGGAATGATGGCAGACATTGCATGATAGAGTTTTGCAAGACCAATGACTTCTTCATTGCAAATACCTTTTTTCACCAACATAAACAGTGACTATACATGTGGACCTCTCCAGACGGAATATACAGGAATCAAATTGACTACATCTGTGAAGAGAGACAATGGAAAAGCTCAATATCATCAGTCAGCACAAGGCCAGGGGCCGACTGTGAAACAGACCATAAATTGCTCATATGCGAGTTCAAGTTGAAAATGAAGAAAATTAGAACAAGTCCATGAGAGCCAAAGTACGACCTTGAGTGTGTCCCACCTGAATTTAGAGACCATCTCAAGAATAGATTTGATGTGTTGAACACTAATGACCAAAGATTAGACAAGTTGTGAAATGACATCGAGGACATCATACATGAAGAAAGAGGTCATTAAAAAGACAGGCGAGAAAGAAAAGACCAATATGGATGTCAGAAGAGACTCTGAAACTTGCTCTTACTCAACTCTGAAATGTCAAGTAGCTAAAGCAAAAAGAAGATGAAGTAAAAGAGCTGAACAGAAGATTTCAAAGGGCAGCTTGAAAAGACAAAGTATTATAACGACATGTGCGGAGAGCTGGAGATAGAAAACCAAAAGGGAAGAGCACGGTCAGCATTTCTCAAGCAGAAAGAGCTAAAGAAAAAATTCAAGCCCCAAGTTGCCATACTGAAGGATTCTATGGGGAAAATATTAAATGACACAGGAAGCATCAAAAGAAGGTGGAAGGAATACACAGAGTCACTATACCAAAAAGAATTGGTCGATGTTCAACCATTTCAGGAGGTAGCATATGATCAGGAACCAATGATACAGGAGGAAGAAGTCCAGGCTGCACTGAAGGCATTGGTGAAAAACAAGGCTCCAGGAATCGACGGAATACCAACTGAGATGTTTCAACAGATGCAGCCCTGAAGGTGTTCACTCGCCTATGTCAAGAAATTTAGAAGACAGCTACCCTGCCAACTAGTTGAAAGAGATCCATATTTTTGCTTATCCCTTAGAAAAGTGATCCAAACAAATGTGGAAATTATTGAAAAATATCATTAGTATCACACTCAAGTAAAATTTTGCTGAAGATCATTCAAAAGTGGCTGTAGCACTACATTGACAGAGAACTGCCAAAAATTCAAGCCAGATTCAAAAAAGGACGTGGAACCAGGGATATCATTGCTGATGTCAGATGGATCCTGGCTGAAAGCAGAAAACACCAGAAAGATGTTTACCTGTGTTTTTATTGACTATGCAAAGGCATTTGACTATGTGGCTCATAACAAATTATGGATAACATTGTGGAGAACGGGAATTTCGGAACACTTAATTGTGCTCATGAGGAACCTGTACATTGATCAAGAGGCAGTCGTTCTATCAGAACAAGGGGACACAGCATGGTTTAAAGTGAGGAAAGGTGTACATCATGGTTGTTTCCTTTCACCATACCTCTTCAGTCTGTATGCTGAACAAATAATCCAAGAAGCTAGACTACATGAAGAACGGGGCATCAGGATTGGAGGAAGACTCATTAGCAACCTACTTTATACAGATGATACAAGCTTGCTTGCTGAAAGTGTAGAGGACTTGAAGCACTTACTGAGAAGATCAAAGACCACAGCCTTCAGTATGGATACACTTCAACATAAAGAAAACAAAAATCCTCCCGAGTGAACCAATAACCAACATTATGATAAACGGAGAAAAGACTGAAGGTTTTAAGGATTTCATTTTACTTGGATCCACAATCAACACCCACGGAAGCAACAGCCAAGAAATCAAAAGACGCATTGCATTGGGCAAATCTGCTCCGAAAGACCTCTTTAAAGTGTTTAAAAAGCAAAGATATTGCTTTAAGGACTAAAGTGCACCTGACCCAAGCCATAGTGCTTTCAATCACCTCATATGCGTCTGAAAGCTAGATGATGAATAAGGAAGAAGGAAGAATTGACGCCTTTGAATTGTGGTGTTGGTGAAGAATATTGAATATACCATGGACAGCCAGAAGAACGAACAAAGTCTGTCTTGGCAGAAGTACAATCAGAATGCTCCTTAGAGGCAAGGATGGCAAGACTATGTCTCACTTACTTTGGATATGTTATCAGGAGGGATCAGTCCCTGGAGAAGTATATCATGCTTGGTAGGGTAGAGGGTTAGTGAGGGAGAGGAAGACCCTCAGTGAGATGAATTGACACAGTGGCTGCAACAATGGGCTCACGCATAACAAGGATTGTGAGGATGGCACAGGACTGGGCAGTGTTTCATTCTATTGTACATAGGGTCACTATGGGTTGGAATGGACTGGACAGCACCTAACAACAATAAGTCATCGTATCCAAGAACATGGTATGTTTTTGCATTTACGTAGGTCTTTTTTGGTTTCTTGTGGTAATGTTTCGTAGTTGTCTTTTTATCAGTCTTTTATGTCCCTGGTTAGATTTATTCCTAAGTATTTTATCTTTTAGGGGGCTGTTATAAATGGCATTGTTTTTCTGATTTCCTTTTCACAATTCTCTTTGTTGATGTAGAGGAATACAACTGATTTTTGTATGTTAATCTTGTATCTTGCCACTTTGCTGAATGCTTCCATTAGTTCCAATAGCTTTCTAGTGAAGCTCTTAGGATTTTCTATGTATAGAATCATGCATCTGTGAATAGGGATAATTTCACTTCTTCCTTTCCAATATGGACGCCCTTTATTTCCTTTTATTGCCTTATTGCCCTGCCTAGGACTTCCAATACAATGTTGAATAAAAAAAAAAAAAAACCAAACCCACTGCCATCGAGTCGATTCCGACTCATAGCGACCCTATATTCTATGAGTATGTTGAATAAAATTGGTGATAAAAGGCATCCTTGTCTTGTTCCCATTCTCAGGAGGAATGCTTTCAGATTCTCTCCATTGAGGATAATGCTGGCCATTGGTTTTGTATAAATTCCCTTTATTATGTTGAGGAATGTCCCTTCTATTCCTATTTTGCTGAGAGTTTCTATCAGGAATGGGTGTTGGACTGTATCAAATGCCTTTTCTGCATAGATTGATATGATCACGTGATTGTTTTTCTTTGTTTTATTTATGTGGTGAATTATGTTGATTGATTTTCTCATGTTGAACCAACCTTGCATGTCTGGTATGAATCCTGCTTGGTCATGATGTGTTATTTTTTGGATATGCTGTTGTATTCTATTGGCTAGGATTTTGTTGAGATTTTTGCAACTATAGTCATGAGGGATATTTGTCTGTAGTTTTCTTTTGCAGTGGTGTCCTTGACTGGCTTTGGCATTAGGGTCGCGCTGGCTTCAAAGAATGAATTTGGGAGTATTCATTCCTTCTTTTTTATGTTCTGGAATAGTTTGAGTAGAATTGGTATCAACTTTTCTCCGAATATTCAGTAGAATTCTCCAGTGAAGCTGTCTGGACGAGGGCTTTTTTTTGTTGGGAGTTTTTTTTTTTATGACCCCATTCAATTTCTTCTTTTATTATGGGTCTGTTCATATTTTCTACCTCAGTTTGTGTTAGTTTAGATAGGTGGTGTGTTTCTAGAAGTTTGTCTGTTTCCTCTAGGTTTTCAAATTTGTTGGAGTAAAATTTTTCATAGTATTCTGCCATGATCCTTTTTATATCAGTTGGTTTTGTTGTAATGTCACCCATCTCATTTCTTATTTGGGTTATTTGCATCTTCTGTTTTTCTTTTCTCAGTTTGGCCAGTGGTTTGTCAATTTTATTAATCCTTAAAAAAAAAAAAAACCAAACCTGCTTTTAGTCTTGTTGATTCTTTCTATTTTTTTTTTTTCTGTTCTGTTTCATTTATTTCTGCTGTAATTTTTATTATTTCATTTTTTCTGGCAACTGTGGGCTTCTTTTGTTGCTCTCTTTCTAATTGTTGGAGTTGTAGGATTAACGTCTTGATTTTTGTCCTTCTTTTTTGATGTGTGCATTTATTGCTGTAAATTGACCTCTGAGTGCTGCTTTTGCTATGTCCCAAATGTTTTGGTACATTGTGTTTTCATTCTGATTTGGTTTGAGAAATTTTTTAATTTCAACTTTTTTCTTCTATTACCCAGTAGTTTTTAAGTAGGGTGTTGTTTAGTTTCCATTTATTAGATTTTTTTCCCTTGCCCTTCCTGTTATTGATTTCTATTTTCTTATAATGTTGTGGTCAGAGAAGAAGCTTTGTATTATTTCAGTGTTATTCAATTTGTTGAGGTTTCCTTTGTGGCCTAAAGTGTGGTCTATTCTGGAGAATGATCCATGAGCATTGGAGAAGAATGTGTCCTTTGTCGCTGTTGGGTGATATGCTCTGTATATGTCTATGAGGTTAAGTTGGTTGATTGTGGTGTTTATATCTTCTGTGTCTTCGTTGAGTTTCTTTCTAGTTGTTCTGTCTTTCATCAGGAGTAATGTGTTTAAATCTCCTAGTATTGTTGTGGAAGTGTCTATTTCTCTTTTCAGTGATGGTAATCCCAAGTGATGGTAGAGTTTATGTATTTTGGAGCTCTATTGTTGGGTGCATGTATATTTATTATGGCTATGTCCTCTTGGTGGATTGACCCTTTAATCCTTATATAATTTCCTTCCTTGTCTTTTATAGTGGATTTTGCTTTAAAATCTATTTTATCAGAGATGAATATTTCCACTTCTACACTTTTGGGGGGGGGGTTACACTTTTTTTGGTCATTATTTGCTTGTTGTATCTTTTTCTGTCCTTTAAGCTTTAGTTTATTTATCTTTGTGTTTAAGGTGTATCTCTTGCAGGTAGCATATTAATGGGTCTTTTTTTTTTTTTAATCCATTCTGCTACTCTCTCTACAAGTGCATTTAGGCCACTTATATTCAGTGTGATTATTGCTAGGTATGAGTTTATTGCTGTCATTTTCTTATTTTTGTGTGTGTGTGTGTGTGTGTGGTGTTGACTGTGTTTTTGCTCTACTTAATTGTCCATGCTGGGTTTTCGTGTGTCTGTGGCTTATCTTTTCATTTCCTTCATCATTTTTGGCTTTGACTATGCTGAATCTTTATGATTTTTTTCTTTTATATTTTAATGAGTAGATTTGTTGACTTTCTTTGAGGTTACCCTGAAATTTCCTTTTATCTTCCTAAGTTTAAAGCAGTAGTTTATTTCTTGATATTGCCTTGGCTTCCTCTCCACATGGAAGTTCTAAACCTATCCCCTTTATTCCCCTTTTATGTTTTAAAGTGGTTTTCAGTTGCAGATTAATGTCTCTGGTTCCCTGTTTTCCATCTTTTAGCTTTATTTTATTTTTGAGAGTTCTTTATCTGGGTTGATATTTGTCTGATGTTGTCATGTGTTTTAATTTCAAGTTGTTTTTAGTGTGTTATTAGTTTTCTGTCCAAGATACTCCCTATAATATTTCTTGTAAGGTTGACCTGATTTTTACAAATTCCTTAAATTTCTGTTTATCTGGAACTTTCCTAATTTCACCATCATACTTGAATTTTGCTGGGTATATAATTCTTGGTTGGCAGTTTTTTTTCTTTCAAGGTTTTATATATACTATCCCATTGCCTTCTTGCCTGCGTGCTTTCTGCCAGGTAATCAGAGCTTAGTCTTATTGATGCCCCTTTGTAGGTGATCTTTTGTTTTTCCCAAGCTACTTTCAGGATTCTTTCTTTGTCTTTGGTTTTGGAAAGTTTGATTATGATATGTCTCGCTTTTCTTCTATTGGGATCTATCCTGTCTGGGGTTTGTTGTGCTTCTTGTATGGTTATCTTTCATGATATTAGGGAAGTTTTCTGTCAACATATCTTGCACAATTCTCTCTGTGGTTTATGTTAACTCCTCCCCTTCTGGGATTCCAATCACTTGTAAGTTATCCCTCTTGATGGTGTTCCACAAAAATCTTAGGCTTTCTTCATTTTTTTTTTTTTTTATTGTTCCTTGAACAGATTAGTGTCAAGGGATTGGTCTTTTATTACACTGATCCTCTCTTCCAATTCTTCAGTTCTACTCCTGTGACTTTCCATTGAGTTATCAATTTCTGCAATTTTGTTAAGCTTCTGGATTTCTAATTGATACGTCTGAATCATTTCCAGTTGTCTATTTATTTTGCCTTTTTGTTCTTGTATTGTTTTCCTGAATTCTTCTGCTGTTTTGTCTGTGCATTCCTTGGTTTTGTCTGTGCATTCCTTGGTTTTGTCTCTGTTCTCCATAGTTCCGTCTGTATTTCCTTGATTCCTTTGAGGATCCTATACATAAGCCTTTTGAATTCCTTATCAGGTAGCTCCATTACCTTTTCTTCCTCAGGAAGGCTTTCTGGTTCTTTATTATGCTTACTTGCTGGGACCATCTTGCCCTGCTTCTTTAGGTGGTTTGCTATTGTCTGTTGTCTCCAGGACATTAAGGGATATTGTATTTATTTTTTATTCGTATAATTGTTTGCTGGGTACTGTCTTTTTGTTTTGTTTTGGTGATTACTGGCAGATGTGGCTGGAATGGTGCTCAGATTGCTGGACTGGCCATGCTGGAGCCCTCCCTACCTGTTTTGGGGCAGGTAGAGTGGTGGGTAGGTGTGGGAGCTCGGGTCTCTGTTTACTGATCTTGCAGGGCAGCCAAGGGTGGGTTTGTTTGGCTTTGGCCTCCGTCTGTCTTCAGCTTGGTGGCTCAGGAGCAGGGAATGATGCTCTCCATGCAAGTGGAGCAGCTGATGTGTTGGGTGTGGTGGGCAAGCAGGGGCGTGCTCCTCTCCTCTCTCTGGTTGCAGGAGGAGGGGAGGAGGTGTGAATGATAGGGGGGAGCTGCATGGGCACAGTCACACAGTCACTGTACCTCCACCTCCTCCTGGGCAGGAGGGAGGGTGGAAGGAACAGCAGGTGGATGTTCACTCAGCCTCGCTGCATCTGTCTCCATTGGTGGTGGAAAGAGAGAGGAAGGCACAGTGGGTGGATACGTGCATACTCACTCTTCCCTTGCCCTGCACCAGGCAAGGGGAAGGAGGAAAGGGACTCAGGGGAGACGTGCATGTAGTTGTAACTCCTCTGTCCCTTGCTGGGCAGGGTAAAGGATGGATTTGATCCTGGCAGATGCATGCACAGTGGTGTCACCTTGCATCAGGGGAGGGGAGGAAGGAAGAGGCTGCAGGGGTGATGTGGATAGTCACATCTCCTCTGTCCCTAGCTGGGCAGGTTAAGGGGTGGAATGGCACCTGGCGAATGTGTGCACAATGGTAATGCTCACGTCAGGTGGAGGGAGGGAGGAAGGGACAGTGGGAGGATGCATACACAGTCATGGCCTTTCTGCCCTCGCTAGGTGGGTTAAGGGATGGAATCACATCTGGCAGGTACTCTTATATGCACAGAGGTGCTTCCTCTTGTCAGGCAAGGGGAGGGAGGAAGGAGCTGCTGGGGAATGTGCATGCAGTCGTGTTTCCTCTGCCCCTCACTTGGTTGGTTAAGGGAGAGGGTTGTGCCTGGTGAATGCAAGCACAGATGTTGCCTCTCATCAGTTGGTGGGGTCATAGTATTCCCTTATAGTTCCATTTATTTTCGTAAAGTTAGTAGTAGTGTTCCCACTTTTATTTTGTTGTAGGGTAAAAGCATCACAGGGTTAAGTAAAGAAAAAAAAAGTCTTATTTGGCATATATTCAAAAAGGCAAAAGTGGGAAATGGACAAGCATGCTGTCAGAGCTAATGTCTGCCCGAATCTGAGGGACATTACAGGGTCGTCAGTATATTTTAACGTCAAAATGGGTAAAATCATTGAAAGCTTCACCTTTTCACTGATTGGCTAAAAACTGCTAGATCAATGTGATTCTACATTTTGAATCATGTCTCTTAATAATCATTGATATGGGTTTCAGTAATGACAGTTATGAGGGTCTTCATTGGTCCAACAAATCTTACTATTCGCTGAAAAAACAAAAGATAAGAGTGGGAAGTATGTGGATCGTTAGTGCTACGTTTTATGATTTGTTTATGTAAAAGTTTCCCTAAAAGATGTTTTCCAGGATTGTTCTAGCTATTGTCTTTATACCTCAGGGCCCAGTTGATGTGTCCTTGTGAGTCCTAATGGGTCTAGCTCCAGCTGGGTCACATTCTAGGACAGGAATAATGGCTGCAATATTATCTCCTAAATAAATTTCTAATTTTAGTAACCTGAGCCTTCTCCCTTTTTTTCTTAGTCGATCCAGCTAAAGTTTTGTCAATTTTGTTGGTCTTTTGAGAGAACCAACTTTCAATTTTGTTGATTTTCTCTATTGTTTTTCTGTTCTCTATTTCATTTATCTCCACTCTAGCCTTTATTATTTCTTTCCTTTTGCTAGCTTGAGGTTTAGTTTGCTCTTCTTTTTCTAATTCCTTAAAGTATACAGCCAGGCTATTAATGTGAGATCTATCTTTTTTTTTTTTTTTTTAATGTATGCATTTACAGCTATAAATTTTCATGTTAGCTTTCACTGCCTCCCATAAATTTTGGTATATTGTATTTGTTTTCATTCATCTCAAGGTATTTTCTAATTTGCCCTGTGATTTCTTCTTTGCCCCGTTGGTTAAGAGTATGTCCTATATTCTATTTTGGTGAGTAGCACCTGGGGCCTTAAAAGCTTGTGAGCAGCCATCTAAGATGCTCCATTGGTCTCACTCTGTTGGGAGTGAGGGAGAATGAAGAAAACCAAAAACACAAGGGAAAGATCAGACCAAAGGACTAATGAACCACAACTACCACAGTCTCTATCAGACTGAGTCCAGCACAACTAGATGGTGCCTGGCTACCACCACTGACTGCTCTGAAGGGGATCGTAATAGAGGGTCCCAGACACAGCTGGAGAAAAATGTAGACCAAAATTGTAACTCACAAAAAGAAAAAACAAAAAACACCAGACCTACTGGCCTGATGGAAACTGGAGAAACCCTGAGAGTATGGGCCCTGGACACCCTGTTAGCTCAGTAATAAAGTCATTCCTGAGGTTCACCCTTCAGCCAAAGATTAGACAGGCCTATAAAACAAGGGAACAAGGTGGCTCAGTGGTGAAATTCTTGCCTTCGATGTAGGAGACTCAGGTTCAATTCCTGGTCAACACACTTCAAGTGTAGCCACCACCCATCTATTGGTGAGGGCTTGTGTGTTGCTATGATGCTGAACAAGTTTTAGTGGAGCTTCCAGACTAAAATGGACTAGGAAGAAAGACCTGGTGATCTACTTCAGAAGGGGGGAAAAAGCAGGCAATGAAAACCCTATGGATCACAATGGTTAGATCCCAATACACATGGGGTCACCATGAGTTGACAGCAGCTAACAACAACAAAGATATGAATACAGTCTATTGTTTCCACCTATATTAATATCATGTTTGCATTCTACCTATGTTTGAACTCATCTTACTATTATTTCTGAGCCCTGGAGGTACAGTGGTTAAATAGCCCGGCTGCTAACCAAAAGGTTGGCAGTTGAGGTCTACCAGCCACTCCTTGGAAACCCTATGGGGCATTCTACTCTGTCCTACAGGTTTGCAATGAGTAGGAATCCACTCAATGACAGTGGTTTTTTGGAAACCCTGGTGGCATAGTGGTTAAGTGCTACAGCTGCTAACCAAGAGGTTGGTAGTTTGAATCCACCAGATGCTCCTTGGAAACTCTATTGGGCAGTTCTACTCTGTCCTATAGGGTAGCTATGAGTCAGAATCGACTTGACAGCAGTGGGTTTGGTTTTTGGTTTTATAAAACAAAACAAGACTAAAAGGGCCCACCAGCCCAGGGGTAAGAACTAGAAGGCAGGAGAAAGAAGCAGGTAATGGGGAACCCAAGGTTGAGAAGGGAGAGTGTTGACATGACCCGGGGTTGGTAACCAATGTCACAAAACAATACGTGTACTACTTGTTTAATGAGAAGCTAGTTTGTTCTGTATACTTTCATCTAAAAAAAAAAAGTACAATAAAATACAATATATTAAAAAAAAAAGAGTGTGTTGTATAATTTCCATGTATTTGTGAATTACCTAGTTTTCCTTGTGTTGATTTCTAGTATAATTTCATTGCGATTAGAAATTGTATTATTGATTTCTGGTTTCATTTTATTGGTATTGTATGATTTCAATCTTTTTAAGATTTATTAAGACTCATTTTGCAGCCTAACATATGGTCTATCCTGGAGAATGTTCTATGTGTACTTGAGAAGAATGTGTATTCTGCTGTTGTTGGGTAAAGTGTTCTGTATGTCTGTTACGTGTGCTTGGCTTATAGTGATGTTCAAGTACTCAATTTCCTTATTGACCTTCTGTCTTGTTATTGTATACTTTATTTTAAGTGGGATATTGAAGTCTTCATCTACTTTGTAGAACTATTTCTCTCTTTAATGTTGTCAATTTTTGCATTATGTTTATATATGTTATGTCTTCTTGCTCTATTGAACCTTTTATCAATATATAATACTCTTCTTTGTCTCTTGTAATTTTTTTTAAATTTAAAGTTTATTGTCCCTGGCAACAATTTAGCCACCCCACTCTTTTGGTTACCATTTGCATGGAATATCTTTTTTCATACTTTTACTTTCAACCTATGTACGTCTTTCTATCTAAAGTGAGCCTCTTGCAGATAGAATCTAGATGGATCTTTTTTAAAAACCCAGTCTGCCAGTCTCTGCCTTTTAATAAATTAAAACCAAACCAAACTCATTGCCGTCAAGTTGATTCCAACTCGTAGCAATCCTGTAGGAGAGAGTAGAACTGCCCATAGGGTTTCCAAGGCTATAAATCTTTATGGAAGCAGATTGTCACATCTTTCTCTCCCCTGAAGCGGCTGGTGAGTTCAAATCACTGACCTTTTGGTTAGCAGCTGAGTGCTTTAACCATCACACCACCAAGACTCCTTCTGCCTATTAACAACAAAAAACAAAACCCCTTGCAATCGAGTTGATTCCAACGCATAGTGTCCCGATAGGACAGAATAGAACTGCTCCATAGAGTTTCCAAGGAGTGCCTGGTGGATTCAAACTGCCAACCTTTTTGGTTAGCAACAGTAGCACTTAGCCACTACACCACCAGGGTTTCCTGCCTTTTAATAAACTAAAACCAAACCCACTGCCGTCGAGCCAATTCCAACTCATAGTGACCCTATAGGGCAGAGTAGAACTTCCCCGTAGGGTTTCCAAGGAGCACCTGGTGGATTTGAACTGCCACCCTTTTGGTTAGCAGCTGTAGCACTTAACCACTACGCCACCAAGGTTTCCTGCCTTCCTGCCTTTTATTAAAAAAAAAAAAAAAGGAGAGTTTAATTCACTTACACTTTAATGTGATTATTGACAAGGAAGGATTTACTTCTGCAATTTACTTGTTTTCTGTGTCTCTTGTATATTTTTGTTTCTCAGTTCCTCCATTACTGCTTTTTTTATTTAGTTGACTTTTTTAGTATACCATTCTATTCATTTCTTCTTTCTTTTTCTGTATATATATGTAGTTTTTTTTTTTTAATGATTGCCTGGGGATTATAATTAATATCTTAAACTTACAACAATCTACTTTGAATACTGACATAGTTTTAATACTGCACAAATGCTCTGCTTCTATACATCTCCATCCGTTCCCCTTTATATTGTTATTATCATGGATTACATATTTACATATTGCATGTCTTATAATTATTATTTTGTACAATCGTCTTTCAAATTATATAGGAAAAAGAGAGAATTTACAAACCAAACCATAAGTACAATAATACTGGCTTTTATATTTACCTATGATGTTACCTGGAAACCCTGGTGGCGTAGTGGCTAAGTGCTATGGCTGCTAACCAAAAGGTCAGCAGTTCAAATCCACCAGGCGCTCCCTGGGAACTCTATGGGGGCAGTTCTACTCTGTCCTATAGGGTTGCTATGAGTTGGAATTGACTCAACAGCAACAGGTTCGGTTTTGGTTATGATGTTACATTTTCTAGTGTTCTTTATTTTTTGTTATGGCTTTGAGTTACTGTTTAATGTTGTTATGAATTGAGTTGTGTCCTCCAAAAATATGTGTTGTAAATCCTAGACTCTATGCCTGTAGTTATAATCCCAGTTGGGAATGCGTTGTCTTTGCTATGTTAATGAGACAGGATTAGTGTAGGGCGTACCTTGTGTCAGTCTCTTTTGAGGTATAAAAGAGATTAAACAAGCAAGCTAGCAAGCAGAGATGGGGGAAGATTGATGCCAAGCCACATGGAGATCTCCAGGGCACCAGGAAACAGAAGCTAAAGAGACAAGCACCTTCCCCCAGAGCTGACAGAGAGAGAAAGCCGCCTCCTGGGACTGGTGCCCTGAATTTGGACTTCTAGTCTCCTAAACTGTGAGAAAATAGATTTCTGTTTGTTAAAGCCATTCACTTGTGGTATTTCTGTTATAGCAGCACTAGAGAACTTAGACAAGTGTCCTTTACTTTCAGCCTGAAGGGCTACCTTTAGTATTTTTTGTAGTACAGGCCTACTGCTGATGAGTTCCTCAGCTTTTGTTTATCAGGAAATGTCTCAATCTCTTCTTCATTCTTGAAGGATAGTTTTGCTGGATACTAGAATCCTTCACTGAGAGTTTTTTTTTTTTTTTTTTCCCCTCTCTTTCTTTCAGAACTACTCATTTCATCCTGCTGCCTTCTGGCCTCCATGGTTTCTGAGAAATAAGATGTTAATCTTATTGAGGATGTCTTATATATAATGAGTTGCTTCCTTCTCGCCAAGTTAAGAATTCTTTGTCTTTTGGTTTTGACAGTTTGACTACAGTGTTCTTTGGCTATCTTTGAGTTTATCCTGCTTGGAGTTTGTTGATCTTTATGGATGTGTATATTCATGTCTTTCATCAGATTTGGGAAGTTTTCAGCCATAATTTCTTCAAATATTTTTTCTGCCCTGCTCCCCCCTTCTCCTTCTGAGACTCCTATAATGCATATGTTGGTAACTTTGATGGTGTTCCACAGGTGCCTTTAGGGTTTGTTCATTTTTCTTCACTTTTTTTTTTTTCTTTCTGCTCCCCAGACTGGATAATTTCAATTGTTTTCAAATCCACTGGTTTTTTTTCTATGAGCTCAAACCTGCTGTTGAATCCCTCTAGTGAGTTTTGCATTTCAGTTATTGTATTTTTCAGCTCCAGAATTTCTGTTTGGTCCCTTTTTATAACTTCGATGTCTTTTTTGCTATTCTCACTTCATTCAGACACTGTTTTTCTGATTTCCTTTAGTTCTTTGTCCATGATTTTCTTTAAACTGTTGAACGTATATTAGACAGTTGATTTTATGTCTTTGACTAATAATTCCAATATCTGGGTTTCATTAGGGATGATTTCTGTCAAATTCTTTTTTCCTTGAATGGGCCATACTTTCCTGTTTCTTTGTATGTTTTGTAATTTTTTGTTGTGAACTGGACATTTGCATATTATGCATAATCAGAGATTACTGATTTTTGCTTTTTTGGGATGGGAACCCTCTATGATATTCCCAACTATTTTTGCAAAGTTTTCATTCTTTTTGTGTGTGTGGTACTGAAGTTTCTGTTCTATTATCTCTGTGGTCAGCCAGTGACCGGATAAAGATTTCCTTAAATGTTTAAATGTCTGGTACCTAAAAGGGGAAAGAAAAGGAGAAAAAAGGGATACTGCCCATTATATCCCCTGCAGACACTGTCTGGAAAGCTGCTTTAGCCTGTGGAGGTTGAAACAATGCTGCACTCTGTTCCAGCTCCTCAGTGATCAAAAACAGCAATCACCAATCAAAACACATAACACCGACTTTTAGAGGACAACGTCCTGTTGCCCACCTTGACACCAGCAAACCGTACCAGGAAAGTGGGCTGACCCTTGGCTGCCAGCCACAGTGCTGGGGATGGAAGATGGTATCCTCTATGCAAAATGTCAAAATATACCAACCTCTTCATCAAGCTGTCCTCTGGATGCTGCAAATGTTCAACTAGACTCCAGAGTTCCCAAACAGTTGATTCAGGTAGTTTCTCCCAAATCAATAGTTGTTTCAGTGGAGGGACCCATCCCTGGTGTTTCCGACTCTGCCATCTTCCGTGACCTGTCCTTTTGATTTTAGCAATCCTGGTGAGTGTAAGTGGTATACCACTGTGGTTTTGATTTGCATTTTCCTAATGACTAATACTGTTGAAAACTTTTCATATGCTTAATGTCTATTTTTTTTTTTAATCTTCTTTGGAGAATTCAAATAATTTGTCTATCTTTTATTTTTTTTTTGTCTTCTTAGTGTTGAATTTTAAGAGTTCTTATGTATTCTGAATGTAAGTCCCTTATCTGATATATGATTTACAAATCCTTTTGCCCATTTCTGTGGGTTATCTTCTCACTTTCTTGATTTCTTTTTTGATCTGTTCATTAGTTAGAAGTGTCTTGATTTAATTTCTATACGTTTTTGAATTTCCAAAATTTAATTCTGTTGTTGATTTCTAATTTAATTTCATTGTGGTTGGAGAATGTACTTTGTATGACTTCAACCCTCTTTAAATCTATTGAGGTTTGTTTTACAGCTTAATACATGTTCTATGCTGGAGAACATGCCGTGTGCACTTGAGAAGATTTTATATGCTATTGTTGTTGAGTTCTGTTGATGTCTATTAGGTTTAGTTGGCTTATACAGTTGTTCAAGTCTTCTATCTCCTTATTAATTTTCTGCCTAGTTTCTTGAATACTGTAGTTTTAAGATAGACTGGACAGACTAGCCATGCATCTTGCCATGGGTTTGAGCCTTGAATGAAATAAGGACCTGCTGTCTTCACTGATGCTTTCCTTGACTGGCACTCTCAGAGCTCTCCCTCCCTCTATGCTTTATTATAAAGTTGCCAAGGGATGAGTGTCAAGATCATTAAATAAAAATTCTCATGACTACCTCTACTCCATTTCATAGTAAATCTGAATTCAGACTCTCCCAGTGAGGCCCAAAATTCTCATTTCCAATGCCAGAATTTTCCCTTAACAAATGTAAAAGATGAGATGCCTTTCCAAGGCTTTATGATGCCTGTACTAAAGAAGGCTTTACCCGTATTGGACACATGGTAGTGTAGTGGTTAAGCAGTTGGCTGCTAACCAAAAGGTTGGCATTCAAATCCACCAGCCACCCCTTGGAAACCCTATGGGGCAGCTCTACTCTGTCTATAGGGTCACTATGAGTCAGAATCCACTCTATGGCAGTGTTGTTTTTTTTTTTTTTTTGGTGGTGGTATTTACCCGTGTCAATATTTCCAATTTCTCTCTCCCTCTCTTTTTTTTTTTTTTTTTTTTGGTGCCCTGAAAGTTTTTCCACCCAGAAACAATTTTCAAAATAAAATTAAAAATTGATAAAGAGATATGGAGTCTGTAAAGTGGGAGAAGGACATTTACAAAAGAGTGGGTGGTGGAAAAGAAGAACCAGATGAAAGCTCAGGAGTGTCAGTTTTAGACAGGAAGGAATATAGAAGTTGAAGCCCAGCTGTAGGGACTGAGGGATGGAGAACTTCCAGCACTAAAACCAAGATAGTCCTAGATAAACTGGGATGGTTCGTCACTTAGAACTTGAGCCCTCTTAGAAAGTATTTGTGTTCTCCTAGTGTGTATGAGGATGCCAATATGAAGACTGCTGTTCTAAAGAAATTTTTCTAGATTAGCTCTAATTCATATTTACCACCCCCCCTTACCAAACCAAAACCAAACCTACTTCCATTGCGTCAATTCCAACTCATAATGACCCCAAAGGGTTTCCAAGGCTGTAGATCTCTACTGAAGCAGGTTGCCACATCTTTCTCCCACGGAGCCACTGGTGGTTTTGAACTGCCAACTTTTGGTTAGCAGTCAATTGATTTAACCACTGCTCCACCAAGGCTTCTTTCTCCCTCCCTTACTTTGTGTTAATTACTATATGCTTAGTATTTTTTTTAGTATAGTAAGCTTAGTCAGTAAAACTTTGTTGACCAAGTAAGTGACTTTGGTATTCAGGTCGTAAATGTGATATTGTCTTGCAGTTGTTTTAGTTTGCTAGTTGTTTCCTGTTGTAGATGTTATCTACCACACATTCCCCTCACCCCTCACCCCTCACTACTCTACCCCTGGGCAAGAACATTCTGCTCTATTTCTTTCAAATGCTGTGTAGCATGCTGTACCCGGAAATCTATAAATGTTTGTTGAGAGAATGGGTAGATTGGTTAATTGATAATTATCTAAGAAAGTTTGACTCTTGTCACTTTTCTGTTTGAGTGACACGTTACAGTATGGAAGGAAGGGGCTGCTTGCAACTACCATGAGTCTTCTTGGGGGTATTATGATTATAAGAGAGGTGCCAGACAACGGCAGATAGGTAAATATCCAAAAATGGAAAAAAGATAAATTCTAGAGTGTTAAACCAGTGAGTTTCTAGTTGCTGGCTAGCAAAATTTTCAACTGGATTACTAAACAGAGTGTTCATGATCCCTTAGAAAAGAAACCAGCAATCACAGCGGTGAGAGTGGGTTCAAGTAAAACAACTTGGAGAGAACAGACAGCCATCTAGAAGTGACATATATGCTTTGCCATCTAAGGGAGAACAATTATATCTCTTCTTTCACTTTCCAGGATTAGAAACTTGCTCTTGATCATGCCAACTGTTATGAATTAAATTGTCCCCCAAAAATGTGTGTTGTGAATCTTACTATTAAAAAAAAAAAAAACTATAACCTGTGGTTTTAATCCCATTTAGTAATAGGGTTTTCTTTGTTATGTTAATGAGGCAGTATTAATAGGGGATGTGTCTTGAATCAATCTCCTTTGAGATACTAAAGATCAGATTAAACAAGCAGCAAGAAAACAGAGATGGGGGAAAATAGATGCCATGCCATATGAAGATCACCATGATTGCCAAGGAATAGAAGCCAAAAGAGACAAGGACCTTCCCCTAGAACCAACCCCCAGAGATAAAGCCTTTCCCTAGAGCTGGTGCCCTGAATTTGGACTTCTTGCCTCCTAAACTGTGAGAAAATACACTTCTGTTTGTTAAAGGTACTCACTTGTGGTATTTCTGTTATAGTAGCACTTGATGACTAAGACACCATCTAAAATGCAGAGAGCCAATTTATAAATTTACACTAAAAAATGTAGCTCACACAGACAAGAAACAACTGGCATATTATCTCTATCGTTGTGTGATGTTAATGATATTGTTTGATAATCCATATTCTGTTGGATCACCTTTCTTTGGAATAAGCACAAATATAGATCTCTTCCAGGTGGTTGGCCAGGTATCTGTCTTCCAAACTTCTTGGCAAAGATGCGTGAGTGCTCCCAGCATTGTACCTATTTGTTGAAACATCTTGAAGCCTCTGCTGAGACTTCCTCCCATTCTGCCACAGTTCCCTGCCCCCCCCCCCCCCCCACAGCTCGCCAAGCCACAGCTTCTAACTGCGACTTGGCCCAACCACGCTACGGCCCTAACCACAGTTTGAATTTGGTGCCAGGATCCTGCGCATGTGCAAACCAAGGTTTTGGTGCATGCATAGGACCTGAAGAGCTGTGTCCTCAATCTATCCTTGGACCTGAATATTGCCAACATGATTTAACACCTGGACCTCCAAATGTGGACATGGGGGCCTAAGGGTGGGGAGTTCTGGGCACCAAACCCAACCCCCAGATGCCGTTGGAAATAAAAAAGCTCCCCAAACCCCTCAGACAGTGTTCAGATGGCCTTATGGTCGCTAGACCAAGCATTGCTCCTTGTCTGCACAGACAATAAATTTCCACTTTCTCTTTCCCCTGCAGCTGGTGGTGTGGTGTCTGTCTTATTTCGATCAACTTATAGGACACGACAAGAACTCTCGTTTGGTTACAGATTTTGGCGACTCTGGCGGGACTTGCGAACTCCGAAACCTGGGTTTTGAGTATCTGGACCCTGGCAACTCCGTAAGGTGCACGCCAACCCCGTTTGGTCAGTAAGGAGTTTCGGGTGGCCACCATGATCCCCACCCCAGGACGGGGCCTGTGGGGTCCCCACCTCAGCTTGGAAACAGAAACTGAATGGGAAAGCCTCTGAATTAAGGTAAGCACGTGGGACAAGGTTGTTCCAGTGGTCATCTGAGGGGGGTTAAAGTCTCCCCCGAGGAGGGTTACAGCCCCCCTGGGGAGCTAGGCAAAGAAGAAGGTGGCAACAGCACAGTCCTAAGACCCAACCCCAATGGTTGTAAAATGAGGGAAGTGGGGGTCATGGCCCCTGGAACCCATCCTTGGCCTAGCTGGGGTCCCTCGCCCCATCTGAAACCAAGGGTATCAGGTCACTCTGCCACTGGCAATGATCTTTGTCCATCTGTGATCACCCAAGGTTAATCGGTAATTGATAGAGGGTATTTAAGTCCCTCAGAGGCTGCCCTGCCATCACGATAATCTTTCTTTCAGAACACTCTTTTCCTCCTTCCCTTCTTTCTCTCTATCTCTGCTCTCTGACAGTAGAAAATGGGTAATTTAATTTATGGTCATTGATTTTGGTTAAGTCCTGGTTTTGGTTTTTGGTTTAGAGGATGTCCTTTTTGCATTGTTATTCTTTGTCTGGTGGGCACTCCTTTAGGTTGGGGGGGTGTCCTTCTGTCTGAATGTGTTTAAAACTGGTGTTCTTTGTCTGTGTGTCTTCGTGTGAGTGTGTAGGTGTAGGAACAAGAACAACCCTAAAAACATTCCAAAGCATTCACCCTGAAGGTGTACTTCAGAGAACTGAGATAAATGCGGTTGTGATCGTGGGAAAAAGAGAAAGTCCACCATGCTGCTGGCAGGGTTAGGATGAACAGCCTGTAGAACTCCAGCAGCATGTGCAGCTCGCCTCCTGGACCTGTGCAGGGTAGGGGGAAAGGGTAGAGAACTAACCAGGGAAGGCAGTTCAAATGTCCTGGGAATTTTCCCTTGCCATCACCCCATATGAGGTGGGAGGCACCGTATGGAGGGACAAATGTGGTCCTGGGTGCTGCAAAGCCAGAACAGAGCCAACAGAGAGGGCTAGCCCCTAGCCAGTATCCCCTCCACCAAACAACTCCAGTGACAAGTAGGGGCCAGGTTCCCTTTAGTAAAGTGGACCTGATTAACTGGAAGAATAACACCTCAGGGTGTCGAGAGAAACCAAAGAAATTGTATGAACTGTTTACTGCCATCTTTAACTCTTTTGATTCCACCTGGGTAGGCTGTCAATCTCTCTTAATCACCTTCCTCCCCCTGCCTGGAAGACAAGATGGTCCTAGACAAGGCCAGAGAAGAAGTCCCTAGGTGACATGATGCTTGATGGACCAGAGATGCAGTTGATGACATCTTCCCCCTTCAAGACCCCACTGGGGGAGGTGGGGCCAAAATGGCGAAGTAGTCAGATGCTTCTGCTGATCCCTCTTACCACAAAGACCTGAAAAAAACAAGTGAATCAATTATATATATGACAAGCTAGGAACCGTGAGCATCAAAGGCAAAGTTAAGGAATTGGACCGAGTGATAGGGGAGGGAAAGATGGTGCAGAAGTGGTGAGAAGTTGCCAAGACGGTGCAGAAACAGTGAGGAGTTGCCGAGCCTGCTGCAGCGCCTCAGCTCTGGTTACTTGGCATGTTCCTTGGCATGACTGCAGTGGGGCTGATGGTAGTTTCCTGGGATACTGCAGCTTCAGTGAAAGAAGGCAAGCAGAGTGGTTCACCACTGACCCTGTGGCATGTCTACAGTGGGGCTGGCCATGGAGTTTAGGAAGTGGCTGCTTCAGTGAAAGAAGACAACTGAAGTGCTGGCACCCCAACCTCCTGGTGTGATGGCAAGTGCAGGATGCAGCCCTAATCTCCTGGGGTGATCTCAGTGGGGACCCAGACAGTGCACACAGGCCTCACACACCTCTGGAATCTGAGATAAAACAGCACTTTCAGCACAAGATAAGTGATTTGATCTAATTTACCTCGTGCGGATCTAATACCTCCTTCTTTTGAAAGAACTCTCTCCTATTTACCTGATTCCTCCTACCTCTGCCCCAGCTGGTTTCATTAATAACTGATTTCCCTGGGCCTGAGACAGGCTCTGCTGCACTCCCTGAGCCATTCTCCTGGTCTCGGAGAAGGAACAAATTAACAAATGAGGGAAAAATACTCTGCCAACTCCCCTGATCTGGAAGCTCAGAGCAGAAACAGCTCCAGTCCAGGCACAAGCGATCCACGGACTTTGTCCTTCACCTCTGCATGGATCCAGGTGGCTATTATATTGCAAGGGCAAGTCTGTTTGAGGCCTGACTGTAACTGTTTCAGCTGTGCAGTGGAGAGGTGGGTTTTGGAGGTCTGATACCTCTCTGCCTATTAAACAGGGCCTTCACCTACCCACAGCAGGGGTCTCAGGACTGGAGCCTCCATCTACACCACCTACCCACCCACAAAAGGAGTCCAAGGATAGCGGTGCCTACCGGTTCTTACAGGTATAAGCACTGGGTGCCCAAGGTACAGATGCAGAGCCCACCCACCAGAGCACTCTAGAGAACAGGGATGCTCCTTCCTCACTGACGCACGGGGGAAGGCTGTCAGCCCCCTGTGTTCCCCAGAGTGTGAACCCCTGCTGCTACCAGAAACCTGTGTGTACATCCATCACCACTGCTCCTCTAAGATAGTAGGTGAGAGCCTACACCACACACTAGGTGAATGACTATCAGGACACCTGAGCTGAATCTATGCAAGAATAGTGAATGGACTCCTAGGCTCATATACATGGTAACAGCTCTAGCTATCTGGTAACAGGACATTAGTGCTTCAAAGGCTCCAATAACCAAATGAGCTCGCTCTAGTAGCCTATTTGGCTATATCAAAACTAAATAAAGCAAGAAACTAGGACACAGTGAGCAAACAAAATAAATTAATACAATAACTTGTAGATGAATCAGAGACAACAGTCGATATCAAATCACATAAAGAAGCAAACCATGATTACTTCAACAGACTCCCAAAACAGAGAATCCAAGGCTATCCCAGATAAAGATGTATTCCTGGAATTACCAGATATAGAATACAAAAGATTAATATACAGAACTCTTTGAGACATCAGGAACGAGATCAGGCAACAAACAGAAAAAGCCAAGGAACACACAGATAAAACAGTTGAAGAAATTAAGAAGATTATTCAAGAACATAATGAAAAATTTAATAAACTGCAAGAATCCATAGAGAGATAAAAATTCAGAAGATTGACTATAAAATTACAGAATTAGACAACTCAATAGAAAGTCAGGGGAGCAGAACTGTGGAAATGGAATGCAGAATTAGTAAGATTGAAGATTAAACTCTTGGCAACAATATATTCGAAGAAAAATCAGATAAAAGAATTTAAAAAATGAAGAAACCCTAAGAATCATGTGGGACTCTATCAAGAAAAACAACCTGCGAGTGATTGGAGTACCAGAACAGGGAGGGATAACCGAAAATACAGAGAGAATTGTTGAAGATTTGTTGGCAGAAAACTTCCCTGGTAGTGTGAAAGATGAAAGGACATCTATCCAAGATGCTCATCGAACCCCATACAAGGTAGATCCCAAAAGAAAGTCGCCAAGACATATTACAATCAAACTTGCCAAAGCCAAAGATAAAGAGAAAATTTTAAGAGCGGCCAGAGATAAGTGAAAAGTGACCTACAAAGGAGGATCAATAAGAATAAGTTTGGACTACTCGGCAGAAACCAGGCAGGCAAGAGGCAATGGGATGATATATATAAAGCATTGAAAGAGAAAAGTTGCCAGCCAAGAATCATATATCCAGCAAAACTGTCTCTCAAATATGAAGGCAAAATTAAGACATCTCCAGATAAAGACAAGCTTAGGGAGTTTGCAAAAACCAAACCAAAAGTACAAGAAATACTAAAGAGAATTCTCTGGTTAGAAAATCAATATGTCAGATATCAACTCAACACTAGAACATAGAACAAAGCAACCAGATATCAACTCAGATTGGAAATCACAAATTTAAATCAAGATAAAAAATGCTCAAAACAGGTCATCTTTTATATATGTCATTATATAAAAGATGACAATATTAAATCAATAAAGAGGGACTAAATAAAGCAGGCATAGATCTTCTATATGGAGAGGAAATCAAGGCGACATAGGGAGATACAAGCTAGGTTTAAACTTAGAAAAATAGGGGTAAATATTAAGGTAACCACAAAGAAGACTAACAATCCTACACTTCACAATAAAAAACAAGAAAAACATAAAGACTCAGAAAAAACAAATTCAACTACAATGAAAAAGAGGAATATACACTTTACAAAGAAAAACTCAGCACAATAAAGTAAGTGGAAAAATGACACTGTCAACAACACACAAAAAAAGGCATCAAAATGACAGCACTAAACTCATACCTATCTATAATCACGCTGAATGTAAATGGACTAAATGGGCCAATAAAGAGACAGAGAGTTGCAGAATGGATTAAAAAAACACAATCCATCTATATGCTGCCTACAAGGGACACATGTTAGACTTAAAGACACAAACAAACTAAAACTCAAAGGATGGAAAAAATACATCAAGGAAACAACAATCAAAAAAGAGCAGGAGTGGCAATATTAATTTCTGACAAAACAGACTTCAGACTTAGATCTACCATAAAGGATAAGGAAGGACACTACATAATGATTAAAGGGACAATATACCAGGAGGATATTATCATATTAAATATTTATGCACCCAAAGACAGGGCTTCAAGATACATAAAACAAACTCTAACACCATTGAAAAGTGACATAGATAGCTCCACAATAATAGTAGGAGACTTCAACACACCACTTTCAGTGAAGGACAGAACATCCAGAAAGAAGCTCAAAAAGGACACGGAAGATCTAAATGCCACAATTAACCAACTTCACCTCATAGACATATACAGAACACTCCACCCGACAGCATCCAAGTATAGTTTATTTTCCAGTGCACATGGAACATTCTCTAGAATAGAGCACATATTAGGCCATAAAGCAAGCCTTAACAGAATCCAAAATATTGAAATATTACAAAGCATCTTCTCTGACCATAAAGCGATAAAAATTCAATAGCAGAAAAATCAGGGAAAAGAAATCAAACATATGGAAATTGAACAACACTTTGCTCAAAAACGATTGAATTATAGAACAAATTAAGTACGGAATAAAGAAATTCATAGACTCCAAAGAGAATGAAAGCACTTCGTATCAGAACCTTTGGGACACAGTGAAAGCAGTGCTCAGAGTTCAATTTATATCAATAAATGCACACATACAAAAAGAAGAAAGGGCCAAAATCAAAGAATTATCCCTACAACTTGGATGAATAGAAAGAGAGCAACAAAAGAAACCTTCAGGCACCAGAAGAACGCAAATAATAAAAATTAGAGCAGAATTAAATGAAATAGAAAACAGAAAAACAATTGAAAGAGTTAACAAGACCAAAAGCTGGTTCATTGAAAAGATTAACAAAATCGATAAACTACTGGCCAGACTGACAAAAGGAAAACAGGAGACGAAGCAAATAACCCAAATAAGAAATGAGATGGGTGATATCATAACAGACCCAACTGAAATTAAAAGAATCATAACAGAGTATTATGAAAAGTTGTACTTTAACAAATTTGCAAACCTAGTTTTTAGTTTTTTTTAGAGGAAATGGACAAATTTCTAGAAACACACTACCTACCTAAACTAACACGAACAGAGGCAGAACAACCAAATAAACATACAACGAAAGAAGAGATTGAAAAAATAATAATAAAAAAAAAAGAACTCACAACAAAGAAAAGCACTGGTCCTGATGGGTTCATTGGAGAATTCTACCAAACTTTCAGAGAAGAATTAACACCACTACTACTAAAGGTATTTCAGAGCACAGAAAAGGATGGAATACTCCCAAACTCATTCTATGTAGCCAGCATAACCCTGATACCAAAACCAGGTAAAGACACCACAAAAAAAGAAAATTACAGACCAATATCGGGGTTTTTTTGGATCCCTCTTGAACTTAGATGCAAAAATCCTCAACAAAATTCTAGCCAATAGAATTAAACAATATATCAAAAAAATAATTCACCACGACCAAGTAGGATTCATACCAGGTATGCAAGGATGGTTCAATATTAGAAAAACAATCAATGTAATCCATCACATAAATAAAACAAAAGACAAGAACCACACAATCTTATCAATTGATGCAGAAAAGGCATTTGAGAAAGTCCAACACCCATTCATGATTAAAAACTCTCAGCAAAATAGGAATAGAAGGAAAATTCCTAAACATTATAAAAGGCATTTATACAAAGCCAACAGCCAACATCATCCTAAATGGAGAGAGACTGAATCCATTCCCACTGAGAGCAGGAACCAGACAAGGATGCCCTTTATCACCACTCTTATTCAACATTGTGCTGTAGGTCCTGGCCAGAGCTATTAGGCTAGATACAGAAATAAAGAGCATCCAAATTGGGAAAGAAGAAGTAAAAGTACCTCTGTTTGCAAATGACATGATCTTACACACAGAAAAACTTAAAGAACCCTCCAGAAAGCTATTGAAACTAAGAGTTCAGTAGAGTATGAGGATACAAGATAAACATACATAAAGCAGTTGGATTCCTCTACACCAACAAAGAGAGCAACAAAGAGGAAATCACCAAATCAATACCATTTATGGTAGCCCCTAAGAAGATAAAATACTTAGGAATAAATCTAACCAGAGATGTAAAAGACCTGTACAAAGAAAACTACAAAACACTAGTGCAGGAAACCAAAAGAGACTTCCATAAATAGAAAAACATACCTTGCTCATGGATAAGAAGACTCAACATTGTAAGAATATATATTCTGCCAAAAACCATCTATAGATACAATGCAATCCCCATCCAAATACCAGTGACATTTTTTAATGAGATGGTGAAACAAATTACCAACTTCATATGAAACGGAAAGAGGCCCTGGATAAGTAAAGCATTACTGAAAAAGAAGAACAAAGTGGGAAGCCTCACACTATCTGATTTTAGAGCATATTAAAAAAACTACTTTTTTAGTTTTTTTTTATACTGCCATGGTAGTCAAAACAGCCTCGTACTGGTACAACAACAGATACATAGACCAATGGAACAGAATTGAGAACCCAGATATAAATCCATCCACATATGAGCAGCTGATATTTGACAAAGGCCCAAATCTGTTAAATGGGGGAAAAGACAGCCTCTTTAAAAAATGGTGCTGGCATAACTGGATGTCCATCTGCAAAAAAATGAAACAAGACCCATACCTCACTCCATGCACAAAAACCAACTGAAAATGGATCAAAGACCTACATATAAAATCTAAAATGATAAAGATCATGGAAGAAAAAATAGAGACAATGTTAGGAGCCCTAATACATGGCATAAACAGTATATAAAACATTACTAACAATGCAGAAGAGAAACTAGATAACTGGGAGCTCCTAAAAATCAAACACCTGTGCTCATTCAAAGACTTCACCAAAAGAGTAAAAAGATTACCTACAGATTGGTGAAAAGTTTTTAGCTATGACATTTCCGATCAGCGTCTGATCTCTAAAATCTACGTGTTACTGCAAAAACTCAACAACAAAAAGACAACCCAACTTAAAAAATGGGCAAAGGATATGAACAGGCGCTTCACTAAAGAAGACATTCAGGTAGCTAGCAGATACACAAGGAAATGCTCACGATCATTAGCCATTAAAGAAATGCAAATCAAAACTACAATGAGATTCCATCTCACTCCAACAATGCCTGCATTAATCCAAAAAACACAAAATAATAAATGTTGGAGAGGTTGTGGAGATACTGGAACACTTCTACACTGCTGGTGGGAATGTAAAATGGTACAACCACTTTGGAAATCAATTTGGTGCTTCCTTAAAAAACTAGAAATAGATTTACCATAAGATTCAGCAACCCCACTCCTTGGAATATATCCTAGAGAAGTAAGAGCCGTCACATGAACAGATATATGCACACCCGTGTTCATTGCAGCACTGTTTACCATAGCAAAAAGATGGAAGCAACGAAGGTGCCCATCAACGGATGAATGGATAAATAAATTATGGTATATTCACACAGTGGAATACTGTGCATCAGTAAAGAACAATGATGAATCTGTGAAACATTTCATAACACAGGAATCTGGAAGGCATTATGCTGAGTGAAATTAGTCAGTTGCAAAAGGACAAATATTGTATGAGACCACTATTATAAGAACTCAAGAAATAGTTTAAACAGAGAAGAAAATATTCTTTGTTGGTTATGAAAGGGGGAAGTTAGGAAGGGAGAGAGAGGAGGATTCACAAATTAGATAGACAAGAACTAATTTAGGTGAAGGGAAGTGCAACACACAATACAGAAGAGGTTAGAACAACTAGACTAAACCAAAAGCAAAGAAGTTTCCTGAATAAACTAAACTCTTCAAAGGCCAGCGTAGCAGGCGAGGGAGTTTAGGGACCATGATTTCAGGGGAGATCTAGGTCAACTGGCATTACAAAATCTGTTAACGTTCTGCATCCCACTTTGGACAGTAGCCTCTGGGGTCTTAAACGCTAGCAAGCGGCCATCTAAGATGCATTAATTGGTCTGAGTCCAGCTGGAGCAAAGGAGAATGAAGAACACCAAAGACACAAGGTAATTATGAGCCCAAGAGACAGAAAAGGCCACATCGACCAGAGACTACAGCAGCCCGAGACCAGAAGAACTAGATAGTACCCAGCTACATCCAATGTCTCCTCTGGCAGGGAACATAAAAAAGAACCCCTGAGGGAGCAGG
The DNA here is from genome assembly GCF_024166365.1 of Elephas maximus indicus. Classification (NCBI taxonomy): domain Eukaryota; kingdom Metazoa; phylum Chordata; class Mammalia; order Proboscidea; family Elephantidae; genus Elephas; species Elephas maximus. The sequence goes on from NC_064830.1 coordinate 45,543,863, forward strand.
AGAGCAGTGGGATGCAAACCCCAAATTCTTGTAAAAAGACCAGACTTAATGGTCTGACTGAAACTGGAAGGACCCTGGTGGTCACGGTCCCCAGACCTTCTGTTAGCCCGAGACAGGAACCATTCCCAAAGCCAACTCTTCAGACAGGGATTGGACTGGACTACGGGATAGAAAATGATACTGGTGAAGAGTGAGCAACTTGGATCAAGTAGGCACATGAGACTACGTTGGCATCTCCTGTCTGGAGGGAAGATGGGAGGGCAAAGGGCGTCAGAAGTTGGCCGAATGGACGTGAAAAGAGAGAGTGGAGGGAAGGAGTGTGCTGTCTCATTGGGGGAGAGCAATTAGGAGTATATAGCAAGATGTATATAAGTTTTTGTATGAGAGACTGACTTGATTTGTAAACTTTCACTTAAAGCACAATAAAAATTTAAGAAAAAAAAAGGAAGAAATTAAACATGGCTAACAGATTTTACAACTCGAGGCGGTGTCACTCCCCGCCTCTCTGGCTGTAGTACACTGCAAAGGACATCAACAGGAAGATACAGGGGTGGCCCAAGGCCACCAAACGGGCAACATAGAAGCCAAATGAGCCGCGAGAACTGGGATCCCAGTAGTAGTGGCTGATTGTAGCTTGCTATTAGCTACAGAAGACCTTTATAGTTGCAAAAATAGGGGTCGGACAGGGGAGAAACAACTGATGAGGCTTAGAGGAGTAAAAGGGTAGAGAGCAAGAAGAATGAAGAGAAAATAAAAAGGTGAGAAGGAAGTAGAAAGGTAGAGAAGAAAGGGAGGGATGGCTCCAGACTGGACTGTCCTGGGTTTCCGGGAAAAACCTAAATGTAAATATACTGATTTATTCTGCCACTGGATCAGGTTTTAAAGCCTTGTGAGCAGCTGGCCCTGCAGGACTTGTCACTCTGTATGGTCCCTCTCAATATTACAAAAAAAGAGATAAGATCTTCTTGGCAGCATAAGAGGAGACTAAGCACCAGGAATATGTTCCAGAAAAAGATTGCAAGAAAAAGGTAAACTGGACTATTTGAAGCCCACCGGGCCAAGCTTTGCAAGAAGACCTAATTAGCATGGGCTAAGACCCTTCCCTTGGTTCTCTGTTCAGGACTAGGGTTGTACCTCAAACCAAACTTAAGGTAAGCCTTTTTGAGCTTAGGTATGGGGGTTCCCTTCTTCCTAACTTGTGGGAGGGCTTCATTACTCTGGGTCCTGAGGATACCTTGGAGGCTAGAGACATGCACAAATCTAGCTTGCTATTAAGCAATATTTGTATTCTGTGGCAGGGGTGCTTGACTCTCTTTATAGGTACACGACGTGACAGACTCTTCCACATCCTGAAGTCTCTCTCTCTGTGTCAAGACCTGGAGCACTATAGACCCAGCAGGAGAACAAACCCCTGGCATTATAATCAAGATCCCCAAAAAGGGAGCGTGGATCTACCACTCTAGCATCCAGCCAGCTTCTACTCATGATACTGACTAACAAGCCCTGCAGAACAGTGAGAATTGGCAAGACAATAATAATTGAAAAAGTCAGGTTTCAGAAGATTTAAAGTGGTAGACAATCATGCCGGTTGATTGTCATCCCTTGGCAATTGTGCAGGTTGTTATTTATGACTTTGTTCAAGTTTACCACCTATATGCGGCCTTATATCCTGCTTATTTATTTCCTATGTCTCTCTAGAAGAAAAACAGGGCCCCCAGAATGGCAGGATAATTATCTCATAAACACCTCAAATGCTCTCCACTTAAAAGATCACTGGGTCTGCTTCACCCCCCCTACCAGAACTAAAGACAATGTATAGGCAGTTCTGGTCCAGGTACCCCCACCTACTAAAAATACCACTAGATTCCTCATGTGATGGGTCTCCCCTGGGCCCATTTTTCATTAATTACATTAGGGACTTTGTCCAACAGACTATCCAGGGTCTCACTGACTCCACTGCTAAAACCCCAGACATCTGGAATGAGATCCCCAGACATCTGGAATGAGATCTCCAGACTAATTTGACCAACCAAGTCTGTTACATGGGGATACCTACCGAGAGAAGAGATCCAAGAATTTCCCAAGAACTTTTTATTTGCTCCTTGACTATTGCTTGCCCAACCACATGGGGCCTACACCCCCGGGCACACTCATTTATCTCCGAAACACATTTACAATGCCAGAAGAAAAAAAAAATACCAAAGCCCCAAGTGCTGAGTGTGTTAACCTGGGCTTTGTTGTCACTGGCCCCTAACTTGTGGAGTGGCACTTGGCTCAAATGAGCTGGTGCCACCCTTTGTGGCTGTGCCATCACTGAATCTTTGTGTGCCCCCAGTGGATGTGTCTGAGTGTGTGGGTCTGACTCCTGCCTGGGTGACCGCAGCCCGGCTTGACATTGTCCTGGCTGTGGATGGACAGCTTCTTACATTGGCCCTGTCAAAACTACTGATCAATGTTCCCTAGGATTTTTGTTTCTCTCAGGCACCAGTGTCTGCATGTACTGGGTCTCCGGGTGTACCGCAGGTTGTAGACTAAAGAGGGCACTGGGTTTAATCCTAACTGGGGCAGGTACAGTAATAGGACTCCTGGCGCCTTGCTGAGGACTTGAGTCTCTCCGTAGTAAATGGCTACACAAGTTCAACCAAGGCACAGCTTCACAAGATAACAGAGATATAATAAAGGCAGCAATCCCAAACTTAACATGGTGTCTTCCCCTGGTAAGATCCTTGGCCATGGTTGTCCTGCTGCTTGTATTCAGGCCTTGTTTGTTTAACCTTTTAATAAAGTTTGTGTCTTCCAGGCTTCAAAAGTTCCATCTGCAGATGATGCTGTGACAGGAATATCACTCCATCACCCCCGAGCAGGTTCCAGCTAGAGCCCAGTTCTAAGCTAGCACCCCAGCCAGCAGGAAGAAGCGACAGAAGATGAGATTTTCAGCCCTAAACCCCTTTTAAGATTAAAAGGAACCTGTTAAGAGTGAGGATTGAAGCCTCCGCTGCTGAGACTTCCCCTTGCTCCAGTGTGGTTCCCCGTCCCCTTCGCAGCCCACCAAGCCACAGCTTCTGTGTTTTGGCCCGACCGTGCTGTGGCTCTATCCACAGTTTGAATTTGGTGCCAGAATTCTGCTCATGTGCAAACCAAGATTTTGGCACATGCATAGGACCTGAAGAGCTGTGTCCTCAATCTTTCCTTGGACCTGAATATCACTGACATGATTCAATATCTGGACCTGCAAATGTGGACATGGGAGGGCTAAGGGCAGAGAGTTCCAGGCACCAAACTTGGAAATAAAAAGCCTTCCAGCCCCCTCAGACAGCGGGCACGTGGCCTTATGGTCGCTGGACCCCTGCGTTGCTCCTTGTCTGTGCAGACAATAAATTTCCACTTTCTGTTTCCCTTGCAACTGGTGGTGTGAAGTCTGTCTTATTTCGATTGGCTAATAGGACAGGACAAGGACCCTCATTTGGTTACAGTCTCAGTTGGTATTCCCATCAGTTTCTGCAGCCTTGTTTTTTGCCAATGTCTTCAGTGTGGACCTCTTCCCTCAGTACCATCGGTTCTTGATCGTATGCTACCTCCTGAAATGGTTGAATGTCGACCAATTCTTTTTGGTATAGCGATTCTGTGTATTCCATCTTCTTTTGATGGTTTCTGTGTTGTTTAATATTTTCCCCATAGAATTCTTTAGTATTGCAACTCGAGGCTTGAAATTTTTCTTCAGTGTGAGAAATACTGAGATGTGTTCTTACCTTTTGGTTTTCTAACTCCAAGTCTTTGCATATTTCATTATAATACTTTATTTTGTCTACTCAAGCCGCCCTTTGAAATCTGTTCAGCTCTTTTACTTCATTATTTCTTCTTTTTGCTTTATCTACTCTATGTTCAAGAGCAAGTTTCAGAGTCTCTTCTGATGTCCATTTTGGTCTTTCCTTCCTGTCTTTTTAATGATCTTCTGCTTTCTTGATGATCTCAAGAATAGATTTGACATGTTGAACGCTAATGACAGACCTGCCTGGGAGTCAGAAAGACATTTGATATCATGGCCTCAGAACAATGGAAGTTGGGTAAATTAATAAATTAATTGTCTAATGGTACCAAACTAAGAGAATGTGTTTCATTCATCTCACTAAAAATACTCAAAATACTGTTGGGCAAAGCGGCATTTTTTTCTGAGCAGTGCTAGGATGAATATTACCAGCTTTGCTTCTGTGACTGTTCTTACTCCTCCAAAGTTGATTGACACATTCTCTCAAACTAGTTACTTTGGAGACTTGCTGCATGGGAACTAAAATTTGCATATATATGCTCTGTGAGTTGCTTTTGCAGTTCAGCAATGAGAAGACTATCTACTTACCTTACCCCCAAGTGCTTATCAGTATCTAAATATAGTACCTGAGTACTTCCTGCATACAATTTTCCCCATTAATCTTTTTTTTTCTTCTAATAATTTTTTTATTGTGGTGAAAATATATACACCAAAACATTCACCTGCACAACTTCTACATTTACAATTTAATGCCATTGATTACATTTTTCTTGTTGTACCACCATTATCGCTGTCCTTTTTCAAAATATTCCACCACCATTAACATAAACCCAATGCCCCCCAAACAAAAGCTCTCCCTTTCCCCCTCCCTCCCACCCTCTGGTAACTGTTAATAATCTTTGGTTTCTATAATTTTGCTTATTTTATATAAATAAGATCATGCAGTATTTGTTCTTTTGCAACTGACTTATTTCCCTCAGCATAATGTTTTCAAAGTTCGTGTTATGGTTCCACTGTTCTGATGTTGTGCTATGCATTGGAACTTCATTTCTCTTTACAGCTGCATAATATTCTGTTGTATGTGTATACCACATTTTGTTTATCCAGTCACCTGTTGATGGACATTTTGGTTGTTTCTACCTTTTGGCTATTGTGAAAAGTGCTCCAATGAGTCCACATTAATCTTCATTTCTTATTTTGTAAATGAGTTTTCTAGCATGAAGATTACAATAATCCCCATGTATTTTGACTTCATCAAGACTTTTGATCAGTGTGATTGTTGAAAGAGAAAATTGTGAACCAGATTGACAGATGGTTGAACCAGTATTGTTTTTGTTTTTTCCTTTTCATCCTTTGTTGTTCTAAGTATACAAAAAATACACAAATAAATTCCATTATACACAATACAAATAACATAGAAGTATACAGAGTGAAATTTAAAATTCTGCCTTGATATTCTTCCTATTTAAACTTTCCCCAGGGATATTCACTGTTTGTCCTCTGTTTCTGAATGTAGATATTATATTTAATATCTTGAGTTTATTAATTATAATTCAGTATCTCTGCTTATTTTTATCTTCTTAGCCAATTAGTTTCTGAAAGGAGTGTGTTAAAATCAAGTACAATTGTTGATTTTTCTATTTCTCCTTGCATTTCTGTCAGTCTTTGCTGGATGTGTTTCTGAGACTGTGTTATTACATGCAAATATGTTTATGATGGTTAAATTTTCTTTTTCTGTTATTCTTGTTATTATTTAGCCAAGGACAATAAAATTTAAAGACAAACCAATCCAGCTTTCTTCTCAAAAAGATGGAAAATGAACAATAGGGCGAAGTCGAAAGAAATATAACAAGGAAGAAAATAAAAACAATAATGACAAAATTAATGAAATCAAGACAAAAAGAAGTATTAGCAAAAACCAAAGGCTGGTCTTTGAAAAGATTGATTGGCTAGGTATATTTCTGACAACACTGAACAGGAATAAAGACAGAGTTGGGTGCAAACAAAAAAAAAGGGGTAATAAATAGAAGGTTCCCATCTGAGGCTGGAAGTAGTGAAAGACTTTGTGTACATATTTGAAAACTATGGAGGCCTGGTGGAGCAGTGGTTAAGAGCTTGGCTGCTAACCAAAAGGTCAACAGTTCAAATCCACCAGCCACACTTTGGAAACCCTATGAGGCAGTTTTACTCTGTCCTGTAGGGTTGCTATGAGTCAGAATCAACTCAACAGCAATGGTGGGTTTAATGGGTTTAAAACTATCATACGTACTAACAAAAAGGGCATACATTAAACATTTTGGAAAGGTTGCCTGTGATGGGAGAGAATAATGGGACTGGAATAAAAGGGAATAGATGGAACAAAAAAAGGAAGGAAGGAAAGTTAACGAGAGGCCCTGTGTGTACCAAAGATGACAAAGTACTATGAATTGAGGTGTATTTTAATTCTCTGTATCTATAGTAAAAAAAAAAAAAAATTGTGTGTGCATCTTTTCAGTCTCCTTTCTATATATTCACATAAGCACATAAACCTTTACACTTTCATCTTTTGCTTTTTTGGTGTTTTTTTACCTGACTGGGATCTTATACATATTGATCTACATTTAGGTTTTTCATTTAACCATGTACCATTCATGTCAGTAAACAAGTCTGTCTTATTCTTTTTATCACTGCACAATATTCCATAGTATGCCAAAACGTATTTAATCACTTCCCTATTGATGGCCATTCAGGTTGTTTTATCTCTCTTTCTTTGTTCCTTTCTCTCTGATTAGCTGGATTTCTCTATCACTATAATTGACCTTTGTTTCTCTGTCCTTTCTGTACTTTACGTATCCTTGTCTTCCCTGGAATTCAAGATTGAAGGGCAAGGGACATGGAAAATGAATTCTGCTGGAGGGAGATGTTGTCACTTGAGTGCAGGCAGGGCTACTATGGAAGATTCCTGATTCCTTTAGCCTACCTGTAGCTCCCCCACACATCTGTCAGTTTGTTGTACCGTGGTGGCTTTCCTGTTACTGTGATGTTGGAAGCTGTGGCACTGGTATTTAAAATACCAGCAGGGCCACCCATGGTGGACAGGTTTCACCTGAGCTTCCAGACTAAGACAGACTAGGAAAAGGGACCTAGTAGTAGTCTACTTCTGAAAAAATTAGCCAGTGTAAACATTATGAATAGCAGTGAAACATTGTGAGCCCCTCAGCTTGGAAGGCACTCAAAATACGACTCAGGACCTTCGTTTGCTGATGTGGCATGACTCAAAATGAGAAGAAACAGCTGCAAACATCCATTGATAATCAGAACATGGAATGTACAAAGTATGAATCTAGGAAAATTGAAAGTCGTCAAAAATGAAACGGAATGCATAAAGATTGATATCCTAGGCATTAGTGAGTTGAAATGGGCTAGTATTGGCCATTTTGAATTGGATAATCATGCAGTATACTATGCTAGGAATAACAAAGAGGAATGGTGTCGTGTTCATCAACAAAAAGAACATTTCAAGATCTATCCTGAGGTACAACACTGTTAGTGATAAAATAATATCCATATACCCACAAGAAAGACCAGTTAATACAAGTATTATTCAAATTTATGCACCAACCACTAATGTCAAAGATGAAGAAATTGAAGATTTTTACCAACTTCTGCAGTCTGAAATTGATCAAATATGCAATCAAGATGCATTGATAATTACTGGTAATTGGAATGCAAAAGTTGGAAACAAGAAGAAACAGTAATTGGAAAATGAGGCCTTGGTGATAGAAATGACATTGGAGATTGCATGATGAAATATTGCAAGGCCAATGACTTTTTCATTGCAAATACCTTTTTTCACCAATATAAACAGCAACTATATACATGGACCTCATCTTATGGAATGCACAGGAATCAAATCAACTACATCTGTGGAAAGGGATAATGGAAAAGTTTAATATCAGTCAGAACAAGGCCAGGGGCTGTCTGTGGAACAGACCATCAATTGTTCATACGCAAGTTGAAGTTGAAGTTGAAGAACATTAGAACAAGTCCACAAGAGCCAAAGTATGACCTTGAATATATTTCACCTGAATTTAAAGAGCATCTCAAGAACAGATTTGACTGATTAAACACTAATGACCAAAGACCAGACAAATTGTGGAATGACATCAAGGACATCATACATGACGAAAACAAGAGGCCATTAAAAAGACAGGAGAGAAGAAAAGACCAAAATGGATGTCAGAAGAGACTCTGAAACTTGTTCTTGAACATAGAATAGCCAAAGTGAAAGGGAGAAATAAATGATAGAGTAAAAGAGCTGAACAGAAGATTTTAAAGGGCAGCTTGAGAAGACGAAGTAAAATAATGAAATGTGCAAAGACCAAAGACCTAGAGTTAGAAAACCAAAGGCAAGAACACATTCGGCATTTCTCAAGCTGAAAGAACTGAACGGAAAATTCAAGTCTTGAGTTGTAATATTGGAGGATTCTACAGGGAAAGTATTAAACAACACAGGAATGAAAGGAATACACAAAGTCACTGTACCGAAAAGGATTGGTCGATATGATCAAGAACCAATGGTATTGAAGGAAGAAGTCCAAGCTGCACTAAAGGCATTGACAAAAAACGAGACTCCAGGAATTGACAGAATACCAGTTGAGGTGTTTCAACAAATGGATGCAGTGCCAGAAGCGCTCACTCATCTATGTCAAGAAATTTGGAAGACAGCTACCTGGCCAAACAACTGGAAGAGATCCATATTTGTGCCCATTCCAAAGAAAGGTGATCCAACAGAATGTGGAAATTATCAAACAATATCATTAATATCACACACAAGTAAAATTATGCTGAAGATAATTCAAAAGCAATGGCAGCAGTACATCAACAGAGAACTTCCAGAAAGTCAAGCTGAATTCAGAAGCGGAAACAGAACAAAGGATATCATTGCTGGATGGATCTTGGCTGAAAGCAGAGAATACCGGAAAGATATTTACCTGTGTTTTATTGACTATGCAAAGGCATTCGACTATGTGAATCATAAATTATGGATAGCTTCGGGAAGAATGGGAATTCCAAAACACTTAATTGTGCTCATGAGGAACCCGCACATAGACCAAGAGGCAGTCTTTCAAATAGAATAGGGGATACTGTATCATCTAAAATCAGGAAAAGTATGTGTCAGGATCTCATCGTTTCACCATACTTATTCAATCTGTATGCTGTCCAAAAAGCTGGACTAGCTGGACTATATGAAGAAGAATGGGGATCAGGATTGGAGGAAGACTCATTAACAACCTTTGATATGCAGATGACACAAGCTTGCTTGCTGAAAGTGAAGAGGACTTGAAGCACTTACTGATAAAGATCAAAGACTACAACCTTCAGTATGGATTACACCTTAACATAAAGAAACAAAAATCCTCACAACTGGATCAATAAGTAACATCACGATAAACGGAGAAAAGATTGACGTTGTCAAGGATTTCGTTTTACTTGGACCCACAATCAAAGCCCGTGGAAGCAGCAGTCAAGGAATCAAACGAAGCATTGCATTGGGCAAATCTGCTACAAAAGACCTCTTTAACGTGTTAAAAAGCACAGATGTCACGTTAAGGACTAAGGTGAGCCTGACCCCAGCTGTGGTATTTTCAGTCGCCTCATATAAGCCGGACAATGAATAAAGAAGATCGAAGAAGAATTAATACCTTTGAATTATGGTGTTGACAAAGAGTATTGAATATTCCATGGACTACCAGAAGAACAAACAAATCTGTCTTGGAAGAAGTACAGCCAGGATTCTCCTTAGAAGCAAGGATGATGAGACTTCATCTCACATACTTTGTACATATTATCAGGAGTGACCAGTCCCTGGAGAAGGACATCATCCTTGGTAAAGTAGAGGGTCAGCAAAAAAGAGGAAGACCCTCAACGAGCTGGATTGACACAGTGGCTGCAACAATGGGCTCAAGCAGAACAACAATAGTGAGTATGGCACAGGACCAGGCAGTGTTTTATTCTGTTGTACTGACTCAGAACTGACTCAATGGCACCTAACAGCAACATAATAATCTATAACTAACTTTATGGAGGACATGATGCAACTCAGCAAACATCATGGTCTTTGCCTTCAAAGACTTGACATCTAGCATGGGAACAGACACATGAGTAACCTATGGTAGGTAAAACAACACTCAGGTAAGAACCAGAGTGAAGGGTAGCTTTCCAAGTCTGCTGTTCATGAAGAGACTTGTACAACGGACTTTTAAGGATTGACTTTAAAGTATAGAGATGGCGATACTCCCCAAATTAACTTGCTGATAAAATGAAATCCCACTCAAAACATCAGTTGATTTTTTTAGGAATGCAATGAACTTTTTCTAAAATCTACATGGAAAATAAGGGTCCAGAAATAACTAAGTCAATCCTGAAAAATAAGTTGCCTAGTTTCTATCCCATGCCATACTTAGCAGATGTTTGACACTGGGACATTGGGCAAGTTATGTCACCTCCCAATACCTCAGTTTCTCTATCTGTAAAATGAAGATGTAAGAGTTTTTTTTTTTTTTCTTTCAAGGTTGTTCTGAAGAATAAATGAGATAATATATACACCAAAAAAAAAAAAAAACCCACTGCCATCGAGTTGATTCTGACTCAAAGCGACCCTATAGGGCAGAGTAGAACTGCCCCATAGAGTTTCCAAGGAGCACCTGGCAGATTCCAATTGCTGACCTTTTGGTTAGCAGCGGTAGAACATAACCACCACGCAATGAGGGTTTTGAAGATAATATATAGATAAGAATAAATAATACATATACATAAGATTAAATAAAATAATGCATATAGATAAGAATAAATGAAATAATACATTTAGATGAATAAATGAGATAATACATTAGCACAGTGCCTGCTACATTGCGATCTATGAAGGTGAACTGTTAGGAACCAAGTCAGGAAGAGAAAGCAATCAAACAGGGCGAGGTGGGCTTTGACTCTGTGAGGTTTGAAAAAGTCCTCACAAGTAGAGGGCATAGCCAAAGGATGGGTAGCACTCACCAGGCGGAGCTGGAGGAAGGGATTCTGGGAGGATGGAAAGGGAAAAGAAAAAGCACGGGTGTTGGAAGGTGGGGAATGGCGCCCTGGGCTGAAAGGCCATGTTGGCAAAGGGCGGGGAAGGATGTTCAGGAATGTGTGCAGAGAGGCTTCTGGGCACAGAATGAAGTTGAAGAACCCCTCCTCCTTGTTGTCACCCTGCCCTTTCCCTGGACTTCAGCCTCAAAGCTGAAGTCACAGGTCCCCCACAGGACCACTGTCAGGGTCAGGCATGGCTCTGTGAAGGAGCTCCCTTCCGACCCACCCTCTGGCCTTCTTCCGCATGGATGTCTTCCCAGGGCTTGGCCACTCCCAGCATGCAGCCTCCCCACCCCACAGCCTGGTTACTGGTGGGAGGATTTTCGTGGGGGCTGTGCCTGGTGGGCAGTTTTCCCAGAGCTTCCTCTGATATAGACATTGCTGGCTGGATGACCAGGCTGGCCCAGCTAGCTTGAGCCCAAGGGCTTCCTCAGGCACAGGGTTCCTGTTCCGTGGCTGCAGCACATACTCCAGCGGTGTGGCATGTCACAGAGGGAGGCCAGAGGGACGCCAGCAATGCCAGGAGTAGGGCATAGTAGCTCTAAGGTCAAACCTCGGGTGCTGCCAGGCATTGGCAGGAAGAGGAGCCGCCTGAGCAGAACAAAGCAGGACCTGTGGGAAGAGACAAGCTGGAGCAACCAAAGGTGGAGTAGAGTTGCCCCTAGCCCTCCAGGGGCCAGGGCCAGGAGCCTGACTTGTGGAAGGGTGAGGAAATGCTGGACTTGGGGAGGGCGCTGGGGAAGGAGGGCAAGGTGTCTCTACAGAGGACAAAGTCTCACTTGGTGTTAAGTTTCCACCCAGGAGAGGAGATACTGTCCCTTTAGGCTCCATTCTTGGGGTGGTTGGCATAAATCATAGCTAGTTTTAATCATAACATAGAGCTCCATTCTCTTGATGAGAAAACTGAGGCCCAGAGGGGTGATGTGAGTTTCCCAAGGTCCCACAGCAACAGTCAGCGGCAGGGCTGGGACTTGGGCCTCTATGTTTGAACCTCTAGCAAAATGCCCTTTCCTCTAATACTGCCGTCCTTCATTTTGGAGACTTCGTTGGGTCAAGGGTCAACCTGACAACCCAAGGCGCAGCTCTGTGCTCCTCTGGGCACTTGGATGAGCAGGATTCAGACTTGGATGGAGCGAGGCTATAGGAGGGCATAGAGGAATATTAGAAAAGCACTGCACTAGACAAGCCAAGCTTTGCCTTCCTGTTGCCATCTGACCAGAGGCAAGGCCTTTCCTTGGCTGTAAAACAGGGAAGGGCTGAGAGTGGGACAGAGAGGGGCTGAGGGCCTCTGGCAGACTTCACACCAGAATACTCTTAGAAACCGGGGCAGACGGTGGTCCGTCTCAGAGCCACTCACCGGGGTCCTCTCTGCAGAGTGAGGCCAGCCCTGAGAACGCTGCGCGGGAGCGGAGCCGGGTGAGGACGCTGCGCCAGGCCTTCCTGGCCCTGCAGGCCACTCTGCCTGCTGTGCCACCTAACACCAAGCTCTCCAAGCTGGACGTGCTGGTGCTGGCCACCAGCTACATAGCCCACCTCACCCGCAGTCTTGGCCATGAGTTGCCCGGCCCCGCCTGGCCACCCTTCCTGCGTGGACTCTGCTACTTGCACCCTCTCAAGGTAGGCCATGGCCTGGGGACTTGGAGTGGGGGGATCTTAATGCCAAAAGCCTTGGGGAAGGGGCCTTGGGATGGATGGATACTGGACCTGGGCAGAGCTGACATGGAAACCAGCTGCTTCCTGCTCTCTCAGAGGGCGAGGAGCCAGGCAGCCTGTTGGTGCTGGGCTGGCCCTCTGTTTCTCATGGGATCGGAGTGAGGTGGCTGGAAAAGGCTTCCTGGGAATGTGGTCCCTCCAAGAGGAGGGGAGTGGGGGTGGCGGTGAGGGGCACACTTCCAGCCCCCACTCTTTCTGGTCCTGCATGTACCCACAGTCTAGTCCCACAAACTGTGATCTAACTTTCCTGAATCTTAGTTTTATTATATGTAAAATGCGAGATAATAAAACGAGCCTTACTTCTCTTCCAGAGTATGAAATGAGCTCATGAATGAAGGATATAATTAACAATAATCACCATCACCGATTATAACTGACATTAATTGGGTGCTAAGGATATGTCGGAAACCCCGGTGGCGTAGTGGTTAGGTGCTACGGCTGTTAACCAAGAGGTTGGCAGTTTGAATCCACCAGGTGCTCCTTGGAAACTCTACGGGGCAGTTCTACTCTGTCCCATAGAGTCGCTATGAGTCGGAATCGACTCGATGGCAGTGGGTTTGGTACAGATACGTAAGGAGCCCTGGTGGTGCAGTGGTTAAGAGCTCAGCTGCTAACCGAAAGGTCAGCAGTTTGAATCTACCAGTTGCTCCTTGGAAACCGTATGGGGCAGTTCTGCTCTGTGTGTGAGAATTGACTCGATGGCAACAGGCTTTATTTTTATATTTAAAGATATGCCAGCAGCTATGCTAAGTGCTTTAGTGGTTTTTTCTCTTCTAATCCTCACAAAAGCTAAATAAGGGCCATTTTACAGATGAAGAAACTGAAGCTTAGGGAGATAGAATGAATGCGGTTTGAACCCAGGGAGGTCTGACTTCAGACTCCACGCTCACAGCCACTAACAAGGGCTGGGAGATGGAACAGTAAGTTGCTGCTTGAGGAGAATAGCTATGTTATAAAGGAAGGGCCATCTTTGCCCTCTGACAATAATATTGTAATGGATTTAACTTTATTAGTATGGAGGATACTTTTTACCACCCTCCTCCCTTATATATTTGAAATGTCTTGAAACTCAAGATTCTTTTCTCTTCCGTGCAAATACAGCTGAAATTCAAGAGTTTGAGACTAAATGGGGCCAACTCTGAAATGCTGGTTCTGTGCCTGGTGCAGTGGCCCTGGGCTGGGCAGAGTAGTTTCCTTAGCTAAAAAGCAGCAACCAAAGAAGGTGATCAATCAGTATGTCGAAGAATGAACAAATGAGGGGCCAGGTGAGGTCTAGAACTCTGCAGATTGGTGAGTAGGGTAGTAGGCCAGGGAGCAGTGCCCCCTGGGCCCCCACGTGGAGTTCTGCCAGAGAGGAGGGCAGACCTCAGGGCAGAGCCAGCCTGGCGTTCCTGGGACTGCTGGAAGGAGGGGAAATCCTTGGAGGACCCGGCTCAGAGAGATCAGGCAGCACTGACGCAGATCTTGGGGCTTGGCAGTGATCAAGAGAGTGAATCAGGGTCACTCAGTGTCAGAGGAGCCTCTCCTTCCTGAGCTCCACTGCTCTCCCCATTTCCCAGCCTCTGGCTGTTTACCACTCTGTCCAGGCCACCTGAGCTCTTGCCACCTCCCTCCCACTGTGTGGGAGCTCCTCTCCGGGCTTTCATCCCCTGAGACGGCTCCTCCTGGGCCTCATAGCCAGGCTCAAGGTGGTTAGGAGAACACGTGGGGTATGGGCCAGAGAGCATTGATGCAGAACCGCGGTGACTGTTGGCAGGCACAGGGAGGGATGCTGAGTTTTGGTGTCAAGATTCTGGATGACAGGGGGCTGCAATAGTGAGCATGTCTTATTTCCCATCCCCATGTTTTGCAGAAATGGCCGATGCGCTTTCGTCTCTATGCTGGAGGCCTGGGGTGCTCTGGCCTTGGCTCCACCACAGCCATCACCTCGGGCCAAAGAAAAAGGGATGCAGAGGTCGAGCCCCCCGTCTCTGCAGAGGAAGACGCTCTGCCTCCCACCAGGCCACTCTCTCCACCTCTTGGTGACAAATGATCATCACACTTGCCCGTCTTTCCCAGACTCCAACTCAAACTTAGAGACCTGGGTTTTCTACCAGGCCCTACCTGTCTTTGCTCTGACTCTCAGCCATCGAACCTGACCTGCGCTCAGCTTCCAAGTTTCAGCACATGGTCCAGGCAGGCAGTGGGTGCTGGGAGTACGTGGGGGCTTGTCTGTGATTGACAGTCCTCAGAGAAGCACTGGGATGGACATACATACCCCAGTGGCTCTTCTGTGGCAGCTAGAAGGGAGTTGGAGAGAGAGGGGTTTGATTGGGTTTGAAGTTGAGTTGGGCACCCCCACTCACTTGTCTCCACTGAGCTCTGGAGAAAGCAGAAAGATAGAAGCTACTGCATGAATGCAGAGGTGGGAGCCTATGATGGCAGCAGCTCAGGGTGCTGACAAGAAAGCCAGGGGCCAGATAGGCTCTTAGCAGCTGGAAGTCTGAACAGAGCTGGGCTGGGGCCACACAGCCAGAGGGAAAACTGATCAAGGGATATACTCTTATTTATCTCTTAGAGCTGCTTAACCAAAACCAAAACCAAACCTGTTGCCACTGAGTCAATTCAACTCATAGCGATCCTACAGGACAGAGTTGAACTGCCCCATAGGGTTTCCAAGGAGCGGCTGGTGGATTTGAACTGGCAACCTTTTGATTAGCAGCCAAGCTCTTACTAAAGGTCAAAGGGGCAGCCAGGCAGCCAGGATTCGTGTCTCTCCGTCATGGGTCTCTCCAGCTGCCCCTCATCGCTACGTTTCCTTCACCCTGGGCCCTGCGCCCTTCCACCTTTTACTTGACAGGAGTTATATTTGCAGGTTCAGCCATAAAGTTTACATTGCTTACATTCCAGTTTCCAGAGAAAATTTTAGATAGTCCCAGCTGCCTAGTTTGAGAAGATCTGATCCCAGAGGCAGCTCTGCTTTAACTGTACCCAGCAGGTCTCTGTGAGTCAGAATCGTCTCAAAGGCAACAGGTTTTACTGTTAGCAGCAACTTAAAGCCTTTCACATGAAGGATATTGAGAGCTTCAACCACACCCTCAAAAGACCTTAAAAGGAGAGGATGTATCTTTTTCCAGGGGATGATAATTACAGTCTTCTCTTTCTATTCTGTTAGAAACCTAACCTCAAGGAAAAACAAATAGGCCAGACTTCAGTGTGTTCCTTATATGATTTTTGCCTAAGGTTTCATTGACTGGAGTTAGTTCTAGAATCTACCTACGTGTTAACTCCCTAGGACCAGCTCCTCCCCACAGGCATTGTACCCCAGGTTCTCCCTCAGTCTTGCCCCAGCTTGCCAGCAATCTGATAGAGCTTTCATGGAACTGTCTCTGGCCCTCAAGAAATCATTTGAGGAAGAATTACAGAGCCTACACATACTGAAAGTAACTTTCCAGGCCAGGCACAGCTTAACACCTGGTACCTGAACTGCAGACTGAGAAAAACCAGAACCGGTTGCCGTCCAGTCAATTCTGACTCGTGGCAACCCTATGGGTGTTAGAGTAGGACTGTGTTCCATAAGGTTTTCAATGGCTTATTTTTTGGAAGCAGATTGCTGGGCCTTTCTTCTGAGGTGCCTCTGAGTGGATTGGAACCACCAAGCTTTCAGTTAACAGCTGAGCACTTTAACCGTTTACACCACCCAGGAACACCCCAGATTTTGTAGGAACCAACTTTTTGTTAAACTTCAGCACCTCAGAGAGGGATGGGTCAACAAGGCAGACTAGAATCCCACAGGGACATCTTCAGACAGAAGCCACCGTCAGAAGGGCATGAGAATAGAGGAGGTTCTGGGCAGGCTGGGCGTGGATGGGGGTCTGGGTTCTGGCATGATGAACTGTGGTTCCACCACAGGGCCGGCCAGGACAGCAGGAGAAATGGGGCTGAGGAGTGACTCAGCCAGTTGGGGTGGAGAGAGAAAAGGAGAAACAGAACGTCCCAGGCCTGTGCTGCACGGGATGTGGGAGGGCAGCTGGATTGTGGCTAGGAGCCATGAGAAGGCCTCCCCCTGGGGCTGAACCCATAAATCTGCCTGGGACCAAGTATCTGCTGAGGGACCCTGGAGAGCTTGGCCAGAGCTGCTTCTGGGCAACTAGAGAATCTGAGCACAGTATTCCTCACAAGACCATAAAAGTCCAGCTCAAATGTTCTATTTTTAAAGGCTGGCAGTCTTCCTGGTTGGGTTCAAGGGTAGGAGGAAGAAAGAGCAGATGAGTTTCCTCCTGAATTGGTGGCATCCAATCTTTTACTGGGGATGAAGGGAAAACTAGCCTTCAGTGGGGGGGGGGGGGGGTGGCAGGGGGGGGGCTGATAGCTGAATAGACTTTGGCTTGAAGTTTGCCCTGCCCTGCCCAGTTCAGACTCAAGCCCTTGCTGAGTCATATCAGACCCCTTGGGGATGACCACATTACCCTGGTAGAGAAAATAAGCAGGGCAAAATAAAGATAAAGCTGGTAGAGGGGCTGGGGGAGGGAGAGTCCCCTTAATACAAGTTTTTAAGGCAGCTTCAGGTTCTTTCCAAGCAGAGTTGGTTTCCTTGGTGCCCAGGACAGTCCTGCGGGGTCCAGAGGCCATCTTCTCCAGCCTAAGGCAGCCAGCACAGTCAGGCCAAGGAACAAAAGGCTGCGAGGGGGCTGAAGGAGCCAGTGGAAGGAGCAGAGGGTGACTGGGACTAACCAGAGGAGGGACTGGGCCCCTCCCTCCTTGACAAGCATAAGGCTGCCCTTGAAGAAATGCCAGTACAGAAACTGGGATCCACAAAGGAACAAGAACCAGGAGTAACCCTCTTTGTCTCCACAACGGAGGAAAGAAAATATCTGTTCACTGGAAGACAGGGACTTTTTATTCCAACCGGTGGGGGAGAGGAGAGTGTGATGAACAAGGACAGTTTGAGTCACTAGGGACAGCTGAGATTTGGGTCCAATGATAGTTGTTTTTCACTAGGAACCAGGATATGTAGGAAAGAAGCCCCCAAAGAAAACGGGAGCACAGATGAAAACATGACACTTAGGTGGCATGTCTCAGGAGCCAGGGGATGCTTCTACATGGTGGGCCTGGTCCCCTTGGTTCTCTCCCACCCCCTACCCGTCCCCATGTGCCCATGACTCAAGTGTGGAAAACCTTCCTACTCTCTTCCACACAGTTGGATGTACGTGTCCTTTCTGATGAGCAGCAAGAGTGTAGGAGAGAGGCTTAGATGGGGGTGTGGGAGAAGCAGAAGTGGCCAAGGGCTATCTAAGTGTTATGGTTGTTAGCTGTTGTCAAGTCAGCTCATAGCAACCCCGTGCACAGCAGGATCGGACTGTTGTGACCCATAGGGTTTTCACTGGCTGATTTTTAAAAGTAAATCATCCGACCTTTCTTCCCAATCTGTCTTAGTCTGGAAGCCCCCCTGAAATCTGCTCAGCACCATAGCAACACGCAGTCTTCCACTGACAGATGGGTGGGGGTTGCACATGAGGTGCATTGGCTGGGAATCGAACCCAAGTCTTCCACACGGAAGGTGAGAATTCTGAGGCTGTCGATTTTGCCAAATTGGGAACTAGAGCAGTTAGTAATACAAGATCCAGTCTCCGAGAAATTCCTTGTCTCTTCTTCCAGAAGGATCCTGACTACGATTAGTCAGATGGCATTGTCCTTTTCCTTTTGTGGCACAAGCCAAGGCCCTACAAACCTGGTGTTCTAGATCAGGGTCATGGGCCAAATCTGGACTTCAATCTGTTTTTTTAAATATTTTTTTTTATTGGAACACAGTCACATTCATTTATGTGTTGTCAATGGCTATTTTCCTGCTACTAAGTAGCAATTTTTTTTTTTTTTTTTTTTTTTAAGTAGCAGACTCTATAGCCTGCAAAGCCTAGACCTTTCACTAACTGGCTGTTTACAGAAAAAGTTTGCTGATGCTTGCTCTAGATCAGAAGTATTCAAAGTGCTGTCTGGGAACCCTAGGGTTCCCTGAAACCCGTTACAGGGTGTAAGTGGCCAAAACTCTTTTCATAATACCAAGACACCGTTTGCCTTTTTCACTCTTATTATCTCAAGAATGCAGTGGAATTTTCCAGAAGCCACATGATGTGTGGTGTTTCAACAGATGGAAAGTAGAAGCAAATAGGAGAATCCAGCTGTCTATTAAGGCATACATTAAAGATATTTGCAAAAATGTAAAGCAACGCTACTCTTCTCTCTAAATGTTTTCCAATGTGGAAAATAATCCTTTTTCTTTAAAAAATATTATATATGTTCACATACAAGGCAATTAATGTTATTTAAAAATAAATATTATTAAATTTTCTCTAGTTTAATTTGTAGTATGGTAAATATCAATATATATAACCCACAGAAGCAAAAGCTCTTTGAGGTGCTACTTTTTCAAGAATGTGAAGGGTTCTGAGACTGAACATCTTTAGGACTGCTGCTCTAGAGTGTGTTGGTGATAGTCAGGAACTCCTGTCCCATCCCACATGCTGCACTGGGACAGCTCTACTGCAAGCCCTAGAACACACAGTGAACTGTTCCTGGTCTCGGGAGATAAAGGGCTTGGGGAGAGGGAGAGTGCCTGTGGAGCGTGAAGAGTCCGGATCACAGCGAGGTCTCCTGGAGGACAAAGGTGGCGCTGTCGGCCTGGTGGGCTGAGCCTTCTTTTTCTTCCAGGGCCTGCTTGCCTCAGCCGCCCCACAGCACGCCATTACTCATCTTCCCTGGGAATGTAGCAGTGTCCATGTGGAGGTCCTGGGGAACACATAGACTAAGGGGAGTGGGGTGCAGTAAATATAAAGAAAGGGGTGCTGAAGGAACTAATACAGAGAAGGAGAGACTGCTGGGATCCCTCCTTAGATGGGAAATCAGCGAGGCCTGAAGGAGTGTGGTGAGCAGGGGTGAGGGTGGAGAGAAAGGAAGGAGCAAAGCACAAGGCAGGGGGAGAGCAAGGCTGTGGGATCGAGATGGGGCACTCAGCACTCTGGGCTCCTCTCTGGGCCTGAGAGCCTTCTCCCACAAGCCAGAGCTCCATGTGGAAGAAGCTGGGGCAGGTACATGTGTCCATGCTTAGGGAAGAAAATGGGGAGGGGGGCGAGGGAGGGAAACTGGAAGGTCAGGTGCAGTCTGTGGAGAAGGGATGGGAGAGGACAATGTGGACAACGCAGGCACTACCTGGCTATAGCTTTTGCAGGGAAGTCGCTTCTGGCAGGACAAGGGGAGGAGAGCAAGGAGCTTTGGCAACACAGGGTAAATGGTCTGAGGGTTCAGGGTCCGGCCCCACATGCCCCCTAAAGCCAAAGGTGCTTCTGGGTTTCCTACTGGGTGACTAGTCCATACACAGCAACCCCTGTCTTCTGGGGCTACACAGTTCTCAGGCCCCTCGCCCACCTCCTAGATCTCAGCCAACAATCTTCACTGCTACAGACACCCAAGTGCTAGAAGGGCAGAGTGTCACCCAGATTCCAGGTTCCCTGAGCCCTCCCTGGGCCCCTATCCCACACCCCTCACCGGTGAGCAGACTGACAGTCAGGCCCACAACGATGACTGTGGTAGAGTTGTGGGCACTGTACCACATGTAGGACAGGGAATAGAGCTGCTGCAGCCCTGTGGGCCTGGGTGAACAGAGGTGTGAGGGCAATTAGCAGTTCAGGACAGGCACTCCTCAGGCACCTGGCTCCACCTACCTACAGGGGCCCAGGGTCCTGGGTCCCAACACCCAGTGCTTCCCCAAGGGCTCCAGTGGCCCATCCCTTGGTCAGGCTCCTGCACGAAAATCAAAAACCCATTGTCATTGAATTCATTTCAACTCGTGGTGACTCCATGTATTACAGATTAGAACTGCTCTCCATAGGGTTTTCGTGGCTGTAATCTTTATGGAAGCAGGTTCCCAGGCCTTTCTTCCACAGTACACTAAGTTTGAACTGTCAGGTTAATAGTCCAGTGCAAACCTTTTGAGCCACCTGGACCTAGGTTCCTGGGCAACCCCCTCAAAATGAGCTACTATAGTTGAAATTGAGCCTGCTCACTTGGAGACAGTGGTCGAGGGCATCAGTGTGGTCACCATGACAGCAGTCAGATTGTGGGGCAGGGAGAAGCCGGACCCATTGGGAGAGAGGGTGCCACGCCAGAGACCATGCTGGTCACTATGCTCCCAATGCCGGTCCAGAAGGCCATGATGAGTCCAGCCAACATGCCCACTATGGCTCCCTGTCCAGAGGCATGTCACAATGCAAGCTCTCAGCTGTTCCCACCTCTCTACCATCCAACCTTCACACCAGACCCCAGCACTCATGGTGAGAGCCCTGCCATGCCACTCCCCTGGTCTGTCCCCCTCCATAAGACTATCGAGCTGAAGGGGCCATTCACAGGGGTTTGGCATGAGGAAAGAACATCCCAAGGCAGAAGGCTCCAAGCAGCGGCTCCCCGACCATGCCAAAGATGCTGATTGCTGCCTGGGGAGAACACACAGGCTCAGAGACTCCCAGTCCACCAATAGAGAGCACAGCCACCCGCCACTGCCCCAGAGCCCTGCTTGTGAGATCTGTCTGTTCTTCTACCTGGAGCAGTAAGAACTCAGGATTCCAGAGGACAGGTAAAGGCATGAGGACATGCTCTGGTTTCTCCGAGGTTATCCCTGGGATCTGTGAGCTGACAAGGTCTCAGGACATGGCTCTGCCACTACCAAGGGAGATTGCTTTTGGTTGCCTGGGCCCGTCTGTCCCACGGCAGAAGCTGCACTGCCCGGGAGGAATGGATGGCACCATCCTCTACTCAGAACAGCTGCACTTCTCAACTCCTCTCTCCCTGCTAATTTGCTTCCTTCCACAAATTCTGCCCTGGTCTTTGCACAGTTATTACCTGCAACATGGAGCCCATCCTGGAAGAGACATAGGCCACCCCCAAAGCAGGCCATAACCAAAGCCTGGAGGAGCAGCAAGGCATGTAGGTTCAAGCTAACATGGAAAAGAAGGCAGTAAACAGACACAGCTCCTCACCCAGGCTCCCCTGGAGGCAGACGGCTCAGACTGCCTCCACCAGAGCCCCAGGGCCTCAGAGGTGGTTCTTCACCCTGCAGAGACACAGACCTGCTCAGTTTCCAGATCCAGGCAAAGCCTGGAGATGTGAAGGCACATGAGCCTCCCTGGGCAAGTGCCATGTCCAAAAGGAAGTGGTGCTTTCTAACATACTATGACAATGGTCAGGGTGACTCAGGATGTGACCAAAGGAGGTACAGGTCAGGCGCAGTGATAGCAAAAGAGACCTCACCAAAAATCATGGAATGCACGGCACCCACACCTCAGGGAACTGAGCAACTGAGGCAAAATCAGCCTTCTATCCTAACAGTTGCCAGCAAATTAAAAGCCAGGGATATGGTGCTGAAAGCAAAGGAGAAAGGTGTGCTGCCCTGACCCTGAGCCAGACTAACAGGGGACACTACTATTTGTCCTCTGCTCTGTAGAATTAGAGCACTGACATTGTAAGAGAAAACACGCTCAGCATCAAAAACCATTGTCATGGGGTACAGTTGACAAGCCTCCGAAAGGGCTGGAAAAGTCAAGGCCACTGGTCCTTGTCTGTGAGTGGGTATAATTTTGTTAAAATGGGCACCCAGTCCAAGCACAAAGGGGCATCTCCTGGGAGAGGCTGCGCTCTGTCCTGTACATATGACCTGTCTCTTGTAATTCGCAGAGGGTCCAGAAGGTGTGCCACACAAAAGGGTCCAGAGTTGGCCTGCAACAGACACCACTCGGGCACTGTGCCATGGTCTCAAACGCAGACCCAGCCCTCCCTGACCTCCAAGCAACGGGTAGCAGAGCAGAGCAGAGACACCAGGGCTAGGGCCAAGGAGACAGTGTAGCAAGTTAGGGGCATGGTCCCACTTCTCCAACCCATAGACCTGCCCCTGGGTGATCAACAAGTCTTGACCCTCCCTCAACACCAGCCTAGCACCTGGGATCACAGTCCCCCTGCAGTGCCAGCTTCCTGCCCCATCTGAGGCTCCCACAGCTTGCCTTCTGCTCATTGAGGCCCTGAGATTAGGCCAGGATGGGCTCGGCTCCAGGAATTGCAGACCCCATCCAAGGAAGTGGTGTATATACTCAACCCCAGGGTTGTGGTCGTGCTGGGAAGCCACCTCCCAAACACGCCTCAAACCACCACCTTAGCTGAGCCCAAAATGATAACCCCCAGCTGCCCTAGGAACACTTGATCGCCTTCAACACACCCTTCAGGGAAAAGACAGCACAGCTGCCCAGATGTTTTCTAAGCCATCCACTAGTGAGGACACCAAATCACCTTCTAGAACATAACAGCTGAAATCCCGTTGACATCATTTCCATCCCATTTCCCTACCTATCTTACGGTAATACCTGGCTCCAAATTCTGCCTCTCATGCCTTCTCACGTCCTCCTACCATATTTTCCCATACCATCTCCTACATTTTATCATATCCCATCTACAGCATTTCATCCCATCTACTCACCTATCTTTTCAGCTCATTCCCTCTCCTATCTTTAAATTTTTTTTCATTGTTGTAAAATATACACAACATAAAACTTATCATTTTAACCATTTTTAAGTATACAATTTAGAGGCGTTAAGTATATTCACAATGTTGGGTAACAGTCACCACTGTCTCTTTTTAGAACATTTCATCATCCCAAACATACAGGCCATGCCTATTAGGCAATAACTCCCCATCTTCCCCTCCCCAAGCCCCTGGTAACCATTATTCTTCTTTCTTTAGGAATTTGTCTACTCTAAGTATCTCATATTAGTGGAATTATGCAATTTTTGTGCTTTTGTGACTGGCATCTTTCACTTAGTATAATGTTCCCAAAGTTATTACGTTGTAGTATGTATCAGAACTTCATGCCTTTTGATGGCTGAGTAATATTCCTTGTATGGATATTCCACATTTTGCTTATTCATTCATGTGTTGATGGACATTTGAGCTGTTTCCATCTTTTGGCTATTGTAAATAATGCTGCTATAACAAGAAAATGCTAGTCCAGGTGGTCCCCAGATTATGAATAAATTCCATTTCTAAACCTATTATATTGTCACAGTAGTCAAAACAGCCTGGTACTGGTACAACAACAGATACATAGACCAATGGAACAGAATTGAGAATCCAGACATAAATCCATCCATATATGAGCAGCTGATATTTGACAAAGGCCCAAATCTGTTATGTGGGGAAAAGACAGTCTCTTTAACAAATGGTGCTGGCATAAATGGATATCCATCTGCAAAAAAAAATGAAACAAGACCCATACTTCACACCATGCACAAAAACTAATTCAAAATGGATCAAAGACCTAAATATAAAAGCTGAAATGGTAAAGATCATGGAAGAAAAAATAGGGACAATGCTAGGAGCCCTAATACATGGCATAAACAGTATACAAAACATTATTAACAATGCAGAAGAGAAACTAGATAACTGGGAGCTCCTAAAAATCAAACACCTGTGCTCATCCAAAGACTTCACCCAAAGATTACCTACAGACTGGGAAAAAGTTTTTAGCTATATTTCAGATCAGAGTCTAATCTCTAAAATCTACATGATACTGCAAAAACTCAGCTATGAAAAGACAGCCCAATTAAAAAATGGGCAAAGGATATGAACAGGCACTTCACCAAGGAGGACATTCAGGTAGCTAACAGATACATAAGGAAATCCTCACAATCATTAGTCATTAGAGAAATGCAAATCAAAACTACAATGAGATTCCATCTCACTCCAACAATGCTGGCATTAATCCAAAAAACACAAAATAATAAATGTTGAAGGGTTTGAGGAGAGACTAGAAGACTTATAGACTGCTGGTGGGAATGTCAAATGGTACAACCACTTTGGAAATCAATTTGGTGCTTCCTTAAAAAGCTAGAAATAGAACTACCATATGATCCAGCAATCCCACTCCTTGGAATACATCCTAGAGAAATAAGAGCCTTTACACAAACAGATATAGGCACACCCATGTTCACTGCGGCAGTGTTTACAATAGCAAAAAGATGGAAGCAACCAAGACGCCCATCAATGGATGAATGGATAAATAAATTATGGAATATTTACACAATGGACTGTTATGCATCGATAAAGAACAATGATGAATCTATGAAACATTTCATAACATGGAGGAATCTGGAAGGCATTATGCTGAGTGAAATTAGTCAGTTGCAAAAGAATAAATATTGTATGAGACCACTAGTATAAGAGCTGGGAAAATAGTTTAAACAGAGAAGAAAATATTCTTTGATGGTTACAAGAGTGGGAAGGGAGGGAGGGAGAGGGGTTTTCACTAATTAGATAGTGGATAAGAACTATTTTAGGTGAAGAGAAAGACAACACACAATACAGGAGAAGTCAGCACAACTGGACTAACCCAAAAGCAAAGAAGTTTCCTGAATAAACTGAACGCTTCCATGGCCAGCGTAGCAGTGGCGGGGGTTTGGGGGCCATGGTTTCAGGGGACATCTAAGTCAATTGGCATAATAAAATCTATTAAGAAAACATTCTGCATCCCACTTTGCAGAGTGTCATCTGGGGTCTTAAACGTTAGCAAGCAGCCATCAAAGATGCATCAATTGGTCTCAACCCACTTGGAACAAAACAGAATGAACGCCAAAGACACAAGGTAATTATGAGCTCAAGAGACAGAAAGGGCCACATCAACTAGAGACTACATCAGCCTGAGACCAGAAGAACTAGATGTTGCCTGGCTACGACAGATGACTGCCCTAACAGGGAATACAAGAGAGAACCCCTAAGGGAGCAGGAGAGCAGTGGGATGCAGACCTCAAATTTCCCGAAAAAGACCAGATTTAATGGTCTGACTGAGACTAGACAGACCCCAGAGGTCATGGTCCCCAGACCTTCTGTTAGCCCAAGACAAGAACCATTCCCGAAGCCAACTCTTCAGACAGGGATTGAACCAGACTGTGAGATAGAAAATGATACTGGTGAAGAGTGAGCTTCTTGGATCAAGTAGACACATGAGACTATGTGGGCTGCTCCTGTCTGGAGAGGAGATGAGCGAGCAAAGTGGGTTAGAAGCTGGTCGAATGGACAGGAAAATAGAGAGTGGAGGGAAGGAGTGTGCTGTCTCATTAGGGGGAGAGCAACTAGGAGTATGTAGCAAGGTGTGTATAAATGTTTGTATGAGAGGCTGACTTGATTTGTAAACTTTCACTTAAAGTACAATAAAAATTAAAAAAAAAAAAAGATTAGGTTATTTTAAAGAGGATTAGGGTGAGGTGCAACACCCTTACTCAGGTCACAGCCCTGATACAATGTAAGGGAGTTTCCCTGCTTCACCTTTTATCTTACAAGAGATAAAAGAAGGAAGAAGTGAGAAGAGAGATGGTGACCTTATACTAGGAAAGAAGTGCCAGGAGCAGAGAGTGCCCTTTGGACCTGGGGTCTCTGCACTGAGGAACTCTGAGACCAGGGAAAGATTAAGGACAAGGACTCCCCCAGAACCAATGGAGAGAGAAAACCTTCCCCTGGATCTGGCACCCTGAATTCATACTTCTAGTCTCCTAGACTGATAGAGCTCATTGTGGCTGCAACAATGAGCTCAAGCATAACAACAACTGTAAGGATGGAGCAGGACCGGGCAGTGTTTCATTCTGTTGTGCATAGGGTCGCTATGAGTTGGAACCGACTCGATGGCACCTAACAACAACAACAACAGACTGATAGAATAAATTTCTGTTTGTTAAAGCCATCCATCCAGTTGTGGTACTTCTGTAATAACAGCGCTAGATAACTAAGACGGTTCTCTATCATACCACCCAGAAATCATAGCTAACCGCATGGTATGTATGACTGACGAGGCTCCCGGAGCTCTGGGGTCTTTGTGAAAATACACTGTCTAAAGATGATACTATCGAATAGGGCTTGGTGAGGAAGCCATCCCTAATCAATGCATTCAAGACAGGTGAATACCAAACCATAAAGATCTGATATTCTCTGAGAATGAATGTGGTAAAATAATCCAGAATTTGGAGCAAAGCTCAGCTAATGACCTGTGTGATGTAGTAGGTATGTGCCAAGCCTGCTGGGAAAGGCTACAGGCTCATAACAATAAATCACTGGCCCTGACACTAGGGGGCGCTGCTGGATGTGAGATGTGCTAGCCAGCAGAGCTCTTCTTTCCTGGCAGGCTACAGGTGGCTTTCATGTATGTGCCTTGCAAACACGGTGGTGGTAACACTCCACCAACTGGCCAGGGAAGTAAGTCTCACCAGGGACCCATTAACAACAACACGGCACCACCATTATTTCCTTGGACATAAAGGCAGGCCAGGACAGGCTTATTTTGCTTTTGAAGGTCATTGTGAAAATATGCCATCGATTCAGACAGGTGGACTGTGGACATTACTATAAAATGAGTATCTGCTTGTGCCTTTGGAAAGGTAGAAATCTATACGGGGAAAAACCGGTGCTACTAAAAAATTACGGAAATTCTAGGATGTACTTTGATGGCTAGCACCCGGGTAAACAGAATTTCATGGGGTATCTGTTATGTATGAGTTATGAAGGGAGTTGGGGAAGAGAGTGCCTTTTTGAAAGGCTTTGTCACCTTGTAGAAGAGATCTTGATATTACATATCCTCCCAAGAAACTAGCTGCTAAGTGATGAGAAAGGGGCTGGCCTTATGCATATTAAAAGAAACCAGGGCCATCAATAGCCTCCCAGAAACAGTAAATATCCTAAATCAATCATTCTATGTTGGTCCCCCTAGTGCCCTTTTAAAAAGAAGGGAAAGAATGTTCTTTCCAGTTTAAGAAGACAACAGAGATTGGCAGGGGTTTCTGTCCCACCATTTTTACTGGAGGATTTTTTCTTTGAAGCATTGCAAGGATGGTCTTTGTACGAAGTCAGAACTAAGTTGACAAAGCATCTACATAAGTTGAAATCTCCCTTCTGGATTCTTTACCAGAATTATCTCTTCTTAAATTTATATTCTAAGCCAGGAAGCTCAACTAGTTTGAAACAACCTGTCATGGATTGAATTATGTCCCCCCCAAAATGTGTGTGTTAACTTGGTTAGGCCATGATTCCCAGCACTGTGTGGGTGTCCTCCATTTTGTGATGTAATTTTATGTTGAGAGGATTAGAGCGGGATTGTAACATCACCCTTACCCAGGCCACCTCCCTGATCCAAGGTAAAGGGAGTTTCCCTGGGGTGTGGCCTGTACCACCCTTTATCTTTCAAGAGATAAAAGGAAAGGGAAGCAAGCAGAGAGTTGGGGACCTCATACCACCAAGAAAGCAACATCAGGAGCAGAGCTTGTTCTTTGGGTCTGGGGTTCCTGCACCTGAGAAGCTCCTCAACCATGGGAAGATTGAGGACAATGACCTTCCTCCAGATCCAAGAAAGACTTCCCTGGAGCTGATACCCTGAATTTAGACTTTTAGCCTACTTTACCGTGAGGAAATAAACTTCTCTTTGTTAAAGCCATCCACTTGTGGTATTTCTGTTATGGCAGCACTAGATGACCAAAACACAACCCCTAAACCAAACCAAACCAAACCCACTGTCGAGGCGGAGCCAAGATGGCGGACTAGGCAGACGCTACCTCAGATCCCTCTTACAACAAAGACACGGAAAAACAAGTGAATCGATCACATACATAACAATCTACTAACTCTGAACAACAAATACAGATTTAGAGACGGAGAACGAACTAATACGGGGAAGCAGCGATTGTTTCCAGAGCCTGGAGCCAGCGTACCAGTCAGGTACGGCACAAGCACAGAGACCTGCTCCACCCCCCTGAACTAACCCCGGGAGGGGGACCAGCCGGTTCCACAGGCGGTGTGGGACGCAGCCGGTAGGAGAAGTCCCCGGGAGGCAGTGACTGGTCTTGGAGCAGAAAGAGCAGCATCCGAGCCGGGGAACCGTCCCGCAGGGATTTGGACTGGACGCAGGTACGCCATAAACACGGAGAGTTGCTCCACCCCCCTGAACTAACCCCGGGAAGGGGACCAGCCGGGTCGCGCAGGCAGCGTGGGATGCAGCCAGTAGGAGAAGTCCCCAGGAGGCAGCGACTGGTATTGGAGCGGGGAGAACAGCATCCCAGCCGGGACACTCGGTTACGGCACAAGCACGGGGAGCTGCTCCACCCATCTGAACTAACCCTGGGAGGAGGCCCAACTGGTTCTCGGGGGCAGCACGGCCACACGGCTGGAGGGACGAGAAGTCCCCGGGAGGCAGCGACTGATTTTGGAGTCGAGAGTGCACCGTCCCAGTAGGGGAGCCTTGACGCTGGGCGTGGGGCTGGAAGCGGAGGATCTGACCGTGACTCCAGCGGGCCAGACCCCCCGGGGGCAATCTCCACACAGCCAGCACACATAGGCGACGCGCCCGTGGGAATCTCAGATATAATAGTCATTCCAAGCAAGACAAGCAACTCTGGCTATATTCTGAGGTGCTACTCTCCTATCTCTCTGTTCCCTCCCCCACCCTCCCCAGGCGGCTTCATTAACATCTGGATAGCCTGAGCCAGAGGGAGAACTCTGATAGGGATCTGACTGCATTTTTTTTTAGCGGATTTTCTGGAAAAACTAGTTTCCCAGTGATGGCTCGGAGACAACAATCCATATCAAACCACTTAAAGAAGCAGACCGTGACAGCTTCTCCAACCCCCCAAACAAAAGAATCAAAATCTTTCCCAAATGAAGATACAATCTTGGAATTATCAGATACAGAATATAAAAAACTAATTTACAGAATGCTTAATGATATCACAAATGAAATTAGGATAACTGCAGAAAAAGCCAAGGAACACACTGATAAAACTGTTGAAGAACTCAAAAAGATTATTCAAGAACATAGTGGAAAAATTAATAAGTTGCAAGAATCCATAGAGAGACAACATGTAGAAATCCAAAAGATTAACAATAAAATAACAGAATTAGACAACGCACTAGGAAGTCAGAGGAGCAGACTCGAGCAATTAGAATGCAGACTGGGACATCTGGAGGACCAGGGAATCAACACCAACATAGCTGAAAAAAAATCAGATAAAAGAATTAAAAAAAATGAAGAAACCCTAAGAATTATGTGGGACTCTATCAAGAAGGATAACCTGCGGGTGATTGGAGTCCCAGAACAGGGAGGGGGGACAGAAAACACAGAGAAAACAGTTGAAGAACTCCTGACAGAAAACTTCCCTGACATCATGAAAGACAAAAGGATAGCTATCCAAGATGCTCATCGAACCCCATTTAAGATTGATACAAAACAAACCCACTGTCGTCGAGTGGGTTCCAACTCACGGTGACCCTGTGAGTTACAGAGTAGAGTGGTTTCATAGAGTTTTCTTGGCTGTAATCTTTATGGAAGCAGATTGACAGTTCTTTCTTTTGCCATGCAGCTGGGAGGGTCTGAACCACCAATCTTTATATTCGCAGCCAACCACAAACCATCGTACCACCCAGGCACCTGAAACAACCCTTGGGTCTTCCTATACTGCAAAATTGTGAAAAGTGACTCCGATCTTGATAGAAGGGTATTGATGGGATTGATCAGTTCCCCCATAGGCTTTATTTTCTCCCAACTTGTTGTGGCCCTGGATGATTATCTCAATACCTAGTAAAATCCCTGCTTAAAGAACTTTCGTTTAATTGTGTTTAGTTATGGCAACTATGCAATTTATAGAAAGCATTTCTCCAGAGATACTCTAAACAAATACGAAGAAACAGAGCAGAAAAGAAAACTTGGGTTTGTAAAACATACTTAACTGACGGCTGAAGTAGAAATGACTTGCTTTTGGGGCCCTCGTAAGGGTAAAATTTTTCTAAGAAAAAGTATTGGCCTTCCATTTCTGAAAATACCATAGACTAGATGTGCAGAGACGCCCTCTTGGTACAAAAGGCAAAATAATGAATAGAATATTAATAATGTATTGCTATTGCAGTGCATTCACTTAATATGGCCCTTCAAGCCATTGTCTTTATGACTCACACACAATTATTGGGAGACTATGCAAATAAGGTGCTCGTGGCCCACCAAGGGGATTAGACAGCTTGCTACTAACACAAATAAAGTGCATGGAACACTTGTGGAGGGAGATTGGACTATGCAAATAAGGTGTATGGAACCCTAATGAGGGGATTGGTCAGTTTTGCCATTCTACTAGGTTTAAAATGAGCCATCCCAGAGGTGGAAAGGGGGACCTAACTCTGGCCAAGAAGAAGAGATGGGAGCAGAGCTCATCGTTTAGACCCAGGATACCTACACTGAGATTCTCCTAGATCCAGGAGACAGAGAGCTATATAACACCAGAGACAGCAAGACGGCAAGAAATAGCAGTAAAGAAACATCAACAACGGATCCAGCAGAACCAGAAGACCAGCAGGAGATGTTGTGGTGAACTTCCTGGCCCATGGAGGGAGAGAGCTGAGTGCCTTTGGGCAGGAAGCTTGCTGGTCAAGTGGGGTGCCTCCAGGCACTTGTCAGCAGAGCTAAGCTTGCAGACCCAAGGAGGCAGAGAGCTGAGCACCTTCAGGTTGAGGCTTCGTGGTGGTGTGGGGTGCCCCTGGACACTTATTGGTGGAGTTAAAGAGCTTTGTAACACTTGTCTGCAAAAGGCAGAGGCCAGGCAGAGGGGCCAAGGGGCCAAGGGCCAGAGACAGGCCTGCCTGCAGGGACGACTGGAAAGAAGCTGTTCATGATCGAAGAAATGTATTCTTAATTGTAACCCGTGACTTCCCTAATAGACCCCATAACCATGAGTATTGTCTGTGAGTTTTGTGTGGCCATTGCAATGAATTACTGAACACAGCAGAGAAGTTGAGAGCACCATGGGAGGGATGGCTGATATCAGAATTGGTAAAAAGGTTGGAGAGTGGAGGTATTTTTGACCTCTACCTCATAGGAATCGGCCTTGGTCTGTTGATCTTGATTCTCCTTCCCCTAGTGAAATTAGAGGAGGTCAGATACCTCCACCACACCATTTTTTCAGTTGGCATCAGGAGTGGGATTCGTTGCAATGGCTCCAGGCTCAAGGAAGCATGGGACTTTGTAAGAGAAAGAACAAAGGGGTGTGGAAGGGAAACTTTTGATGCTTAGATGGTTACTTTGGTAGCTACTACCTATAATAGCTGAAAGGAAAGTAGGAGATGTTATGCTGCAGCTGAGTGGAGAAAAGCCACTTCTGGAGTGGACTGGGGCAAAAGTCAGGCCAATTAACCACGATGATTGACAGGGGGCTGAGGCCTTTTGGTTCCACACAGTCAGAGGCCCAAGTCCATATGCATATCAATGAGAAGACAGTCAAGAAGTGGAGAAGAGATGACACTGGAATGTTTTAAAAAGGGTTACATGTTTATTATCTACCTAGTAATGTAAAACAGACCTAAGTGTAGGATGAAAATGAATATTGGGTATTATAGGTTACAGGGAGTATGTAACTTCACCTTCAGCCAATACTTGATTGGATATGCTAAAAGAGGAACCAGGATTTGCTAGAAAGAAACACAGGCTATTAGTTTGAATGTAGTAAAAAAAAATAGTAGCCCTACTTTTCTCTATATAGAGTATTTGGGGCTTAGGTAAAAAACCTGAGCTCCACCCAGGAGATTTGCGCTTGGAAAGACATGTAGACCTACCCAGTACCACTGGGAGAGGAGGAAATTTGCATTTGAAGGAAGGACCTGCAAGAAAAAAAAAAAAAAAGACTGTTTTGCTTATTAAATTTCAAGCAAGCAGTTTGCTGTTGGGTGTATCAAGGCAGGAAAAGTCAGTACCCATCAGAAGAACCCCCTTCCAGGACTGGTAGTTAAAGGGAGCCAGCAAGTAGACAGCCTAGTATGCTCACTTGTAGTGACCATGTGGGCAGAGGCCTACCTGCAGAAAATAGCACCTGTGGCAATTAGTTTTAAATTGTTGAATGATCTCTCACAGCTGGCAATGGAAACTGCACTGGCCAATAGAAACTGCTCCTTAGTGTCCCTCCTCAAGTGGCACCCAGGGCACATGTCCTACCTGCCATACCTTAGTTACGCCTCTGCACCCGGATCCATTCAATGAGCGGAAGTAGGGGAGGTGCGGCAATGAGAGATGGGCTGAGTGTGGACATATTCCATTGGCACCCATTGACCTAGTCCACGAGGGCTAGGGATGACAGACAGAGAGAAAGGGCTGGCTAATCTGAAGCGCAGAGAGTTGTGTGGACTCCTGAGCTTATGGGTGGTACCCACTGACCTAGCCCACAATGGTTAGGGATGAGAGAGAAGGGGCTGGCTGGTCTCAAGTGCAGGGAGGTGTGTGGACTCTGGAGCCTACAGTTGGTACCCACTGACCCAGCTTGGATGGCTGGGGATGAGTTGACCAGAAGCCAACCTAATAGATGTTTGACACAGTGAGCTAGTGTAAATTGCTGCAATTTGATGGCTTGCTCTGGACTGGATTTTGCTTAGGGATGCAGACGCTCAAAGTTTCAACAGGGACAGAAGATCTTCAAATCAAGGACTATGCTTGTCTTCTTAGAGTACTGGTTTGAGGGATGGGCAATTTAAACATTGACTATCAAAACTGGAGGAGATAAAGGCATGAAGTGACTGGCTTACAGCTTTCATGGATATGCTTACACTCAAAATGAGGGGGACAAGGAACGATCCCCACTAAATAGATTCTTCTTTTCCTGATAGTTCTGGGAAAGAAAAGGTCAGTTTTGCCATTCCGCAAGGCTTAAAATACGTCTTTTCAGAAGTGGAAAGAGGGGACCTGACTACCACCAAAAAGAGCAGATCGGAGTGGAGCATGTCCTTTGAAACTAGTATCCCTACTCTGAGATCCTCCTAGACCTAAAAGACAGAGAGAGAGAGCTGTAACACTGGAGATGGCAAGAAAGCAAAAAGCAGCAGCAAACAAATTGTGGCAACCGAGGCAGCAGAACCAGAAGACCAGCAGGAGAGAGTATGGTGAGCTTGCCGGCCCACACAGCAAGATTGCTGAGCACCAGGCGAAGGCTTCTTGGTGAAGTAGGGTGCCCCTGGGAACTTATTGGCAGAGCTAAAGCACTTTGTAACACTTTCCTGAGCAGGGCAGAGGCCAGGCCGAGAGACCAAGGGGCCGAGGGCCAGAGAGAGGCTTGCCTGCAGGCACAGCTAGGAAGAGGCTCTCCTGATCAAAGAAGTGTATCCTGAATTGTAACCTGTGTGCATCAGGGTTGCATCCTTTCACCATACTTATTCAATCTCTATGCTGAGCAAATAATCAGAGAAACTGGACTATATGAGAAAGTAGGCAGCATCAAGATTGGTGGAACTCATTAACAACCTGTGATATGCAGATGACACCCCTTGCTTGCTGAAAGCAAAGAGGTTTTGGAGCACTTATTGATGAAGATCAAAGATTACAACCTTCAGTATGGATTACACCTCAATATAAAGAAAACAAAAATCCTCATGACTGGAGCAATAAGCAACATCATGATAAACAAAGAGAAGATTGAAGTTGTCAAGGATTTCATTTTACTTGGATCCACAATCAATGCCCATGGAAGCTGCAGTCAAGATATCAAATGACATATTGCATTAGGCAAATCTGCTGCAAAAGACCTCTTTAAAGTGTTAAAAAGCAAAGATGTCACTTTGAAGACTAACATGCTCCTGACCTAAGCCATGGTATTTTCCGATGCCTGGTATGCATGCAAAAACTGGGCGATGAATAGAGAAGACCAAAGCAGAACTGATACCTTTGAATTATGACGTTGGCAAAGAATATTGAATATACCACGGACTATCAGAAGAATGAACAAATCTGACTTGCAGGAAATACAGCCAGGATGCTCCTTAGAGGTGAGGATGGTGAGACTTCTTCCCATGTACTTTGGACATATTATCAGGAGGGACCAGTCCCTGGAGAAGTACATCATGCTTGGTAAAGTATAGGGACAGTGAAAGAGTGGAAGACCGACAAGGAGATGGATTGACACAGCGGTTGCAACAATGAGCTCAAGCATAGCGATGCTTATGAGGATGGCACAGGACCCAGCAGTGTTGCGTTGTGTTGTACATAGGGTCGTTATGAGCCGGAACAGACTCGATGGCACCTAACAACAACAACTTCCTTAATAAACCCCACAACCATAAATATTGTCTGTGAGTTCTGTGTGGCCCTGCAATGAATTATTGAACCCAGCAGAGAAGTTGAGAGTACCATGTGAGAGACAGCTGACTTCAGAATTGGTAAAAAATGTTGGAGAGTGAAAGTATGTTTGAAAAATGAAAGTTAAAAAAAGAGAAATCACCAGACAGAACTGGGGGTGGGGAGGAGGAGAATTTCTAGAAATTAAAGATATACTTTTTAATTAGAAATCCAGTGGATAATTAGAAAGTGCTGAAAATAGAATTAGTGAATTATAAGCAAGTTCTGAAGAAACTACCCAGAATTTAGTTCATAGGGAAAAAAAGATAGCAAATATAAAAAGAAGAATATAATATAGGAGACTACCTTCATGACCTTGGAATAAAAAAGAAGTTTTTTAAAGAAGACCCAGAAAACATTAACCCTAAAGGGAAATATTGATAAATTGTACTACATAAAACTAGCAATTTCTATTCATCACAAGAGACTAAGAGAGTGATAAGTACAAGTTCACAGACCGGAAGAAAATATTTGAACTCATTAAAAAAAAAAAAAAAAAAAAGGACTTACATAAAAAAAAATAGTAAGAATCCCCATCAATCAATAAGAAAGACCAACAATCCAATGGAGAATGAGCTAAATACTTAATTAGGCACTATTCTAAAGAAGTTATCTGTCTTAGGCTGGGTTCTCTAGAGAAGCAAAATCAATAAAGTGTATAAACATATATAGCAAGATTTATATCAAGAAAATGGCTCACAGGGTTGTAGAGGCTGGAAAGTCCTAAGATCATGGGTTCGACTGTAGGCTTGTCCTGGCTCACAAACTGCAGAGATAGATGAATCGTAAGATCAGCATCCAAGACAGCAGGTAAACTGCTAGCTCAAGTCCCAAGAACTTCAGGTCAGAAGAACAGAAGCCAGCTACAGGATTCAGAGCGAGCAAAAGCCCATGAACCTGGCCAGAAAGTACACCTATATTGGATGCAGGACACACCCCCAAGAAAACTCCTTTTCAATTGGCTATGCACAGCAGGTCTCATCACGGAGGTAATCATACTATATCAAATCTCATCATGGAAGCGATCACATCATTATATGAGTGCCAAACTACATCATAAATGCCAAACCACTGAGAGTTATGGCCCAGCCAAACTAACACACAACCTTATCCAAATGATCACAGATGCTCTGCCTCATCACTAATTAGAAAAATGCAAATTGAAATCAAAATGAGGTAGATACCGGTACCCACCCACCAGAATGGTTAAAATGAAAAAGACAATATCGAATGTTGATGAGGACGTAGAGTAATACAAACTCTCATACACAATGAGTGAGGGTATGAATTGGAGGTTGAAATGTAACAAACAAACCCTGCTTGACTTTATCTATTAAAGATTAAACATACACATACTATATAATCCAGAAAGTACATTCCTAAGAATATACCTAAGAGATACGAGTGCACAACTGCATCAAAAGATACATACACGAATACTTGTAACAGAGTCCTAGTTAGAGCAATAAGGCAAGAAAAAGAAATAAAGTGCATCCAAATTGCAAAGGAAGAAGTACAACTATCCCTATTCACAGATGATATGATCCTATAAATATAGAACCCCAAGGATTCCACGAGAAAACTACTAGAACTGATAGATTCAGCAGAGTAGCAGGATATTAGATCAACATAAAAAAATCAGTGGAATACTTAAACACCAACAAAGAGAACTTCAAAAAGGAAATCAGGAAAACAATACCATTTGTAATAGCCCCTAAAAAGATAAAATATTTAGGGATAAATCTAATCAGGGACGTAAAAGACCTATACAGAGAAAACTACAAAACACTATTGCAAGGAGGCAGAGCCAAGATGGCGGAATAGACGGACTCTTCCAGCGAGCCCTCTTTACAACAAAGACCCGCAAAAACAAGTGAAACAAGTATATTTATGTCATGCTAGGAGCCCTGAGCATCAAAGGCAAGTTTAGAAAATGAACAGAGGGGCAGGGGGAGGAAGAGACAGTTCAGAAGTGGAGAGGAGTTACCAGACCTGAATCGCAAGGAGCCTTCAGGCACCATTCCCGGAGTGGTGGCAGAGGACTGGTACTAGTGTTCGGCCGCAGTTTCCTCAGGGAGAAGCAGCCAGCCACAGAGCCTACTCACACCCCCGGAACCTGAGAAGAACGGTGCTTTCTCCGCAAAAGGTAAGTACTTGCATATATTTTACCGCCCCCCCCCCCCACTCCCAAGCCGGCTTCAGTGGCTGAAATCTCTGGGCCTGAGATAGACACTGTTGAGTGCCTAGAGCCATTCTCCTGGCCTTGGAGAAGGAAAAAATTTGCGATTGGGGTAAAAGATAATTTGCCAGCTCCACTAACTGGGGGACCTCAGGACAGAAGCAGCTCCCGTCCAGGCATAAACGGTCCATGGACTCTGAGCACCTTTCCCTTCTGCATGGACCTATGTGGGCCTATTTCAGGAGAATAGGCCCTTGTTGGCAGACTCCAACCATTTCAGCTGTGCAGTGGAGAGGTGGGCGTTTGATGTTTGACATTGCTTTGCCTATTAAACAAGGTCCTCACCTATCCACATCAGGGACCTAAGGACTGGTAGCTCCACTCAGGTCACCCAGACACCCACGACAGGGGTCCAAAGATAACTGGTACCTCTCAGTCCTTACAACCAAAAACTTTGGGTGCCCGTGGTCCATCTGCAGAACCCATCCACCTGCATGCTCTAGGAAACAGGGACACACTTTCCTCAGAGACACTCAGGGGTAGGCTCTCAGCCCCCTGCCTTGTTCAGAGCATGAACCCCTGCTGCAATCAGATACCAGTATATAAGCCAATTACCCCTGCCCATCTAAGACTGTAGGACAGAGCCTGTACCACACAGTTGATGATCAGCCACCTGGAAACCTAAGCTGAATTCATACAAGAAAACTGAATGGACTCCTAGACTGATATACCTGATAACAGCTCTAGCCATCTGGGGACAGGACGTCAGATCTCCAAAGACAAAAATAACCAAGCTAGCTCACTCAAGCAACCCATAGGCGTATACCAAAACAAAACAAAGCAAGAAGCTACAACACAGTAAGCAGATACTGGTACATACACCAATCTCCCCTGCCCCTCTAAGACTGTAGGACAGAGCTTGTATCACACACTTGATGATCAGCCACCTGGAAACCTGAGCTGAATTCATACAAGAAAACTGAATGGACTCCTAGGCTGATATACCTGATAACAGCTCTAGCCATCTGGGGATAGGATGTCAGAGCTCCAAAGGTTTTCACCTTTGGAGCTAGCAACCTTTGGTTGCCAGCTCACTGAAGCAACCCATTTGGGCATATCAAAACAAAACAAAGCAAGAAGCTATGACACTGTAAGCAACCATAAACTAATGCAATAACATAATGAAAAATTTAGTAACCTGGAAAAATCCATAGAGAGACAGCAATCAGAAATTCAGAAGATTAACAATAAAATTACAGAAGTAGATAACTCAATAGAAAGTCAGAGGAGCAGAATTGAGCAAGTAGAAGCTAGAATTTCTGAACTTGAAGATAAATCACTTGGCACTAATATATTTAAAGAAAAATCAAATAAAAGAATTTAAAAAAATGAAGAAGCCTTAAGAATCATGTGGGAATCTATCAAGAGAAATAACCTACGAGTGATTGCAGTACCAGAACAGGGAGGGATAACAGAAAATACAGAGAGAATTGTTGAAGATTTGTTGGCAGAAAACTTCCCTGATATTGTGAAAGATGAGAAGATATCTATCCAAGATGCTCATCGAACTCCACATAACGTAGATCTTAAAAGAAAGTCACCAAGACATAATCAAACTTGCCAAAACCAAAGATAAAGAGAGAATTTTAAGAGCAGCAAGTGATAAAAGTCACCTACAAAGGAGAGTCAATAAGAATAAGCTCAGACTACTTGGTAGAAACCATGCAGGCAAGAACGCAATGGAACAACTTATTTAAAAAACTGAAGGAAAAAAAATTCACTAGCCAAGAATCATATATCCAGCAAAACTGTCTCTTAAATATGAAGGTGAAATTAGGACATTTCCAGATAAACAGAAGTTTAGGGAATTCATAAAAACCACACTGAAACTACAAGAAACACTAGAGGGAGTTCTTTGGATAGAAAATCAATAATATCAGGTATCAACCCAAGACTAGAACACTGGGCAGAGCAATCAGAACTCAACCCAGACAGGGAAATCAAAAAAACAAAGCAAGATTTAAACAAAATAAAACAAAACAAAAAACCTCTCAAAACAGGGTAACAGTGATGTTATTATATAAAAGAAGACAACATTAAAATAATAAAGAGGGACTAAGAAATGTAATCATACACCTTCCATATGGAGAGGAAGATATGGTGATACAAAAAAAATTTAGTTTTAAATTTAGAAAAATAGGGGTAAATAATAAGGTAACCACAAAGGAGACGAACCATCCTATTCATCAAAATAAAATACAAGAAAAAAATACAGACTCAGCAGAAACAAAATCAACAACAACAAATATGAGGAAAGGACAATATATAAAGATAACCTACTCAGCACATAAAATTAAGTGGGAAAAAGAAACTGTCAACAACACACACAAAAAGGTATTAAAATGATAGCACTAAATTCTTACCTATCCATAATTATGCTGAATGTAAATGGACTAAATGCTCCAATAAAGAGACAGAGAGTTGCAGAATGGATTAAAAAACAAGATCCATCTATATGCTGCTTACAAGAGACACACCTTAGACTTAGAAGGTCTAAGTAAAACAAACTAAAACTCAAAGGATGGAAAAAAATATATCAAGCAAACAACAATCAAAAAAGAGCAGGAGTAGCAATATTAATTTCTGACAAAACAGACTTTAAAATTAAATCCATCATAAAGGATAAGGAAGGACACTATATAATGATTAAAGGGACAATACACCAAGAAGATAAAACCATATTAAATATTATGCACCCAGTGACAGGCCTGCAAACTCTATCAGCATTGAAAAGTGAGATAGACAGCTCCACAATAATAGTAGGAGACTTTAACACACCACTTTCGGTGAAGGAGAGGACATCCAGAAAAAAGCTCAATAAAGACATTAAAGATCTAAATGCCACAATCAACCAACTTGACCTCATAGACATATGCAGAACACTCCACCCAACAGCAACCAAGTATACTTTCTTTTCTAGTGCACATGAAACATTCTCTAGAATAGACCACATATTAGGTCATAAAGCAAGCCTTAGCAGAATCCAAAACATTGAAATATTACAAAGCATCTTCTCTGACCATAAGGCCATAAAAGTGGAAATCAGTGACAGAAAAAGCAGGAAAAAGAAATCAAACACTTGGAAACTGAACAATACCCTGCTCAAAAAAGACTGGATTATAGAAGACATTAAGGATGGAATAAAGAAATTCATAGACTCCAATGAGAATGAAAACACTTCCTATCAGAACCTTTGGGGCACAGCGAATGCAGTGCTCAGAGGTCAATTTATATCAACAAATGCACACATCCAAAAAGAAGAAAGGGCCAAAATCAAAGAATTATCCCTACAACTTGAGCAAATAGAAACAGAGCAACAAAAGAAACCCACAGGCACCAGACGAAAACAAATAATAAAAATTAGAGCAGAACTAAATAAAATAGAAAACAGAAAAACAATTGAAAGAATTAACAAGACCAATAGCTGGTTCTTTGAAAAAGTCAACAAAATTGATAAACCACTGGCCAGACTGACAAAAGAAAAACAGGAGAGGAAGCAAATAACCCAAATAAGAAATGAGAGGGCCGATATTACAACAGACCCAACTGAAATTAAAAGAATCATATCAGATTACTACGAAAAATTGTACTCTAACAAATTTGAAAACCTAGAAGAAATGGATGAATTCCTAGAAACACACTACCTACCTAAGCTAACACAAACAGCGGTAGAACAACTAAATAGACCCATAACAAAAGAAGAGATTGAAAAGGTAATTTAAAAACTCCCAACAAAAAAAGGCCCTGGCCCTGATGGCTTCACTGCAGAGTTCTACCAAACTTTCAGAGAAGAGTTAACACCACTACTACTAAAGGTATTTCAGAGGATAGAAAAGGATGGAATACTCCCAAACTCATTCTATGAAGCCACCATATCCTTGATACCAAAACCAGGTAAAGACTCCACAAAAAAAGAAAATTACAGACCTGTATCCCTCATGAACATAGATGCAAAAATCCTCAACAAAATTCTAGCCAATAGAACTCAACAACATATCAAAAAAATAATTCACCATGACCAAGTGGGATTCATACCAGGTATGCAGGGATGGTTCAACATTAGAAAAACAATTCATGTATTCCATTACATAAATAAAACAAAAGACAAGAATCACATGATTTTATCAATTGTTGCAGAAAAGGCATTTGACAAAGTTCAACACTCATTCATGATAAAAACTCTCAGCAAAATAGGAATAGAAGAAAAATTCCTCAACATAATAAAGGGCATTTATACAAATCCAACAGCCAACATCATCCTAAATGGAGAGAGACTGAATCCATTCCCACTGAGAGCAGGAAACAGACAAGGATGCCCTTTATCACCACTCTTACTCAACATTGTGCTGGAGGTCCTAGCCAGAGCAAGTAGGCTAGATAAAGAAATAAAGGGGATCCAGATTGGCAAGGAAGAAGTAAAAGTATCTCTATTTGCAGATGACATGATCTTATACACAGAAAACCCTAAGGAATCCTCAAGAAAACTACTGAAACTAATAGAAGAGCTCAGCAGAGTATCAGGATACAAGATAAACATACAAAAATCAGATGGATTCCTCTACACCAACAAAAAAGAACATCAAAGAGGAAATCACCAAATCAATGCCATTTACAGTAGCCCCCAAGAAGATAAAATACTTACGAATAAATCTTACCAGAGAAGTAAAAGACTTATACAAAGAAAACTACAATACACTGCTGCAAGAAACCAAAAGAGACCTACATAAGTGGAAAAACATACCTTGCTCATGGAAAGGAAGACTTAACATTATAAAAATGTCTATTCTACCAAAAGCCATCTATACATTTAATGCAATTCCGATCCAAATTCCAATGACATTCTTTAATGAGATGGAGAAACAAATCACCAACTTCATATGGAAGGGAAAGAGACCCCAGATAAGTAAAGCATTACTGAAAAAGAAGAACAAGGTGGAAGGCCTCACTCTACCTGATTTTAGAACCGATTATACCACCACAGTAGTCAAAACAGCCTGGTACTGGTACAACAACATATGCATAGACCAATGGAACAGGATTGAGAATCCAGACATAAAGCCATCCACATATGAGAAGTTGATATTTGACTAAGGCCTCAAAACAGTTAAAAGGGGGAAAAGACAGTCTTTTTAACAAATGGTGCTGGCATAACTGAATATCCATCTGCAAAAAAATGAAATAAGACCCATACCTCACACCATGTACAAAAACTAACTCAAAATGGATCCAAGACCTAAATATAAAATCTAAAACGATAGAGATCATGGAAGAAAAAATAGGTACAACGTTAGGAGCATAAACAGTATATAAAAACAGTATACAAAACATATATAAAACATTACTAACAATGCAGAAGAAAAACTAGATAGCTGGGAGCTCCTAAAAATCAAACGCCAATGCTCATCCCAAGACTTCACCAAAAGAGTAAAAAGATACCTACAGACTGGGAAAAAAATTTTAGCTATGACATTTCTGATCAGCACCTGATCTCTAAAATCTACATGATACTGCAAAAGCTCAACTGCAAAAAGACAAATAGCCCAATTAAAAAATGGGCAAAAGATATGAAAGGGCGTGTCATTAAAGAAGACATTCAGGTAGCTAACAGATACATGAGGAAATGCTCACGATCATTAGCCATTAAAAAAAAAAACTGCAAATCAAAACTACAATGAGATGTCATCTCACTCCAAAAAACACAAAACAATAAATGTTGGAGAGGCTGTGGAGAAACTGGAACACTTATACACTGCTGGTGAGAATGTCAAATGGTACAACCACTTTGGAAATTGATTTGGCACTTTCTTAAAGAGCTAGAAATAGAACTATCATACGATCCAGCAATCCCACTCCTTGGAATATATCCTAGAGAAATAAGAGCCTTTACAGAAACAGATATAAGCACACCCATGTTCATTGCAGCACTGTTTACAATAGCAAAAAGATGGAAGTGACCAAGGTGCCCATCAACAGATGAATGGATAAATAAATTATGGTATATTCACACAATGGAATATTACGCATCGATAGAGAACGGTGATGAATCTGTGAAACATTTCATAGCATGGAGGAATCTGGAAGGCATTATACTGAGTGAAATTAGTCAGTTGTAAAAGGATAAATATTGTATAAAACCACTATTATACGAACCCAGGAAATAGTTTAAACAAAGAAAATATTCTTTGATGGTTACGAGAGGGGGGAGGGAGGGAGGGTGGGAGAGGAGTATTCACTAATTAGATAGTAGATAGGAACTACTTTAGGTGACAAGAAGACAACACACAATACAACTGAGGTCAGCACAACTGGACTAAACCGAAACCAAAGAAGTTTCCTGAATAAACTGAATGCTTCAAAGGCCAGTGTAGCAGGGACGGGGGTTTGGGGACCATGGTTTCAGGGGGCATCTAAGTCAAACGGCATAGTAAAATCTATTAAGAAAGCATGCTTCATCCCACCTTGGAGAGAGGCATCTGGGGTCTTAAACACTAGGAAGTGGCCATGTAAGATGCATGAATTGTTCTCATCCCACCTGGATCAAAGGAGAATGAAGATCACCAAGGACAGAAGGTAATTACGAGCCCAAGAGACAGAAAGGGCCACACGAACAAGAGACTACATCATCCTGAGACGAGAAGAACTAGATGGTGCCTGGCTACAACCGATGACTGCCCTGACAGGGAACACAACATAGAACCCCTGAGGGAGCAGGAGAGCAGTGGGATGCAGACCCCAAATTCTCATTAAAAGACCAAACTTAATGGTCTGACTGAGACTAGAAGGACCCTGGTCGTCATAGCCCCCCAACCTTCTGTTGGCCCAGGACAGGAACCATTCCCAAAGCCAACTCTTCAGACATGGATTGGACATGACAATAGGTTGGAGAGGGATGCTGGTGAGGAAAAAGCTTCCTGGATCAGGTGAA
This sequence comes from Elephas maximus indicus, assembly GCF_024166365.1. Taxonomy (NCBI): domain Eukaryota; kingdom Metazoa; phylum Chordata; class Mammalia; order Proboscidea; family Elephantidae; genus Elephas; species Elephas maximus. Next base: position 45,587,797 of record NC_064830.1, read on the forward strand.
CACTTGAGACTACGTTGGCATCTGCTCCCTGGAGGGGAGATGAGTGGGTAGAGGGGGTTAGAAGCTAGGGAAATAGACATGAAGAGAGGGAGTGGAGGGAGGGAGTGAGCTGTCTCATTAAAAAAAAAAAGAAAGAAAGAGTAATTGGGAGTATGTAGCAATGTATATGTAAGTTTTTTGTAAGAGGCTGACTTGATTTGTAAACTTTCACTTAAAGCACAATAAAAATTAAAAAGAAAAAAAGGAAAAAATAAAACCTAAGACCCTCACACCTGCGGCAGGCTGTACCCTCTGACCCAGAAGTCATCCACTCTCCTCTACCTTTAGGGACACTTCAGGAAAGAGCTCAAAAGCTCTGGAATCTGAGTCCAGTACACCTTGTTTTCACTGAGATGAGGATTGTTGTTGTTGTATTATGCCATTGAGTGGATTCTGACACATGGTGACCCCATGTGACAGAATAGAAGTGCCCCATAGGGTTTCCTAGGCTGTAATATTTACAGAAAAGGAGCCCTGGTGGTGCAGTGGTTAAGCGCTCAGCTGTTAACCAAAAGATCTTCAGTCAGAGCCCAGTAGCAGCCCTCAGGAGAAAGATGTGGCAGTCCATTTCCGTAAAGATTGTAATTCTCCTAGGGCTGGCACCTTTCTTTGTCTTTGAGCTATGTGACAACTCTGCAAATTGTAGAAAACTTACAGGAATGGAAATGGTCTTTGTCCACAGAGATGCCATTGAAGTTTGTCCTGATAGAACACCATTGATGCTGCCCTGTTGTTATGGACCAGTTTTGCATCTTTTTCTAAATTCATCTCAATGTTGCTGATTGCCTACATAGATAGGTGTGACTTTGCATTTTTCTTTCAACTGATTGGAACTTACAACTTGTTTCCTCATTAAATGATGAGTGGAATAAAAAAAAAAAAAAACTATTGCAAGGGATCTACATAAATGGAAAACCATACCATGCTTGTGGATAGGAAGACTCAACATTGTGAAAATGTCAATCCTACTCAAAGCAATCTACAGATATAATGCAATCCCAATCCAAATACCAACAGTATCCTTTAACCAGATAGAAAAACTAATCACTAACTTTATATGGAAAGGAAAGAGGCCCCGATAAGCCCCGATAGGAAAAGTAGGAGGCCTCACACTACCTGACCTCAGAACTTACTATACAGGCATGGTAGTCAAAACAGCCTGGTACTGGTACAATGACAGATACATAGACCAGTGGAACAGAATCGAGGTGTAAATCCATCCACCTATGGTCAGCTGATCTTTGACAAAGGACCAAAGTCCATTAAATGGGGAAAATACAGTCTTAACAAATGGTGCTGGCAAAATTGGATGTCCATTTGCAAAAAAAATGAAACAGAACCCATACCTCACACCGTACACAAAGTAATTCAAAATGGATCAAAGGCTTAAATATAAAACCTAAAATGATAAAAATCATAGAAGAAAAATTAGAGACAATGATAGCGGCCATAATACATGGCATAAATTCAATACAAACCATAACTAACAATACACAAACACCAGAAGATGAACTAGATAACTGGGAGTTCCTGGAAATTAAACACTTATGCTCATCGAAAGACTTTACCAAAGAGTAAAAAGAGCACCTGCAGACTGGGAAAAAAACTTTTGCCTACAACGTATCTGACAAAGATCTAATATTTAAAATCTATAGAATTCTTCAACACTTCTATAACAAAAGTACAAGTAATCCAATTAAAAAAATAGGCAAAGGATATGAACAGATACTTCACCAAAGAAGACATTCGGGCAGCTAACAGACACATGAGGAAGTGCTCAAGGTCATTAGTCATTACAGAAATGTAAATCAAAACTACAATGAAACACCACCCCACCCCAACATTACTGGCACTAATCAAAATCAATCACAGAAAATAACAAACAGTGGAGAGATTGCAGGGAGAGAGATTGGAACTCTATGCACTGCTGGCGGGAATGTAAAATGGTACAACCACTGTGGAAAATGATATGGCATTTCCTTAAAAAGCTAGAAATAGAAATACCATATGATCCAGCAATCCCACTCCTAGGAATATATCCTAGAGAAGTATGGGCTATCATGCAAATACACACATGCACACCCATGTTCGTTGCAGCATTATTCACAATAGCAAAAAGATGGAAACAACCTAAGTGCCCATCAACAGATGAGTGGATAAATAAATTATGGTACATTACACACAATAAAATACTATGCAATGATGAAGAACAATGATCAATCTGCAAAACATCTCACAATGTGGATGAATCTGGAGGGCACTATGCTGAGTGAAATAAGTCAATTACAAAAGGACAAATACTGCTTGAGAATACTATCATAAAAACTCAAGAAAAGGTTTACACACAGAAAAAAAAAATTCTTTGATAGTTACGGGGGAGGGGAGGGGAAATCACTAAATAGATAGTAGACAAGTGTTAACTTTGGTGAAATGAAAGACGGCACACAATATAGGGAAAATCAGCACAACATGACCAAGGCAAAGCCATAAAAGTTTTCCAGACATATCCAAACACCTCGAGGAACCATGATACTAGGGCTGAGGGCTGGGGCCATTGTCTCAGGGGACATCTAGTTCAATTGCCATAACAGTTCATAAAGAAAACGTTTTACATTTTACTTTGGTAAATAGCGTGTGGGGTCTTAAAAGCTTGTGAGCAGCCACCTAAAATACATCTATTGGTCCCGTCACGTTTGGAGCAAAGGAAAAAGAAGAAAACTAAAGACCCAAGGAAAATATCAGTCCAAAGGACTAGTGGACCACATGAATCACAGCCTCCATCAGCCTGAGCCCAGAAGAAATAGGTGGTGCCTGGCTACCACCACTGCGCCCTCTGACGAGGATTACAATAGAAGGTTCTGGACAGAGCAGGAGAAAAATGCAGAACAAAACTCAAATTCACAAAAAAAGACCAGACTTACTGGTCTGTCAGAGACTGGAGGGACTCCTAAAACTATGGCCCCCGGCCACCCTCTTAACTTAGAATTGAAGCCATTTCTGAAGTGTAACTTTCAGCCAAAGATTAGATGGGCCTATAACACAAACTTGAAAAGCAAATATGTCACCTTGAAGACTAAGGTGTGCCTGACCCAAGCCATGGTTTTTCAATGGCATCATATGCATATGAAAGCTGGAGAATGAATAAGGAAGACAGAAGAATTGACACCTTTGAATTGTGGTGTTGGTGAAGAATATTGGCTATACCGTGGACTGCCAAAAGAACGGACAAATTTGTCTTGGACGAAGTACAACCAGAATGCTCCTTAGAAGCAAGGACGGCAAGGCTGTGACTTACATACCTTAGACATGGTATCAGGAGGGATCAGTCCCTGGAGAAGGACATCGTGACTGGTAAAATAGAGGGTCAGCAGAAAAGAGGAAGACCCTCAATGAGACGGATTGACACAGTAGCTGCAACAATGGGTTCAAGCATAACAACAATTGTAAGGATGGCGCAGGACCAGGCAGTGTTTCGTTCTGTGGTACACAGAGTTGCTGTGAGTCAGAACCGACTTGATAGCACCTAAAACAACAACAACATAAAACAAACAATAACACACATGAGGAACGTGCTTCTTAGTTCAATCAAGTATTGGAGACTTAATGGGCAACACCTGCCCAAAAGCAAAGGGGAGCAGTCAGGATGGAACAGGAAACCTGGACAAATGAACAAGAGGAACCTGAGATGTAAAGGGGAAGGGGGAGAGGGCTGACACATTGCAGGGATTGCAGCCAATGTCACAAAATAATTTTTGTACAAATTTTTGAATGAGAAATTTATTTTCCTGTAAACTTTCACCTGAAGCATGATAAAATTAAAAAAAAAAAAAAACACTCATAGCAGCATTATTTAGACTAGAAACTGGAAACAACCCAAATGTCCATCAACATAAAGTAGATAAATAAACTGTAGTTTATTCATGTACAAGGACTATACAACAATAAAAGTAAACCATTGCTCCACACAAAAACATGGATGACTTTCACAAGCATAACATGAAATGAAAGAAGCCAACTGCGTACTGTATTAGGGGACAGTGGTGATTCAGTGGTAGAATTCCTGCCTTCTGTGTGGGAGACCCCGGTTTGATTTCCAGTTAATGCACCTCATTAGCACCTACCACTCGTCTGTCAGTGGAGGCTTTCATGTTGCTGTGATGCTGAACAGGTTTCAGCAGAGCTTCCAGACTAAGATGGACTAAGAAGAAAGGCCTGGCAATTTTTTCTGAAAATCACCCAATGAAAGCCTTATGATTACAGTGGTGGGATGGCACAGGACTGGGTAGCATTTCCTTCCATTGTGTAGGGGGGTCCTATGATTAGGGGTTGACTTGAGGACAGTTAACAGCACATACTGTATTATTTCATTTATATAAAGTTTTTTAAATAAGCAAAACTCATTTATGGCGTTAGAAATCAAGATAGGAGTTATTTTTGAGGAGTTGAGGGCGATGATTGGGAGGGGTTTGCAGAGGGTTTTGGTATGCTGGTACCGTTCTATTTGTTGGCATGGATGGTGGGTTACATGAATATGTTCAATTTGTGATGATTCATTGGGATCTACATTTAATGATTTGTGTACTTTTCTGTATGTGCTTTGTAACTCATAAAAGTTTTTTTTTAAGAATGAATAAAACTAATATGCATGAAGCAATGTTGACAGAATGTTACGAACCAAGTTTAAACTCCACATCTGCACTGTGTAGTGTGGTAGCCAGTAGTCACATGTGGTTATTTAAATTTAAATGAATTAAAATGATATCAAATTAAAATTTCAATTTCTCAGTCACACTAGTCACATTTCAATTGTTCACTATCTGCATGTGGCTAGGGGCTACCACACTGGACAGGCAGAATAAAATATTTCTGTCATCACAGAAAGTTCTATTAAATAAATAGCACTACTCCACTTCCCCTCAGTTTTTCTCTTTGTCAAGAGGATTTATGGGACCTATTTTTTTTTTTTTTTATGTGGTATAACCACCATGTGTCTGTCAGTTTGTCGTACTGTGGTGGCTTGTCTGTTGTTGTGATACTGGAAACTTTGCCACCAGTATTTCAAATACTAGCGAGATCATCTTTGGTAGACAGGTTTCAGTGGAGCTTCCAGACTAAGGCAGGCTAGAAGAAAGACCTGGCAGTCTACTTCTGAAAAAAACTTGCCAATGAAAACCTTATGAATAGCAGCAGAACATTGACCTAGTGCCAGAAGATGAGCCCCTCAGGCTGGAAGGCACACAAAATACCACTGGGGAAGAGCTGCCTCCTCAAAGTAGAATCAATCTTTAATCATGTGGATGGAACCAAGCTTTCGGAACCTTCGTTTGCTGATGTAGCACGACTCAAAATGAGAAGAATCAGCTGCATACATCCTTTAATAATCAGAATGTAGAAGGTACAATGTATGAATCTAGGAAAATAGGTAGTTGTCCAAAATGAAGTGGAACTCATGAAGATAGATATCCTAGGCATTAGTGAGCTGAAATGGACTGGTATTGGCCATTTTGAATCAGATAGTCATACAGTCTACTATGCCAGGAATGACAAATTGAAGAGGAATGGCATCAGGTTCACTGCCAAAAAGAACATTTCAAGATCTATCCTGAACAGAATGCTGTCAGTAATAGGATAACATCCATATGCCTACAAGGAAGACCTGTTAATATGACTATTATTCAAATTTACACACCAACCTGTAATGCCAAAGTGAGGAAATTGAAAATTTTTTACCAACTTCTGCAGTCTGAAATTGATCAAACATGCAATCAAAGTGCATTGATGATTACTGGTGATTGGAACGCAAAAGTTGGAAATGAAGGATAGGTAGTTGGAAAATCTGGCCTTGGTGATATAAATAACATTGGATATCGCATGATAGAATTTTGCCAAAACCAACAACTTCTTCATTGCAAATACCTTTTTTCACCAACATAAATGGCGACTATACACATGGCCCTCACCGGATGGAAACATAGGAATCAAGATGACAACATCTGTGGAAAAAGACAATGGAAAAGCTCAATATCATCAGTCAGAACAAGGCCAGGGGCTGACTGCAGAACAGATCATCAATTGCTCATATGCAAGTTCAAGGTGAAGCTGAAGAAAATCAGAACAAGTCCACAAGAGCCAAAATACAAGCTTGAGTATATCCCACCTGAATCTGAAGACCATGTCAAGAATAGATTGAATGCATTGAACACTAATGATTGAAGACCAGATGAGTTGTGGGAAGATATCAAGGACATCATACATTAAGAAAGCAAAAGGTCATTAAAAAGAAGGAATAAGAGAAAAGAACAAAATGGATGTCAGATGAGACTGAAACTTGCTCTTGAACATAGAGTAGCTAAAGCGAATGGAAAAAATGATGATGTAAAAGAGCTGAACAGAAGATTTCGAAGGGCAGCTCAAGAAGAAAAAGTAAAATATTATAATGAAATGCGTAAAGACCTGGAGTTAGAAAACCAAAAGGGAAGAACACGCTCAGCATTTCTTAAGCTGAAGGAAGTGAAGAAAAAATTCAAACCTCAAGATGCAATTTTGAGGGATTCTATGGGCAAGATACTGAATGAAGCAAGAAGCATCAAAAGCAGATGGAAGGAATACACGGAGTTACTGTATCGAAAAGAATTAGTCAATGCTTAACCATTTCAGAAGGTAGCATACGATTAAGAACTGATGGTATTGAAGGAAGAAGTCTGAGCTGCATTGAAGGCATTGGTGAAAAACAAGGCTCTAGGAATCGATGGAATACCAATTGAGATGTTTCAACAAACAGACACAGCGCAGGAGGGGCTCACTCATCTATGCCAAGGAATTTGGAAGACAGCTACCTGGCCAACCAACTGGAAGAGATCCTTATTTGTGCCCATTCCAAAGAAAGATGATCTAACAGAACGTGGAAATTATCGAACAACATCATTAATATCACAAGCAAGTAAAATTTTGCTGAAGATCATTCAAAAGCTGTTGTAGTAGTACTTCAAGCCAGGTGCAGAAAAGGATGTAGAACTAGGGACATCATTGTTGATGTCAGATGAATCTTGGCTGGAAGGGGAGAATACCAGAAAGATGTTTACCTGTGTTTTACTGACTGTGCAAAGGCATTTGACTGTGTGGATCATAACAAATTATGGATAATATCTCAAAGAATGGGAATTTCAGAACGCTGAATTGTGCTCATACGAAACCTGTACGTAGACCGAGAAGCAGTCATTTGAACAGAGCAAAGGGATACCGCACGGCTTAAAGTCAGGAAAGTGTGCGTCAGGTTTGTATCCTTTCACCATACCTATTCAAGCTGTATGCTGAGAAAATACTCCAAAAAGCTGGACTATATGAAGAAGAATGTGGCATCCAGATTGGTGGAAGACTCATTAATGACCTGTGATATGCAGATGACACAACCTTGCTTGCTGAAAGTGAAGAAGACTTGAAGCACTTACTGATGAAAATCAAAGAGCACAGCCTTCAATATGGGTTCCACCGCAACATAAAGAAAACAAATATCCTCACAACTGAACCAATCAGCAACATCATGATAAATGAAGGGAAGATTGAGGTTGTCAAGGATTTCATCTTACTTATATCCATAATCAACCCCCATGGAAGCATCAGTTGTTAGGAAATCAAACAACGTATTGCATTGAGCAAATCTGCTGCAAAGACCCCTTTAAAATGTTAAAAAGCAACGATGTCATTTTGAGGATTAAGGTGTGCCTGACTCAGCCGACATATTTTCAATTGCCTCATAGGCATGTGAAAGCTGGGCAATGAATAAGGAAGACCGAAGAAGAACTGATACCTTCTAATTATGGTGTTTGCAGGGAATATCGACTGCCAGAAGAACAAATCTATCCTGGAAGAAATACAGCTAGAGCACTCCTTGGAAGTGAGGATGGCGAGACTTTGACTCCTGTACTTTGGACCTGTTATCAGGGGGACCAGTCCCTGGAGAAGTACATCATGCTTGGTAAAATAGAGGGTCAGCGAAAAATAGGAAGCCCCTCAATGAGATGGATCGAACAGTGGCTGCAGCAATGGGGTCAAACACAGCAGTGACTGTGAGGATGGCACAGGACCAGGCAGTGTTTTGTTCTGTTGTACATAGGCTCGCTATGAGTCGGAACCAACTGGATGGTACCTAAGAACAACAACAACACAACAATGTTGTTTAAGACATAGATATATTAAGGTAGTGTTCAAAAAAAAGTGTTCAAAGCCCCCTTTAATTGCCAGGCGACCTATGTGAGCGTGTTCGTCCCCAGTGCCGTTGTGACTTACTCAGGAAAACCTGCTCCTGGAACAGTGCTTATTTCGCCTGTTCAATGACTAGTAGATAGTGATGATTTTTATTACAAAACCCTAACAGCAAATATTATGACACTAGGTTTTTTGCTCCAGCTTCAATTTTTATTAAAATTATGCTTTTGTTTTCTTTTAAAAGTCATACAGCTCTACAAAACTGGTTGATGAGAACAGTAGCCCCCTGTACCTTCCCCCTTCCATGTTTCCTACTCCCCAGAGACAACCACTTTTAATCCTCCTGTCAGATTCTTTTGGTATTTACTTCACAAATGTGTGCTTAATTGCCACTTGCTGATTTTTCAGTTTCAGGCATCTACTGACAATGCTCAGTGGAAGACGAGGATTTAGTTCTCATTGAACACTTCAGGGAATACAATGCACATCATAGTTTAGGTGAATGGCACCCCGTGTTTGTGCAGTACACAGTATGTGTGGCTGTATGCAGCAGCCCTGCACTCCCATACTCCCCACTACAAATGTTCACCCATGTACACTCTTTGCCCCTCAACTCTGACAATACAGTTTTAAGATAATTTGGGTGAGATCATTATTGTTTACCTCATTAGAACTATGTGAATTAAACTCACAGTTGAGACATGTAATTTTTTTTCCAACACAACTTTATGCTTCCCCTGTTGACTTCTCTTATCATTTGCTTCATTTTCTGTTTATATCATTAATTCAACCCCAAGCTCTCCCTCAGTTTCTATGAACCTCTTTTCCATCTGTTTGATCAGTATCATTACCTTGAAGAATTACTCCCAGAGATTTTTACCTGATTGAGTCTGGACCGGCAGCTCTCTAGCTTGTCGCACAGTTATCATCTGGGGATCTGCTTTCACCGTCTTCCTGGTCATTTCATTACCTCTCTCCTGTGCCAGATGCTGTGTTTTTTTGGATTCCAGTCTCCCTCTTTTGTGTTTACTCCTTCATTTTAGTGGAGAACATCCTTTAGTAGTTACCTAAGAAAGATTGTGCACGGAATAAATTTTTTGAGGTTTTTCATGTATGAAAATATCTATATTCTAACTTCACACTTAATTGATTGTTTGGCTGGATATGTAATATTAGGTTAGAAATAATTTTTGCCCTCAGAAATTTGAAGGTATTTCTTCATTTTCTTCTAGTTTCTAGTGTACTCTTAAGGAGTGCTGGGGTGGCACTTGTATGACCCTGAGAGTGAGGGCTTCCCTAAGTTTTTCACCCCAGATGCTTCACGTGCCTCACCCTAGTCCTAGCCCTGGTGTATCCTGGTGGTGTACAATGTGGCCAATTAATTCCTGTCCACTGTAGGCTCAGAGAAGAGTGGTGTGATGGTTAAGATTGTATGTCAACTTGCCTGGGCCATGATTCTCAGTGTTTCGGCAGTTGTATAATGTTGTTATCACTTCCCTGTTGAAATGTGATATGTGATCACCCCCATGATGGAATCTGCTGAGTGGTACCAGTGGAGTGGGGCCTGTAGCCGCTCACCACCCCCTCAGCCTTCATCTTTCCCTCCTCCACCACCTACTTCCTTCCTGCTCAACTTGTCAAGGCTTTTGACTTCTTTTGGATCCTACAGCTGCCTCTTGTCATCTGACCCCTGATTTTCAGGAATTGAGCTAGCAGCTTACCAGCCAATCTTGGGATGTGTAGATCTTCACAGCCTTTAAGCAAGAGCCCTTCTCCCTGAGCTACCAATCTTGGTTTTGTCAGCCCCTGCGGCTATGTGAATCAGGAGAGGCCTCTATCCTGATCCATGAACTTGGGACATTCCAGCCTCTACAATCGTGTGAGCTGTTTCCTTGATATAAATCTCTATATATATCTATATGCTTTACTGTTGCTTCTCTAGAGAACTTAGCCTAAGACAGGTGGCCTGACTGGACCATTTTTGCGGGGGGAACCATGGATATCAGTGTATTTTCTTTTGTGACTGGTCAGATTTCCCAGAAAAAAAAAACTCTTCCAGCCTTCATCCTGGAGGATTAATGTTTGGCAGATGGCCTCTGGAAGCTAAATGGTGAAAGAAGGCTAGGGATCTCAGAATTCAGTACGTAAAATTTCACTTGTTGTTAGCTGTCATTGAGTCAGTCCCTGACTCATGGGGACCCCAGGCACAAGGGAATCAGAGTGTTGTGATCCATAGGGTTTTCATTGTATGGTTTTTCAGAAGTGGACCACCACGCCTTTACTTCTTAGCCCACCTTAGCCTGGAAGCTTGGCTGAAAACTGTTCAGTTTCATAGCAACACACAAGCCTCCACTGATAGATGGGTAGTGGCTTCCCACAAGTTGCATCAGCCAGGAGTCAAATCTGAGCCTCCTACATGGAAGGAGAGAATTCTACCATTGAACCACCACTGCCCTCATGCTTTCATGTACTCTTGTTTTCAATGTCCCTCCACAGTTAGCCCCTATCTTACTCACAATATTCTGCTGGCCGGGGAGGGATAGCCATATAGCTACACAAAGTGCAGAAAGGCATGTGAGGGCTTAACAGCTTCTTAAGAGACTTTCTTAATGGGTGAAGAACAATTCAAAAAAGGAGGGTGAGAATGGTTGCGGAACTTTAAGAATGTATAATCAATGTCACTGAATTGTGTCGTTGTTATTGTTAGGTGCCGTCAAGTCGGTTCTGACTCATAGCAACCCTATGCACAACAGAACAAAACACTGCCTGGTCCTGTGCCATCCTTACAATTGTTATGCTTGAGCTCATTGTTGCAGCCACTGTGTCAACCCACCTCGTTGAGGGTCTTCCTCTTTTCTGCTCACCCTGTACTTTTCCAAGCATGATGTCCTCCAGAGACTGATCCCTCCTGACAGCATGTCCAAAGTATGTAAGACACAGCCTTGCCATCCTTGCTTCTAAGGAGCTTTCTGGTTGTACTTCTTCTAAGACAGATTTGTTCATTCTTTTGGGAGTCCATGGTATATTTAATATTCTTTGCCAACACTACAATTCAAAGGTGTCAATTCTTCTTTGGTTTCCTTATTCATCGTTCAGCTTTCACATGCATATGATGACATTGAAAATGTCATGGCTTGGGTCAGGCACACCTTAGTCTACAAGGTGACATCTTTGCTCTTCAACACTTTACTTTTATGGCCTCATGGTCAGAGAAGATGCTTTATAATATTTCAGTGTTTTGGATTCTGCTAAGGCTTGCTTTATGATCTAATATGTGGTCCATTCTAGAGAATGTTCCTTGTGCACTAGAAAAGAAAGTATAGTTGGTTGCTGTTGGGTGGAGTGTTCTGCATATGTCTATGAGGTCAAGTTGGTTGATTGTGGCATTTAGATCTTCCGTGTCTTTATTGAGCTTTTTTCTGGATGTCCTGTCCTTCACCGAAAGTGGTGTGTTGAAGTCTCCTACTATTATTGTGGAGCTGTCTATCTCACTTTTCAATGCTGGTCGAGTTTGTTTTATGTATCTTGCAGCCCTGTTTTTGGGTGCATAATATTTAATATGGTTCTATCTTCTTGGTGTATTGTCCCTTTAATCATTATAATATAGTGTCCTTCCTTATCCTTTATGATGGATCTAACTTTCAAGTCTATTTTGTCAGAAATTAATATTGCCACTCCTGCTCTTTTTTGGTTTTGTTTGCTTGATATATTTTTTTCCATCCTTCGAGTTTTAGTTTGTTTGTCTCTAAGTCTAAGGTGTGTCTCTTGTAGGCAGCATATAGATGGATCTTGTCTTTTAATCCATTCTGCCATTCTCTGTGCATTCATTGGTGCATTTAGTCCTTTTACATTCAGGGTAATTATGGACAGGTATGAATTTAGTGCTATCATTTTGATGTCTTTTTTTGTGTGTTGTTGACAGTTTCTTTTTCCCACTTAATTTTATGTGCTGAGTAGATTATCTTTATATGTTGTCCTTTCCTCATATTTGTTGTTGTTGATTTTGTTTCTGCTGAGCCTCTATTTTTTTCTTGTATTTTATTTTGATGAGTAGGATAGTTTGTCTCCTTTGTGGTTTCCTTATTATTTACCCCTATTTTTCTAAATTTATTACTGACTTTTATTTCCTTGTATCGCCATATCTTCCTCTACATATGGAAGATCTATTATTACATTTCTTAGTCCCTCTTTATTGTTTTAATGTTGTCTTCTTTTGTATAATAACATCACTGTTACCCAGTTTTGAGAGTTTTTTTTTTTAATTCTTGCTCTGTTTTTTTTGGATTTCCCTGTCTGGGTTGACTTCTGGTTGCTCTGCCCAGTGTTCTAGTCTTGGGTTGATACCTGATATTATTGATTTTCTAACCAAATAACTCCCTTTAGTATTTCTTGTAGTTTTGGTTTGGTTTTTACAAATTCCCTAGACTTGTGTTTATCTGGAAATGTCTTAATTTCACCTTCATATTTAAGAGAGAGTTTTGATGGATATATGATTCTTGGCTGGCAATTTTTTTCCTTCAGTTTTTTAAGTAAGTCATTCCATTGCCTTCTGGCCTTCATGGTTTCTGCCGAGTAGTCCGAGCTTATTCTTATTGACTCTCCTTTGTAGGTGACTTTTATCCCTCACTGCTCTTATAATTGTCTCTTTATCTTTGGTTTTGGCAAGCTTGATTATAATATGTCTTGGTGACTTTCTTTTAAGATCTGCCTTATGTGGAGTTCAATGAGCATCTTGGATAGATATCTTCTCATCTTTCACGATATCAGGGAAGTTTTCTGCCAACAAATCTTCAACAATTCTCTCTGTATTTTCTGTTATCCCTCCCTGTTCTGGTACTGAAATCGCTCATAGGTTATTTCTCTTGATAGAGTCCCACATGATTCTTAAGGTTTCTTCATTTTTTAAAATTCTTTTATCTGATTTTTCTTCAAATATATTAGTGCCAAGTGATTTATCTTCGAGTTCAGAAAGTCTAGCTTCTACTTGCTCAATTCTGCTCCTCTGACTTTCTATTGAGTTATCTAATTCTGTAATTTTATTTTTAATCTTCTGAATTTCTCATTGCTGTCCGCCTACGGATTTTTCCAGGTTTTGTTCCTGAATAATCTTCCTAATTTCTTCAATTGCTTTATCTGTGTGTTCCTTGGATTGTTCTGCCTATTGCCTCATTTCCTTCCTGATGTCTTGAAGGGTTCTGTATATTAATGTTTTGTATTCTGCCTCTGGTAATTCCAGGAATGTGCTTTCATCTAGGAGATCCCTGAATTCTTTATTTTCTGAGCTTGTTGAGGTGACCGTGGTCTGTTTCTTTATGTGACTTGGTATTGACTGTTGTCTCCAAGCCATCTGTAAGTTATTGTATTAGTTTATGCTTGCTTACTGTGTTGTAGCTTCTTGCTTTGTTTTGTTTTGGTATGTGCCTGTGGGTTGCTTGAGTGAGCTAGCTTGGTTATTTTTGTCTTTGGAGATCTGATGTCCTGTCCCCAGATGACTAGAGCTGTTATCAGGTATATCAGTCTAGGAGTCCATTCAGTTTTCTTGTATGAATTCAGCTTAGGTTTCCAGGTGGCTGATCATCAACCGTGTGGTACAGGCTCTGTCCTACAGTCTTAGATGGGCAGGGGTAATTGGCTTATATACTGGTATCTGATTGCAGCACGGGTTCATGCTCTGAACAAGGCAGAGGGCTGAGAACCGACCCCCGAGTGTCTCTGAGGAAAGTGTGTCCCTATTTCCTAGAGCACGCAAGTGAGTGGGTTCTGCAGGTGGACCACGGGCACCCAAAGTTTTTGGTTGTAAGGACTGAGAGGTACCAGTTATCTTTGGACCCCTGTCGTGGGTGTCTGGGTGACCTGAGTGGAGCTACTAGTCCTTAGGTCCCTGATGTGGATAGGTGAGGACCTTGTTTAATAGGCAAAGCAATGTCAAACATCAAACGCCCACCTCTCCACTGCACAGCTGAAATGGTTGGAATCTGCCAACAAGGGCCTATTCTCCTGAAATAGGCCCACATAGGTCCATGCAGAAGAGAAAGGTGCTCAGAGTCCATGGACGGTTTATGCCTGGACAGGAGCCACTTCTGTCCTGAGCTCCCCTGGTTAGTGGAGCTAGCAAATTATGTTTTCTTCCAATTGCAAATTTTTTCTTTCCCCAAGTCCAGGAGGATGGCTCTAGGCGCTCAACAGTGCCTATCTCAGCCCAGGGAATTCAGCCGCTGAAGCTGGCTTGGGGGTGGGGGGCGTGGTGAAATATATGCAAGTACTTAGCCTTTGCCGAGAGCACTGTTCTTCTCAGGTTCCAAAGATGTAAGTAGGCTGTGTGGCTGGCTGCTTCTTCCTGAGGAAACTGCAGCCAAACGCTAGTACCAGCCTGCCACAACTGCTCTGGGAATAGTTCCTGAGGGCCCCCTGCAATTCAGGTCCGGTAACTCCTCTCCACTTCTGAACAGTCTCTTCCCCCTGCCCCGACCCTCAGTTCATTTTCTAAGCTTGCCTTTGAAGCTTAGGGCTCCCAGCTTGTCACAAATATACTAGTTTCACTTGTTTTTTCAGGTCTTTGTTGTAAAGAGGGCTCACTGGAAACATCTATCTATTCCACCATCTTGGCTCTGCCTCTGCTCTTCAACACTTTAAAGACGTCCTTTGCAGTGGATTTATCCAATGCAATGCATCTTTTGATTTCTTGACTGCTGTTTCCATGGCTGTTGATTGTGGATCCAAGTAAAATGAAATCCTTGACAACTTCAATCTTTTCTCCATTTATCATGATGTTGCTCATTGGTCCAACTGTGAGGATTTTTGTTTTCTTTATGTTGAGGTGCAATCCATACTGAAGGCTGTGGTCTTTGATCTTCATTAGTAAGTGCTTCAAGTCCTCTTCACTTTCAGCAAGCAAGATTGTGTCATCTGCATAACGCAGGTTGTTAATGAGTCTTCCTCTGATCCTGATGCCCCATTCTTCTTCATATAGTCCAGCTTCTCGACTTATCTGCTCAACATACAGATTGAATAGGTATGGTGAAAGAATACAACCCTGACGCACACCTTTCCTGACTTTAAACCAGTCAGTATCCCCTTGTTCTGTCTGAACAACTGCCTCTTGATCTATGTAAAGGTTCCTCATGAGCACAATTAAGTGTTCTGGAATTCCCATTCTTCACAATGTTATCCATAATTTGTTATAATCCACACAGTCGAATGCCTTTGCATAGTCAATAAAACACAGGTAAACCTATGCCTATTCCCAGGAAAGGTGATCCAACCAAATGTGGAAATTATAGAACAATACCATTAATATCATATGCAAGCAAAATTTTCCTGAAGATCAATCAAAAACAGCTGCAGCAGTATATTGACAGGGAACTGCCAGAAATTCAGGCCAGTTTCAGAAGAGGATGTAGAGCCAGGGATATCATTGTTGATGTCGATGGATCCCGACTGAAGGGAGAGAATACCAGAAGGATGTTTCACAGAATTGTATGTGTAGAAATTGTTGAATTGGCATGTGTTCTGCTGTATATATTCTCGGCAAAAAGGAAATTTTAAATAAAATTTGAAAAGGAGAGAGAGACTTTCAACTAATCCTCTTCTTGTTACCCTCATCTTGCCCCCTCTTCCAAAGATACCTGGTCCTGCTGATTCCTGAGTTTGGGGAGGTTCTGTGAAGTGAATAAGGGTGCTTATTGGCTTTCTCTACTGCAATTTAGGATTCAGCTTCCTTACTTCTGCTTCAGCTTCCAATTTTTGTTGCTTTCCTTCCATTCTCTTTGTCATTGTAAGTTTGTGCCTTTTAAAAAAAAAATTCTTTACTGTTATTTGAGCCATGTTTTGGAAGACTGGAAGTAAATACGAGTGTTGATTTCCTATCTCTAACTGGAAGTTCCCTATAACTTTGGTTTCTTGGCACTGACTTTGGATTGGGAACACAGGCTCCTTAAAACTTTGAAAACTTTCATTAGAGAATATATGAGTTTTGTGTGGACTCCGAACAAGCTTATGAAGAACCCTACTCTCCTGGTGAACTGTGGAAGAGTACATTGTGCTGCCTTTTTTTTTTTTTTAAATATTTTATTGTTGTTTAGGTGAAAGCTTACAGAGCAAATTAGTTTCCAATTCAACGATTTATACACAGCTTGTTTTGTGACATGGGTTGCAAACCCCTGAAAGTGTCAGCACTCTTCCCCTTTTCTCCCTGGGTTCCCTGTGTCCATTCACCCACCTTTCCTGCCTCTGTTGTGCTTCTGAGCTTTGCTTTTGAGCAAATGCTGCCCTTTAGGTCTCGTATAGTTGATTGTTCTGAGGTGTACATTCTTCATTAGTGTTATTATTCATTTTATAGGTCTGTCTATGAGTCGTAATTGACTCGATGGCAAAGGGTTTGGCTTTTTGGTCTATAGCATGCCTATAATGTAATCTCTGGGAGTGACTTCAGTCCCAAGTTTGAAGAGTGTCTAAAGGCCATGGTCTCAGAGGTTCCACCAGTCTCTATTAGACCTGCAAGTCTGGTCTTTTTTATGAGTTTGAATTTTGTTCTACATTTCCCTCCTACTCTGTCCATGACCTACTATTGTAATCCTGGTCAGAGTGGTTAGTAGTGGTAGCTGGGCACCATCTAGTTCTTCTGGTCTCAGGTTAGTAGAGTGCATGGTTCATGTGGTCCATTAGTCCTTTGAACTAATTGTTTCCCTGAGTCTTTCGTTTTCTTCACTCTTCTTTGCTCCAGACAGGAAGAGACCAATTGTTGTATCTTAGATGGCTGCTCAAAAGCTTTTAAGATCCCAGTCGCTACTCACCAAGGTAGGATGTAGAACTTTGTCTATCTGGATTATGATATGCCAGTTGGCCTAGATGTCCCTCAAGACTATGTCATCTAGCCTTCAAGCCCAGTACCTCAGCATCAGGAGGTGTATGGTTATGGTTAAGAAGTTTTCATGACCGTATCCCCAGTATGCGTTATTGCATACATGAGTATATTTGTAGCATGTACACGTAGATATGTATGCGGGTGTACTTCCGTACATCCTCCCACCCCCATTTAGCTTACACATCCATCTATGTACCCACTAGTACATTATTGTTTGTTACTACTGTTGTGGCAGAATGTTATATGTATTAGTATTTGCCATTGTTGCTTTTTACTCTTGCGTACCTTTCAATGTTTTCCTTTACCTTGATTGTGTTGTGCTAACTTCACCCAAGTTGTGTATTATTTCTCCCTTCACCAAAGTTAGTACGTGTCTACTACCTAGTTAGTAGTTTTCCCTTCCTCCCCCCTCCTGTCCGTGGTAACCTTCAAAGAATATTTCTGTGTGAAAACCTTTTCTTGACTTTTTATAATAGTAGTCTCATACAATATTTGTCCTTTTGTGATTGACTTATTTCACTCAGTATAATGTCCTCCAGGTTCATCCATGTTGTAAGATGTTTCACAGATTTGTTGTTATTCTTTAATGTTGTGTAATATTCCATTGTGTATATGTACCAGTTTGTTTATCCATTCATCCATTTTTGGGCACTTAGGCTGTTTCCACCTTTTTGCTATTGTAAATAATG
The DNA here is from genome assembly GCF_024166365.1 of Elephas maximus indicus. Classification (NCBI taxonomy): domain Eukaryota; kingdom Metazoa; phylum Chordata; class Mammalia; order Proboscidea; family Elephantidae; genus Elephas; species Elephas maximus. Next base: position 45,605,593 of record NC_064830.1, read on the forward strand.
CTGCAGGGAACACGGATGTGCATATGTCTATGTTCACTATGTGACAGCTCACATTTCTCTAGGATATATACCTAGGAGTGGGATTGTTGAATTATATGGTATTTCTGTTTCTAGCTTGTTAAGGAAGTGCCATATCGTTTTCCATAGTGATTGTACCATTTTACATTCATACCAGCAGTGTATGAGAATTCCAACATTCTCTCCAGGATTTGTTGTTTTTTGCTTTTTTGACCCGTGCCATTGTTACCCATGTGAGATGTTATCTCATTGTAGTTTTGATCTGTATCTCTCTAATGGCTAATGATCACTAGCATCTCTTTATTTATTTTGTATTATTTCGAAGCATACCTCTATATATGCATATCATAACTATTTATTTACTTATTGTACTTTAGATAAAGGCTTACAGAACAAACTAGTTTCTCATTAAACAGTATATATATTATTTTAAGACATTGGTCACCAATACCATGACACATCAACACTCTCCCTTCTTGACCTCAGGTTCCCTATTACCAGCTTTCCTGTCCCTTCCTGCCTTCTAGTTCTTGCCACTGGGTTGTTGTGCCCCTTTAGTCTCATTCTGTTTTATGGGCCTGTCTAATCTTTGGCTGAAGGGTGAACCTCGGAAGTGACTTCATTACTGAGATAAAAGGGTGTCCGGGGGCCATACTCTCTGGGTTTCTCCAGTCTCTATCAGGCCAGAAAGTCTGGTCTTTTTTTTGAGTTAGAATTTTGCTCTACATTTTTCTCCCGCTCTGTCTGGGACCCTCTATTTTGACCCCTGTCAGAGCAGTCAGTGGTGGTAGCCAGGCACCACCTTCAGTAGCATCTCTGCATGTATTTGTTGGCTGCCTAGATGCCTTCTTGGATGAAGTGTCTTTGCATGTCCTTTGCCCATTTTTTAATTGGGCCATTTGTCTTTTTGTTGTTGAGTTGTTGGAGTTTTCTATAAATTTTAGAGAGTAGACCCTTTTTGGATGTGTCATAGCCCCAATTTTTTTTTTTTTTCTTCAGTCTATGGGTTCTTTTTTTACTCTTTTGGAAAGTCTTTTGATGAGGGTAAGTATTTGATTTCCAAGAGGTCCCAATCATCTAGTTTATCTTCCTCTGTGCTTTTGAAGTTATGTTTGGTAGTCTAATTGTGCCATAAATTCGGGCTCCTAGGTTTGCCCTATTTTTTTTTTTTTTTTAATGATATGTATGGTTTTAGGTTTTACAGTTAGGTCTTTGATCCAACTTGAGTTAGTTTTTGTGTATGGTGTGAGGTATAGACCCCGTTTTATTTTTCTGCAAATAGATATCTGGTTTTGCCAGCACCATTTGTTAAAGAGACTGTCTCTTCCCATTTAATGTATTTTGACCCTTTGTTGAAGATTAACTGTTTGTAGGTGGATGGTTTCATTTCTGGGTTCTCAATTCTGTTCCATTGTCCTATGTGTCTATTGTTGTACCAATACCAGGCTGTTTGGACTATTGTGGCTGTATAGTAAGTTCTGAGATCAAGGAGTGTGAGGCCTCCTACTTTGTTCTTTGTTTTTCTTCAGTAATGCTTTACTTATCCAGGTCCTCTTTCCTTTCCATATAAAGTTGGTGATTAGTTTTTCGATCTCATTAAAGGCTGCTGTTGGAATTTGGATCAGAGTTGCTTTATATCTGTAGGTTGTTTTGCATAGTATTGTCATTTTCACAATGTTAAGTCTTCCTATGCATGAGCATGATACTCTTTTCCATTTATGTATGTCTCTTTTGGCTTCTTACAATAGTGCTTTGTAATTTTCATTGTATAAGTCTTTTATGTCCCTAGTTAGGTTTACTCCCAAGTATTTTGTCTTGGGGAGGGGGGCGGCTATTGTAAATGGTATTGTTTTCCTGATTTCCTTTTTGGAGTTCTCTTGGTTAGTGTAGAGGAATCCGACTGATTTTTGTACGTCGATCTTATACCCCACCACTTTGCTAAATCTTTTATTAGTTCTAGCAGCTTTCTTGTAGAGTCTCTGGGATTTTCTATGTATAGAATCATGTCATCTACAAATAGAGATAGTTTAACTTCTTCCCTGCCAGTTTGGATTCCTTTATTTCCCTATCTTGCCTTATTGCTCTAGCTAGGACTTCCAGTACGATATTGAATGAAACTGCTGTCAAGGGGCATCCTTGTCTAGTACCGGTTCTAAAGGGAAATGCTTTCAGTCTCTCCTCATTGAGAATAATATTGGCTGTTGGTTTTGTACATATGCTCTTAATTATGTTTAGGAATTTCCTTTCTATTCCTATTTTTCTGCAAGCTTAGATGGGTGTTCAACTTTATCAAATGCCTTTTCTGCATTGATTGAGATGGTCCTGCGATTCTTTTCCTTTGTTTTATTTATGTGGTAGATTACATTGATTTTCTAATGTTGAACCATCCTTGCATACCTGGTATGAATCCCACTTGATCATGGTGTATTATTATTATTATTTTTTATACTGTTGAATTCTGTTGGCTAAGATTTTGTCAAGAATTTTTCAGCTATATTCATGTGGGATATTGGTCTGTAATTTTCTTTTTTAGTGGTTTTTTTTTTTTTTTTTTTTGGTATCAGGGTTATGCTGGCTTCATCAAATGAATTCAGGAGTATTCCTTCCTTTTCTATGTTCTGGGATAGTTTGAGTAGGATTGGTGTCAACTCTTCTCTAAGTGTGCAGTAGAATTCTCCAATGAAGCTGTCCGGGCAGGGGCTCTTTTTATGATCTCTTCAATTTCTTCTTTTGTTATGGGTCTGTTTAAATTTTCTACTTCAGTTTGTGTTAGTTTATGCAGGTAGTATGTTTCTAGGAATTTGTCCATTTCTTCTAGATTTTCTAATTTGTTGGAGTAAGCTTTTCATAGTATTCTGTTATCATCCTTTTCATCTCAGTTGGTTCTGTTGTAATGTTGCCCACCTCATTTGTTATTTTGGTTATTTGCATTTTCTCATTATTTTTCTTTGTCAATTTGGTCAGTGGTTTGTCTATTTTATTGATCCTCTCAAAGAACCAACTTCTAGTCTTGTTGATTCTTTCTATTGTTTTTCTATTTTCTATTTCATTTTTCCTGCTCTAAACTTTTTCTGGTGACTGTGGTCTTCTTTTGCTGCTCCTCTTCTATTTGTTTGAGTTGTAGGATTTAGCTATTAATTTTTACCGTTCTTTTTTAAATGTGTGCATTTATTGCTATGAATTCTTCTCTGAGCACTGTTTTTGCTGTGTCCCTGTGTTTTGGTATGTTGTGTTTTCATCCTTATTTGATTCTAGGATTTTTTTTTTTTTTCATTTTTCAATTTCTTCTATTACCCAGTGGTTTTTTAGCAAGGTATCATTCAGTTTCCTTGTACATGATTTTTTCCCAATTATTGATTTCTAGTTTTATAGTGTTGTAGTCAGAGAAGATGCTTTGTATTATTTCAATATTTTTGAATTTATTGAGGCTTGCTTTGCAACCTAAAATATGGTCTGTTCTGGAGAATGATCGACGTACATTGGAGAAGAATGTTTACTGTGCCGCTGTTGAGTGGAATGTTCTGTACATGTCTATGAGATCAAGCTGGTTAACTGTGTTATTTAGGTCTTTATTTAGTTTCTATCTGTTCTGTCCTTCATTGAAAGTGTTGTGTTAAAATCTCCTACTGTCTTAGGCTGGGCTCTCTAGAGAAGCAAAACCAGTAAAGCCTATAGAGAAAGAGAGAGATTTATATCAAGGAAATGGCTCATGTGGTTTTCAGAGGCTGTAACATCCCAAGTCTGTGGGACAAGAAAGAGAATTCTCCTGATTCATGTTGCTACAGAGGCTGGTGAACCCAAGATTGGCAAGCTGGAGAGCAGGGCTGTAGCAGATAGTGAAGATCAACGAATCTCCAGATCAGCAGCCAAGCTGCTAGCTCAAGTCCCATGAACTGGAGGTCAAACAAACAGGAGCCAGCTGCAGGATCTAGAACAAGCAAAAGTCCCAGGAGGATGAGCAGGAAAAGCCAGGTGGTGGAGGGTGGAGATATAAAGGCAGAGGGGATGGTGAGCTGCCACAGACCCCACCCCACTGGTACCACTCAGCGGATCCCATCATGGAGGTGATCAGGTATCAAATTTCAACGAGGAAGTGATCACAAGGAAGTGACATTATACAACTGCCAAAACACTGAGAATCATGGCCTAGCCAACTTGACACACAATCTTAACCATTCCTACGATTATTGAGGGGCTATCTATTTCTGTTTTTGATGCCGTTAGAATTTGTTTTATGCATTTTGGAGCTCTGTAATTGGGCATGTACGTATTTTTTATGGTTATGCCTTCTTGGTGGATTTTCCCTTTAATTATTACATGATGCCCCTCCTTGTCTCTTATGATGGATTTTGATTTAAAGTCTATTTTATCAGAGGTTAATATTGCCACTCCTGCTCTTTTTTGATTACTGTTTGCATGATACATTTTTTCTCTCCTTTGATTTTTAATCTATTTATGTCTTTGTGTTTGAGGTATGTCTCTTGTAGGCAATGTATTGATGGGTTATTATTATTATTTTTAATCCATTCTGCCACTCTCTGTTTCTTGACTGGTGCATTTAAACCATTTACATTCAGTGTAATTATCAATAGGTATGAATTTACTGTTCTCATTTTGTTTTGCTTTTGTTGTGATGTTGCCTTTTCTTTGTTCCACTTAATTTTGTTCATGTATTTTCTTTTCATCTTGTTCAGTGTTGTTGATTGTATTTACTGAGTCTTTGTGGTTTTCTTTTTCTTTATTTTGTCAAGTAGATTTTTACTCTGACATTTACCTTTATCTTCCTAAGTTTAAAACAGTCTATTATTTCTTGATATCACCATGACTTCCTCTTCATATGGAAGTTCTATGTCTACTTCATTTATTCCCCCTTTTTGTTTTGAAGTTGTTGTCACTTACAGATTGACATCTCTGGTTCCCTCTTTTCAGTTCTGTAGCTTTATTTTACTGTTAATGTTTTCTCTATCTGGGTTGGCATCTTGGTGATGTTGCCTTGTGGCTTACTTTCAGGTTGTTGTCTGATGTCATTGGTTCTCTATCCTAAGAACTCACTCTAATATTTCTTTTTCTTTCTTTTTTTTTTTTCACATAGAACATACCTCCTTTATTAGCTTCATTGGTTTCATACTGAACTTTTTTAAAATTGTGCTGTAGTTGAAAGTTTACAGTGCAAATTAGTTTCTCATTCAGATATTTATACACAAATTGTTTTGTGACTTTGTTTGCAATCCCCATGATGTGTCAACACTGTCCCCCTTTCCTTTTGCACCCTGAATTCCCCATGTTCATTTGTCCAATTTTCCTGTTCCTTCCCACCTTTTCATCTTTGCTTTTGGGCAGGTGTTGCCCATTTGGTCTCATATACTTGATTGAGCTAAGAAGCACATTCCTCACTTGTTATCGTTTGTTTTATTCCCTTTAATATTTCTTGTAAGAATGGCCTGGTTTTTACAAATTCCCTTATTTTCTGTTTATCTGAGAATGTCCTAATTTCACCATCATATCTGAGAGAGAATTTTGCTGGGTATATATTCTTGGTTGGCAATTCTTTTCTTTCATAGTTTAATATATGTCATCCCATTGCCTCCTTGCCTGCATGGTTTAAAAAAAAAAAAAAAAAGTCTTATTGGAGTCCCTTGGTAGGTGATATTTCATTTTTTCCAAGCTGCTTTCAGAATTCTCTATCTTTGGACTTGGCAAGTCTGCTTATTACATGTCTTGGTGGCTTTCTTGGGGGGTCTTTCCTATGTGTGGTTTGTTGAGCTTCTTGGATGGAAATCTTCTTGTCTTTCATGATAATGGGGAAGTATTCTTTGAATAAATCTTCAAAAATTCTCTCTGTGCTTTTTTAAAAATCTCCTCTTGTTCTGGGATTCCGATCACACATAAACTATTCCTCTTCATAGTGTGCCACATAACTCATAGGCTTTCTTCATTTTTTTAAATTCTTTTTTCTGATTATTCCTTGAACAAATTGGTATCAAGGGATTTATCCCCTATTTCACTAATTCTTTCTTCCGTTGTTTCAATTTACTTCTATGTCCTTTGATTGAGTTACGTATTTCTGATATTTTATTGTTAATCTCCTGGGTTTCTAGTTGCTGTTTTTGTATGATTTCTAATTGTCTATTTAATTTGTCTTTTTGTTCTTGTAATGTTTTCCTGAGTTCTTGGAGGACTTTTTCTGCTTTTCCTTGATCTCTTTGAGGACCCCATATATAAACCTTTTGAATTCCTTATCAGGCAGTTCCATTACCATGTCTTCCTCAGGAAGGTCTTCTGCCCCTTTATTTTTATTTTTATTTATTTATTTATTAACTTTTATTGAGCTTCAAGTGAACGTTTACAAATCAAGTCAGTCTGTCACATATAAGTTTATATACATCTTACTCCGTACTCCCACTTGCTCTCCTCCTAATGAGTCAGCCCTTCCAGTCTCTCCTTTCGTGACAATTTTACCAGCTTCCAACTCTCTCTATCCTCCCATCCCCCCTCCAGACAGGAGATGCCAACACAGTCTCAAGTGTCCACCTGATATAATTAGCTCACTCTTCATCAGCATCTCTCTCCCACCCACTGTCTAGTTCCTTTCATGTCTGATGAGTTGTCTTCGGGGATGGTTCCTGTCCTGTGCCAACAGAAGGTTTGGGGACCATGACCGCCGGGATTCCTCTAGTCTCAGTCAGACCATTAAGTATGGTCTTTTTATGAGAATTTGGGGTCTGCATCCCACTGATCTCCTGCTGCCTCAGGGGTCCTCTGCTGTGCTCCCTGTCAGGGCAGTCATCGATTGTGGCCGGGCACCAACTAGTTCTTCTGGTCTCAGGATGATGTAGGTCTCTGGTTCATGTGGCCCTTTCTGTCTCTTGGGCTCTTAGTTGTCGTGTGACCTTGGTGTTCTTCATTCTCCTTTGCTCCAGGTGGGTTGAGGCCAATGGATGCATCTTAGATAGCCGCTTGTTAGCATTTAAGACCCCAGACGCCACATTTCAAAGTGGGATGCAGAATGTTTTCATAATAGAATTATTTTGCCAATTGACTTAGAAGTCCCCTTGAACCATAGTCCCCAAACCCCCGCCCTTGCTCCGCTGACCTTTGAAGCATCAGTTTATCCTGGGAACTTCTTTGCTTTTGGTCCAGTCCAATTGAGCTGAGCTTCCATGTATTGAGTGTTGCCCTTCCCTTCACCTAAAGCAATTCTTATCTACTAATTAATCAGTAAAAAACCCTCTCCCTCCCTCCCTCCCTCTCCCCCTCGTAACCACAAAAGTATGTGTTCTTCTCAGTTTATACTATTTCTCAAGATCTTATAATAGTGGTCTTATACAATATTTGTCCTTTTGCCTCTGACTGATTTCGCTCAGCATAATGCCTTCCAGGTTCCTCCATGTTATGAAATGTTTCACAGATTCGTCACTGTTCTTTATCGATGCTTAGTATTCCATTGTGTGAATATACCACAATTTATTTAACCATTCATCCGTTGATGGACACCTTGGTTGCTTCCAGCTTTTTGCTATTGTAAACAGAGCTGCAATAAACATGGGTGTGCATATATCTGTTTGTGTGAAGGCTCTTGTTTCTCTAGGGTATATTCCGAGGAGCGGGATTTCTGGGTTGTATGGTAGTTCTATTTCTAACTGTTTAAGATAACGCCAGATAGATTTCCAAAGTGGTTGTACCATATTACATTCCCACCAGCAGTGTATAAGAGTTCCAATCTCTCCGCAGCCTCTCCAACATTTATTATTTTGTGTTTTTTGGATTAATGCCAGCCTTTTTGGAGTGAGATGGAATCTCATCCTAGTTTTAATTTGCATTTCTCTAATCTGCCCCTTTATTTTGATCACTTGTTTGAGCAATCTTGTCTTGTTTCTTTATATGATTTGATATTGTCTGTTGTCTCTGAAGCATTAAGGTGTTATTTTTATTTATGATTTTGTTTTGTTTTCATATATCAAAGTGGGTGCTATCTCCAGTGTTGGAGGGGTGGGGTGGGCTGCCAGGTGGCACACAGGTGCTCTCTCCAGTGGGGCAGGGGTGGAGTGGGTGACCAGGGAGGGGGGAAAGAAAAACAAAGAAGTAAAAAACAAAACAAAAGCAGGGTGACACATCTATTGCTCCAGTTCACCACCAGCCCTCTCGGTCAGGTGCTGGCACTTCAGAGTCACCCTGTCTCTGGGTCCTGATTTCCTCCCTGTTCTGTGTATACCAGGATCCCTGAAGCTCTCATCCTTCTTCCAGTACTTTTGCTCTGTGATGGTTAAAGTTGTGTCAACTCGGTTGGGTCATGAACCTCATTGGTTTGGAAGTTATGATGTAGTTTGGCAGCTTTTTAATGATGTAGTCACCTAAATGATGAGATCTTTTGTGAGTGTCAATCAGTCGAAAGGAAGTTTCCTTGGGAGTGTGCCCTGCATCCAATATATGTGGATTTTCTGGTTTTTGCTTGCTTTGGATCCTGCAGCTGGCTCCTGTTCATCTGACCTGCAGTTTTTGGGACTTGAGCTAGCAGCTTACCTGCTGTCTTATCTGCCAGTCTTGGGATTCGTCAGCCTCCACAGCCTGTGAGCCAGAGGCCTCCTATCTGACCCTCCAATCTTGGATGCAACTGCAACTATGTGAGTCAGGAGAAGCCTCCAGCCTGGGCCACAAACTTGGGACTTTCCAGCCTCTACAACTGCATGAGCCATTTCCTTTATATAAATCTCTATGTATTCATACCCTGCACTGGTTTTGCTTCTCTAGAGGAGCCAGCCTAAGATACCTTCCTTAGCTCCAGTTCATGTTCTGCTCACTTTGCTTCACTTCAGGTATGTCTTCACAGTTTCTCCACTATTGGAAGTTTCATGATATTGTCTTTCTATGCTTCTCATCCAGGGATGCTGCTGGCTTCGTCTCTAAATGGCCCCACTTGCCAGACTAGATGGCATGGCACCTCCACTCTGTATTTCTCCCTGTTTGCTGCTATTTCTTTTTCCAATTGGTGTTTAATCTACTTCTATATTCTTTCATTTGGTGCTCAGGGATCCAGGGCTGTCATCTGTACCTGTTACACTTTGTTCCTCAGATTTTTCTATAGAGGGATGGTGTGGTGCTTCTGACTAAACTGCCATCTTAAATTCTTCTCCTGTGGTGGTTTTTAAGTTAGTATCTCTCAGCTCTTAACTCACTCTTTCATACTCTTCTCCGTGGTGCTGGGGTTGGGATACTGCAGCTATCTATCTAAATTCTAGTAACTCCCACCTCTTCTCTTTGTTAACACTCACCCCACCAGGGGTGATAACTGCTTCCTTCAGATACCATCTCTGTGTTTCCTCAGCATTTCCCTTTTCCCTTTACAGTCCTTATAAGAAATTATTTCTGTTTAAATAACTGGTATGGTTTTTATGTTCCTGACTGGAGCCTGATTGACACAACACTTGCCCTGCCTCCTGACCAGGATGCATTGAGTATTGCACCTAATCCCACTGCTGTCAGGTGATTCTGATTCACAGCAACCCCAGAGAACAGAGTAGAACTTCCCCATAGGGTTTCCAAGACTGAAACAGACTGCACATCTTTCTTCCGCTTAGTGGCTGGTGGATTCAAACTGCTGACCTTTTGGTTAACAGCTGAGTGCTTAACCACTGTGCCACCAGGGCTGTTTGCACTGAACATTACTGCACTTTTAAATAGGAAACCTGATGGCTGCAATATGTTTGCAGATCCTCATAGCCTTGCTGGTTGATTGTCAGTGGGGTCTTGGCATGGTGGCAGAAATCAGCCAGAGCTAAAGACAGCAGAGCATCATGGGCCTGTACTACTGTGACTGCCTGCCATGAAGACAATTAGGGTTACCCTAACTTTTATTAGCACTACATAGTTTGATTTTTTTTTCCCTCCTGTGAATGTGCATCGGGAAATGGCATTTTTTGTAAAGTCCTCATGACCCTCCTTAGTTAAGTCGCTGAGGAAAATAAATTTCAGCACATCAAGCTCTCGAGGCGCCTTGTTCCTATGACACCATCGTGTATGTGTGTGTTTAATGACATCATTGTATGGGGCTGATTCTTAACCAGATTGTAAACATGTGTGCAGAGCAAACTAACAAGAAGGTCATGCAATTTGTAAGCAAAATCACAGTTAGCTAAGGCCTTGATGAACCCTTCTCCCAGCAAGTTTGTAGCAATCATTATGAATTATTATAAACCCAGCCCACCCTCCACCCCCAAAAAGCCCTCATGGTATATAATTTTCCCAACCCAGTTAAGTACAAAAAAAAAAAAATTTTTTTTTTTTTGTACACACCTCCACAATTCCCATCTTTTAAATTTGTATCTAAATAAAGCAGAAGAACATAAACTGCTGATTTTTAAAAACATTTTCTTGTGCTTTAGGTAAAAGTTTACACAGCAATTTACTTTCTCATTCAACAATTTATATACAAACTGTTTCATGACATTGATTACAATCCCTGTAAAGCATCAGCACTCTTCCCTTTTCCACCCTGGGTTCTCCATCTGGTTTTCCTGCCCCTTCCTGCCTTCTCATCTTTGCTTTTGGACAGGTGTTACCCATTTGGTCTCATATACTTGGCTGTTCCAAGGAGCATGTTCCTCACAGGTGTTATTGTTTGTTTTCTAGACCTAATATTTAGCTGAAAGGTGAACTTAAGGAATGGCTTCAGTTCTTGAGTTAGAAGGTGTCTAGGGATAAATGCCTTATTAAAAAATCCTCTTTTATTTACACTTTAAGCCAGGATAGGAGCCCTGGTGCTGCAGTGGTTAAAGCACTCAGTTGCTTACTGAAAAGTCAGCAGTTCGAACTCACTAGCCGCTCCATGGGAGAAAGACGTGACAGTCTGTTTCTGTAAAGATTTACAGCCTTGGAAACCCTCTGGGGCAGTTCTACTCTGTCCTACAGGGTTGCTAGGAGTTGAGATTGACTCATCGGCAATGGGTTTTGAGTTAAGCCAGGATACTCTAAGATTTCCTAATGTTTCAATTTTAGATTGCGCCCATCTTTCAGTTCTGCCCATAGGCACTAGATAGGGTGGAAATAAGTAGAAAGTTCCTCCCCTTCCCCCCTCAGCCTCAGTTTACCTTTGCCTCATATATCATAGAGAAAACAAGAACAGTCAAGCAGGAACCTCTCATCTTCACACCAAATACCGCACCTACCAATGTCCCTGACTGCATGTTTGATCAATTTCAGACTGCAGAAGTTGAAGAAATTGAAGATTTTTACCAACTTCTGCAGATTGAAACTGATCGAACATGCAATCAATGTCTTGATAATTACCGGTGACTGGAATGTGAAATTCAGGAATGAAGAAGAATGGGTAGTTGGAAAATATGGCCTTGGTGATAGAAACCATGACAGAGATCACATGATTGAATTTTGCAGGACCGATGACTTCTTCATTGCAAATACCTTTTTACCAACATAAACAGCAACTATACACATGGACCTTGCTAGATGGAATACACAGGAATCAATTTTTTTTTTTTTTAATACACATGGACCTTGCCAGATGGAATACACAGGAATCAAATCGACTACATTTGTGGAAAGAGCTGATGGGAAAGCTCAATATCATCAGTCAGAACAAGGCCAGGGGCCATCTGTAGATCAGAGCATCAATTGCTCGTATGCAAGCTCATGTTGACACTGAAGAAAATCAGAGCAAGTCCACAACAGCCAATGTATGACCTTGAATATATCCCACTTGAAATTAGAGTCTGTCTCAAGAATAGATTTGAAGCATTGAACACTAATGACCCAAGACCAGACAAGTTGTAGAATGACGTCAAGGACATCATACATGAAGTAAGCAAAAAGTCGTTAAAAAGACAGGAAAGAAAGAAAAGAACAAAATAGATGTCAGAAGAGACTCTTAAACTTGCTCTTGAACATCCAGTAGCTAAAGTGAAAGGAAGAAATCATGAGCTAAAAGAGCCGAATGGAAGATTTCAAAGGGCAGCTCTAGAAGACAAAGTATTATGATGACATGTGCAAAGACCTGGAGATGGAAAACCAGAAGACAAGAATATGCTCAGCATTTCTCAAGCTGAAAGAACTGAAGAAAAAATTCAAGCCTTGAATTGCAATACTGAAGCATTCTATGGGGAAAATATTCAATGATGCAGGAAGCATCAAAAGAAGATGGAAAGAATATACAGAGTCACTATACCAAAAAGAATGGGTAGACATTCAAACATTTCGGGAGGTAACATATGATCAGAAACCAATGGTACTGAAGGAAGAAGCCCAAGCTGCACTGAAGGCGTTGGCAAAAAACAAGGCTCTGGGAATTGACAGAATACCAACTGAGATTTTTCAACAAACGAATATAGCGCTAGAAGTGCTCACTCGTTTATGCCAAGAAATTTGGAAGACAGCTACCTGGCCAACTGACTGGAAGAGATCCATATTTATGCCTATGCCCAAGAAGGTTGATCTAACCAAATGCAGAAATTATTGAACAATATCATTAATATCACATGCAAGCAAAATTTTGCTGAAGATCATTCAAAAGTGGCTGCAGCAGTCTATCAGCAGAGAACTGCTAGAAATTCAAGCCAGATTTAGAAAAGGACGTGGATGTTTACCTGTTTTTTATTGACTATGCTAAGACATTAAACTGTGTGGATCATAACAAATTATGGATAATATTTTGGAGAATGGGAATTCCAGAACACTTAATTGTCCTCATGAGGAACCTGTACATAGATCAAGAGGCAGTTGTTTGGACAGAACAAGGGGATACTACATGGTTTAAAGTCAGGAAAGGTGTGCATCAGAGTTGTATCATTTTACTATGTCTATTCAATCTGTATGGTGAGCAAATAATCCAAGAAGCCGGGCTAGATGAAGAAGAACCAGGCATCAGGATTGGAGGAAGACTTATTAACAACCTGCGTTATACAGATGACACAAGACTGGTTGCTGAAAGTGAAGAGGACTTGAAGCACTTACTGATGAAGATCAAAGACCACTGCCTTCAGTATGGGTGACACCTCAACATAAAGAAAACAAAAGTCCTCACAACTGGACCAATGAGCAACATCTTGATAAATGGAGAAAAGATTGGATTTCATTTTACTTGGATCCACAATCAACACCCGTGGAAGCAGCAGTCAAGAAATCAAAAGACACATTGCATTGGGCAAATCAGCTGTAAGAGATCTCTTTAAAGTGTTCAAAAGCAAAGATGTCACCTTGGGGACTAAGGTACAGCTGGCCCAAGCCATGGTGTTTTCAATTGCCTCATATGCATGTGAAAGCTGGACAATGAATAAGGAAGACTGAAGAAGAATTGATGCCTTTGAATTGTGGTGTTGGCAAAGAATATTAAATATACCATGGACTTCCAAAAGAACAAATGAATCCGTCTTGGAAGGAGTACAACCAGAATGCTTCTTGGAAGCAAGGATGGCGGAGACTGCGTCTCACATGCTTTGGACATGTCATCATGAGGGATTAGTCACTGGAGAAGAACATCATGCTTGGTAAGATAGAGGGTCAGCGAAAAAGAGAAAGACCCTCAGTGGGCTGTATTGACACAGTGGCTGCAACAGTAGGCTCAAGCATAGCAACGACTGTGAGGACGGTGCAGGACCAGGCACTGTTTTGTTCTGTTGTGCATAGGGCCTCTGTGAGTCGGAACCAACTCGATGGCACCAAACAACAACAACCACCACCAATTTCCTTGCCTGTGTACCCATGGTCAGTCCTTCTAAAAGCCTGTCCTCTATGTGGGCCCAGATCCCACCACCTCTTGCTTTTTGAAGAGCCTCATTCCTAAAATTATTCTTTCTACTTCTGCATCCTTAGCTTTTCTCTCTCCACTGGAACTTTTCTCCCATTACCTCAGCATAAAAACACTCTCTCATATAGTGTTGCCTATGAAAAATGAAACAAAACTTCCTTGATCCTACATCCCCATCTAGCTACCACTATATTTCTCTGGCCCACTGCCTAGCAAAACTTTTAAAAAGTGTTCTCTATTGTTGTCTCCATTGTCTTTCCTTACTCCTTCCAATCAGATTTCCATCTTGACCTCGCCACTAAAACTGCACTGGTAAGGCTATTGATAGCCTTCCTCTTGGCAAATCCAGTGTTTATTTCTGTGGTCTCATCTTACCGTTTTGTTTGTTTGTTTTGTTTTTAGCATCATTTGACACTTTGGACAACTCTTTCTCAAAACACTTGTTTTTCTCTGGGTTGTCTAGCCAGCTGCTCCTTCCCAGCCTTCTTCTTGGCTCATCCTACTGAATATTACTTCTAAAATGAAAATAGCACAGAGAAATTTTTTTTCCCAGTTGCCATTGAGTCAATTCTGATCCCACATAGAGAAAATCAGTGAGACAAAAAACACAATAAGCCAGTTCAAAGGACAAGTGACACAATGAGCAAAAATATTTTCAGCTCATTGATTCAGGGTTAATATCTCTATTACATAAAGAGTTTGTAGAAATCATAAGAAAAAGGACAACCCAATAGAAAAATGGAGAAAGAATATGAACTTATAAATCTCCAGAAAGAAATACAAATGGCCTTTAAGATACAAAGAGATTGTCATGTTCATTAATAATGAAGAGAAGTACAGATTAAAACTACATGGAAATATCATTTTTCAACTACAATTTTGTAAAAATCCAAGTTTGACCACATGATCCATGGAAAAACAGATCTCATATATTGCTTATAAGATTAATGTGAAAAGAACCCTGAGATATATTTTTAAATGGATAAAAAGAAAACCCAGTGCCGTCGAGTCGATTATGACTCATAGTGACCCTATAGGACAGAGTAGAACTGCCCAAAACAGCATGTATACCATACTACTGGAAAAATATTTATTCTTGTTTGCATTTGCTAAGGATACAGATACATACAAGAGAAACAATAATAAGTGGTTACTTGTTGGAGTGGGAACTGGAGTAGATGGAGTAAAGAGTGAGAGTGAGTCTTTTAAGTTTAGATTGGTTTTTTAACCATCTGAATGCATTACTTATTTTAAAGAAAGAGAAACAAAGAATTATGGTCCAAAGATTTGCCTGGTGAAATTTTCTGTGAAATGCTTTGAGGAACACAAACAAATGTGTTTCATCTTCAGAGAGCATTAGAGCATTTTTATAAGCAGGATATGTAGATTCTGCATTGGGCTTGAATCCTTACCATTCAGACATGGTCACAATGGCCTAGAAGGACATTTCTGATGTATTACTAGGCACGTATTGTTCTATCTGAGTACTTTACTTTGGATCCATGCCTTGGCTATGTAAAAACTATGTACACACTCAAATTTTTACCAGAGCACCAGCTAACACTGTTATCTTCCTTAGGTACTACCTGCTAACCCACTGCAGTCAAGTTGATTCTGACTCATAGCAACCCTATAGGGCAGGGTAGAACTGCCCCATAGGGTTTCCAAGGAGCAGCTGGTGGATTCGAACTGTCCACCTTTTAATTAGCAGCCAAGCTCTTAACCACTGTGCCACCAGGGCTCCTTAGGTGCTACACTCACTAGAAATGTAAGCATCAAATGCTTTTAGTTGCACAAAAAGAAACACCAAAACCAAAATGGTTTAAACAATATGGATATTTATCATATCACATAATAAGATGTCTGGAAGTCATGTGGTCCAAGGTTGGTTACGATTCCATCTTTCTGCTTTGCCATCCTCAGCACGTTTGTAGTGTTTCTGCCTAGGGTTTCAAGATGGCTGCAGCAATTCACATAATGCATGAAGACATAAGCACACCCAGTAAAATAGAGGCGACTCTTCTTGTGCTCTGTTTTTATTAGAATAGAAACAAAACCTTACTAATGAATCATTTTAAAGCAAAGAATCTGCTGAATTGGTGATTTTACTAATAGTTCTTTGGCCAAAGAAGAAACAGACAAAATAAAACTGAGAACATTTTTGGCAAACAACGAAATGCAGAACCTTAAGTCGCTGAGCTTCAGATCCTTGACTAAATGCCATTTTACAAGATAATTCATTAGCAAGAGCTTGGAGATTGATGGTTGCATTCCACAGGGGATAATGACTACAAGAAAGTTCTTACAAACAACAGCAAAAAGCCTTTTTTAATGATGATTTTAGAAAAGAACTGGAAAGTTAGAAGGTATTAAAAACAAAAACCAAATTAGTTACTAGAATCAATTACAACTTATGGCAACCCCATGTGTATCAGGGTAAAACTGTGTTCCATAGGGTTTTCAGTGACTGTTTTTTGGAAATAAATCACCAGACCTTTCTTCCCAGGTGCCTTTGGGGGGATTCAAACCTCCAACATTTCGGTTAACAGTTGAAAAAATGGCATGAGGAAGGGGGCGGCATCCAACCTCCTCTTTAACTTCACAAGGAGGAAGTCAAATCAATATAAACAACCCAAGGCTGATTCCTATGAGGCAGAGGTCAATTCTGAAACCAACCATCCCCCCCACTGCACTCTACGTCTCTGACGAGTTTGATAATTCATTGCAATGGCCACACAGAACTCACAGACAATACTCACAATTATGGGGTTTATTAGGGAAATAACAGGTTACAATCCAGGTTCAGGAACACTCAGGATACAGTTCTTCCAACAGAACAGCCTTTTCCCAGCCATGCTCGCAGGCACATCTCTCCCTGGCTGGCCTTTTGGCCTCTACTCTGCTCGGACGAGTGTTACAAAGCTCTTTTACCTCTGATGATAAGTGCGCTGAGGCACCCCACTCCATCAGTGAGCCTCAGCCAAAAGGCTCTCAGCTCTAGCACCATGTGTTGGCTAACCTAGTTCCACCAAGTGCCCAGAGGCACTCTACTCCACCAGCAAGCCTCCTGACCAAAAGCATGCAACTTTCTCACTTTCTGGGCCAGGAAGCCCACCACACTCTCCTGCCGTTCGCTCCTGCCGCCATTTCTCTGCCATTGCTTCTCACCATCTTCACTGTTACAGCTCTCTCTCTATTTCTCTCTCTATCTCCCTATCTCTCTATCTCTTGGCCGCCTGGTTACAGAAGCTTCTCAGTGCAGGAATCCTGGGTCCAAAGGTTGTGCTTTGCTCTTGGCTTTTCTACTTTGGTGGTGGCAAGATCCTCTCCCTCTTGCCTGTGGGATGGCTCATTTTAAGCCCAGCGGGATGGCAAAACTGATCAATCCCCTTGGTAGGGTTCCATATACCTTATTAGCATGGTCCCACCCAATCATTTGGTGAGAGTTACAAGATCATGGTGAGAAAAGCCACACAAAAGCGACCCATTCAACTGTAGGCCACTGCCTGGCTTGGGCTAGGTCAACGGCTCCACCGATAACTCAAGAGTTCACACAACTCCCTGCATTTCTGACCAGCCAGGCCTTCCTCTCATTCTCTCATTCTTAGCCCCTGTGGGCTAGGTCAACAGGTGCCAGTGGAACATGTCCAAACTCAGCCGTCTCTTCATTGCTGTACCTCCCTCACTTCCACTCATAAGTGGACCCAGGTAGTCACCAAAAGTGAGCATACCAGGCTGTCTACTCATTGGCCCACTTTCAGTCCTGGTAGGGGGTTCTGGGGGGCACTGACTTTTCCTGCTTCAATGCACCCAAAGGCAAACCGCTTGCTCAAAATTAAAAAAGCAAAACAATCATTTTTTTTTTTTTCTGCAGGTCCTTCTGGGTAGTTCTACATGTCTTTTCAAATGCAAAATGTGGGTGGAGCTCAGGTTTTGGACCTAAGCCCCCACTCTATACACAGGGCTACTGGCTTGAAACAAAAAAGCCTGTGTTTCTTCCCAGCAAATCCTAGTTCCCCTTCCTTTTAGCAGATCTAATCAAATATTGGCTGAAGGCAGAGTTACACGCTCCCTGTAATTTATAATACCCAATATTCATTTCTATCATATGTTTAGGTCTGTTTTACAACACTAGGTAGGAGAAACATTCAATATCCATATCCAATTAAACACATAACACTTTTTAAAACATTCCACTTGCATCTTCTTCACCCCTTGACTATCTTCCCATTCATATGCATATGGCCTTGGGCCTCTGTCTGGGTGAAACACGAAGACCCTGCCCCCCATCAATCATTCTATTTAACCAGCCTGGCCATTGCCCTGAGCCCTCCAGATGCGGCTTTTCTCCTCTCAGCTACAGCATAACTTTCCTTTCAGCCATTACAGGTAACAGCAATCAAAGTAACCACCTAAGAATAAAAAATTTCACTTTTCAAGCCCTTTTGTCCTTTCTCTTACAAAGTCCCATACTTCCATGAGTCTGGAGCCACTGCAAAGAACCCCATTTCTGATGCCAATTATAAGAATGGCATGGGTGAGGGGGTGGTGTCTGACCTCTTATAACCTCACAAGGAGGAAGGGGAATCAAGATCAACAGCTCAAGGCTGATTCCTTTGAGGTGGAGGTCAGACATGCCTCCTCTCTCAGCCACATTTACCAATTCTGACACCAGCTATCCCTCCTGTGGCATTCTACTTCTCTGCTGAGTTTGATAATTCATTGCAATGGTCACACAGAACTCACAGGCAATGTTCACAATTATGGGGTTTATTAGAGAAGTAACAGGTTACAATTCCGATTCAGGAACACTCAGGATACAGTTCTTCTATCAGGACAGCCTCTTCTCAGCCATGCCCACAGGCACACCTTTCTCTGGCCCCTTGGCCTCTGCCCTGCTTGGGCAGGGTCATAAGGCTCTTTTAGCTCTGCCAATAAGTGTGTCAAGGCACCCCACTCCATCAGTCAGCCTCAGCCCAAAGGCACTCAGCTGTAGCTCCGTGGGTTGGCAAACCTAGCTCCACCAAGTGCCTGGAGGAACCCTACTCTGCCAGCAGGCCTCCTGCCCAAAGGCATTCACCTTTCTCACTCCACGGGCCAGGAAGCCCACTATGCCATCTCCTGCTGGTCTCTCCTGCCACCGCTTCTGTGCCACTGTTCCTCACCATTTCAGTGTCACAGCTCTTTCTCTCTCTCCCTCGGCCTCCTGGTTCCGAGAGCTTCTCAATACAGGGGTCCTGGGTGTGAAGGACACACTCCACTCTTGGCTCTTCTTTCTTGGTAGCGGTGAGATCCTCCACCTCTCACCTCTGGAGTGGCTCATTTTAAGCCTAACAGGATGGCAAAATTTACCAATCCTCTCACGAGGGTCCCATATACCTTATTAGCATGGACCAACTCAATCATCTGGTGGGAGTTACAAGGCCATGGAAGGAAAGGCAGCACAAAAGCATCTATTGCACTATAACAGCCAAGCACGTTAACCCTTTGCACCACCCGGGGACTCTGATCAAGGTACAGGGATTCTTAGCTGAATGTTGGATATGGCACCAAAACGCAATTTGGACATCATAAAACACTTGGTGCTTAACTACTGCTGAATCTGGAAAGCTGACTCAGAAAAAATAGTTATGCAACAGAGCAACATTGTATAAAATAACAAAGCAAATAAAAAAATGCAAGGTATTGTTTACAATAAATGTATTGAAGTTTTGAAATGTTCCCTTGGGAGCACTGAGTCTTACATAAGCAATGGCAACAATTTTGTGTGTGTGTCCTATATCCTGGTATGGCTCTATTTTAGAGAAAAACTAATTGGTAATACTTTTTGTCATTTTTATTTTTTTACTTCAAAAGTGTAGTTAGAGTATCTAAGGTGCCAGAAAACATAATCTGGTGCAATGGCTGCTTGGCTTCCCTTGTACAGGACATTATAACATATTTCCCAAACATTCTGCTTTTGGGAATCCCCCTGGCAACAGAGAATGACAATGAGTTTATTTCATGCAAAATGTGTGAACACGGTGATTCTGGATGACCTGATGGGCGGAGCCTGGAATAATAATAAAAGTGAAAATGTTCTCACTAAACATTTCTGGCACCAGAATTTGGCATCCTTTCCATCATTCAAAACATGCCCTGAGAAGGCAAAAGAGGCCACATGGTCATCACAGGAACCCCAAATACATGGGTCCTAAAAACAAAACAAGGTCTTTGGAGCTACCACAGTTAACTCTCTGACATGGCATATGTATCTCCAGTCCCCAGATGAGTTTCTAGTTTTCCATGACACTTGGAAGAACCTAATGACCATCAGTAGGCAGACTTGAATTACTGCCACACTTGATGGACATTGCCTGAGAACTGTTGTTTCAAATCAGAAAGACCAGCAGTCTTTGTCTCAAGAAAGTACTAGAAAAGTCTTCTCTCAGAGAGTCAGGCCCTGGGGCATTGACTTCTAGTGATGCTCCAAACTTTCCTGTGTATCTTAAGAACTTTTAGTTGTTGCAACTGCTTATTCAGTTCATCCTTGACAGGAGAAAGCTGTTTTGAGAGCTGCTTCTGGCAACCTCTTCTCCAAAAGTGTGGCACTTCACATGTGCCCTCAACCTGTTGAAGAGTAACATATCTCTCCTACCACAACAAACCTATACCTTTAAAAGATGGTACGAGTTGATAAAACATCTGAGTGGTGGATACATAACCCTCAAAACCCAGAGGCAGCTGGTGAAGCAGCTAGGTGGCTGTACTTCATTTCTATCTTTTTAAAACTATGTTTCTATTGAGTGCTATTTTATTTGTTTGCTCTGTTTTCAACCTTGACATAAATTGAAATGTTACCTTTTGTCATATATTAATTCTATCTATATATTTACATTGGTTTCTGGACTTCCCTGAGTCCCATGCATCCATTTCACTAACTAGTAAAGCAAGAGCCACCTCACTATTCTTTTACAAAATTTGTCCATCAATTCTCAGAGTTATTCTTCCACATAAATTTTCAAATAATTTTGTCCAATTTCCTCCCTTGCCTTAAAACCCATTGGATTCTATTTAGAATTTTATTCTATTATTTATTTGTGAGTGAAAATCACTGAGAGGAAAGAACTGGAGAAACAAATCTCTAAGTCTGTGCATGAACTGGCACAAGTCCTGGGCTTATTCTTAAGCTGTGTACATGGCAGAACACACACAAAGAAGCCTAGCAAAGATTTTGAGAATGAAACAAAAATATAAATCGACATCCAAGTGCCAGACCAACCTCAGAGTGCTGCATACAAATGACAGATCCAAACAGCATAGCAAAGTCTTAAATTAATGGACTGATATGGGAACCATTTCCTACAAAAGGGGTGATAGAATTTGTGGTCTAAATCTCACTGAGTTGCTTGCCTGCTAAAACAACAACAAAATCAACATTATCCAGAGAATTTAGCAGGACCCAGGGCCTCACAACATAATATTCAATAAACCAAGAGCCAGGAAAATCTGACCAGTTTTCAAGGGGAAAGATAATTAACAGAAGTCAATCCCAATGTTAGAATCATCAGAGAATGACTTTAAAGCAGCTATTATAATCTTGCTCCATGAAGTAGAGGTGAACATTCTTGAAATGAATGGAAAGAAATCTTAAGCAGAGAAATAATAACTATGAAAAAGAAACAGACGGAAATTTAGCACTGAAAAGTAGAACTTCTAACATAAAAAATTTACTGGATAGGCTCAATGGCAGAATGGAGATGGCAAAGAAAAGAGAGGCCTTGAAGATAGATCAATAGAAAATTATCCAATCTCAAGAATAGAGAGAAAAAAATTAAAAAGATAAGCAGAGCCTTAATTATCTGTAGAACAATATCAAAAGGTCTAACATTTGTATCATTGGAATTCCTAAAAGAGAAGAGAAAGAAATCTATGCAGAAAAATTATTTGAAGAAATTATGTCTGACCCCAACTACCACAGCCTCCACCAGACTGAGTCCAGCAAAACTAGATGGTGCCCAGCTTCCACCATTGACTGCTCTGACAGGGATCACAATAAAGGGTTCCAGACAGAGTGAGAGAAAAATGTAGAACAAAATTCAAACTCACACACACACACAAAAGGCCAGACTTACTAGCCTGACAGAGACTGGAGAAACCTCAAGGGTATGGCCCCGCAACATCTTTTTAACTCAGTACTGAAGTCACTCCTGAGGTTCACCCTTTAGCCAAAGATTAGACAGGCATATAAAACAAACAACAATACACACAGTTCAACCGTGTGTCTGAGACTAAATGGGCACACTAGCCCAGGGGCAAGGACGAGAAGGTAGGAGTGGACAGAAAAGCTGGATGAATGGAAATGGGGAAACCAAGGTCAAGAAGGGAAGAGGGTTGACATGTCACAGGGTTGGCAGTCAATGTCACAAAACAATATGTACATTAATTGTTTAATGAGAAATTAATTTGTTCTGTAAACTCTCATCCAAAGCACAATAAAGAAAAAAAAAGATATTATGTCTGAAAACTCCCCCAAATGGTGAAAGACATAAATTTTCAAGAAGCGCAGTGACCTGCAAGCAGGATAAACTCAAAAAAAGCTATTCTCAGAGACATCATAGTCAAACTACTGAAAACCAAAGGTAAAGAAAAAAGTCTTGAAACAAGACAGGGAAAAAATGACATATTACATATGCTCCATAGGGTTTCCAAGGAGTGACTAGTGGATTCAAACTGCCAGCCTTTTTGTTAGTAGCCGAACACTTAACCACTGTGCCACCAGGGCTCCATTACATATATAGGAACAAAAATTCAAATTACTACAGTTTCTCATCATAAGCCGTAGAGGTCGAAGACAGTGGAAAAGTTGTTAACCCAGAAGTCTATTCCAGCAAAAGTATTCCTCAGAAATTAAGGTAAAATAAAGAAATGGTAATACTAGAGGAAAGAAAATAAATGAAGAAAACTAACACAATCCCTTACCAGAAGAACTTCTCTAAAATAAAGTCTAAAGGAAGGGAAATGATATAAGGGAGAAAAGTTGGAACTTCGGGAACTTCAGTAATGGAAGAGTAACAGAAATTATAAATATCTAGGTAAATATAAAAGACTATATTTCTTAAGTTCTTTTAACTGTGTACAACTGCTGAAAGCAAAATATATAATGTTGGGTGATGTGAACATATGAAGATGGATTGCATATAACTACAACATAAAGGGAGATAAAAGGACATATATAGTTGTAAGCTTCTATGTTTGCTTTAAATAGTGAAATATTAACTCTGAGTAAACTGTGAAAAGTTAGGTATGTATATTACAATCCCTAGAACCTCCACTAAAAATAATAATACAAAGAGATATAGCCAAAATCCAAGAGATAAAATAAAATCGAATAGAAAAAAAAGTCAAATAATAAAAATGAAGCCAAGAAACGGAGAACAAGGAGCAAAAAATATAGACAACAGAAAAATAAAAAATGGTAGACCTAAATTCAGTCATCTTAATAATTGCTTTAAATGTAAACTCATCCAAACATACTAATTAAAAGACAGAGCTCACCATATTGGATTTAGAAAACCAATATTTAACTATAGTCTATCTAGAAAAAACCCACTCTAATATATATATATTTTTTAATATATGAGTATACATAGATTCAGAGTAAAAGAAGGGAAAAGGATATATACCTTTCCCTTATTGATTATGCAAACATAATCAAAAGAAACCTGGAGTGATTATACTAATCTCACGGGAGACTTTAGAACAGTAAAAATTACTACAGACAAGGAGAAAGACATTATATAATGCCAAATGGGTCAGTTCACAAGGAAGACATAACAATCCTAAATGTGTAGGCACCTAACAATAGAATTTCAAAACACATGAATCAAAAACTGATAGAACTGAATGGAGAAATAGACAAACCCACAATTATAGTTGGAAACTTCAACACTCCTCCCTATGTAATTGATAGAACAAGTAGACAGAAAATCAATGAAGACATAGACCTGAACAACATTGTCAACCAGCTTGACCAAAGTGATATTTACAGAGCAATCCACCCAAGAACAGCAAGAAACACATTCTTTTCAAGTGCTCATGAAACAATCACCAAGTTTGACCATATTCTAGGCCATAAAATAAACCTTAACAAATTTAGAAGAATAAAGTCATATAAAGTATGTTTTACAGCCATAACAGAATTAAATTAGAAATCAGTAACAGAAAGATAGCCGGATGATCCCAAAATATTTGGATATTAAACAACACACTTGTAGATAACTCATGAGTCAAAGAAGTCTTCAGTAAAATAGAAAAAAAAAATTGAATTAAATTAAAATGAAAACATATCAAAATTTGTGGATGAAGTGGTGCTTAGCATGAAAAGCTTTCATTAGAAAAGAAGTTGTGAAATCAATAATCTAAGCTTCTACCTTAAGAAACTAGGACAAGGAGACAGAGCCAAGGGGGTGGCCTAGTCACATGCACCGTAATGTGTTCCTCCACCAAAGACCCAAAAATGCAAGCTAAACAGAAGGATATAATAATCTAGGAACCTTCAACATCAAAAAAGAAGGTCTAAAAACTGAATCGAACATCGACTGGAAGGAAGAAGTGAGTGAAAACAGCGTTAAGGGAGTAATATGAAATGGAAGTGTTCAGTCAGCCATTCTGGCCCAGTGTGGCCACCTTAGGACAAAGCCAGCAGCAACCCCAGGTGAAGAAAACAGCAAAGCAACTTCACAACTTTCCCAAATGGGACAAACTCTATAGACACACATGGAAAGAAGCAGAGGCAGGGAGGGAGCCAGAATCCAGAATCGGAGATACTCAGGAGCGGAGGCAGTGCACCCATGGAGTGTTGGCAGGAGATCTCCCACCCAGTTGGTCCCCAGGTGGCTCCTCTCCTTGTACTTGAGAGGGGACAGGTTCTGCTCACTGGCTACAGCAGATGCAAGTCGCCCCATACCTGCATAACCTAGCCTGAGGGGCACACTCCCCCTCACCCCATCCTCCTGATTGGAGGTGGCAGAGGGTCCCATACCCCCACTGTCTACCCTTACTGGGGAATCACAACATGAGCCTATCCTTCCCCTCCCCCTTACCCCCATCTGGCAAGGGGCGGAGAAGACACAACTGTGTGTGCACCCCTCTGCCACCCCTTTCTTCCTCCCCTTGCCCAGCACAAGGTGAAGGCAGCACCACTCTGCAAACATCCTCCAGTTGCAACTCCACACACAGTCAGGGGCAGAGGAGCCGCAACTGCACATGCGGCCCCTTCCTCCCTTCACCCACCCAACACAAGGTAGAGGCAGTGCCACTGTGCACGCATCTGGTAGGCCAGGCACGGCTCCCTCCTTTAACCTGCCCAGCAAGGGTGGAGAAGCTGCAACTGCATGCGGATCCCCCTTGAGGCCCTTTCTTCCCTCTCTCCTGGGCATTGCCACTGTGCATGCATCCACCAGGCCAAGTGCAATGCCCTCCCTTAACCTGCAAGAGGGGGACATATATAAAAGCTTGAAAGAAAAAACTGCCAACCAAGAATTATATATCCAGCAAAATTATCCCTTAAATTATCCCTTAAAGATGATGGTGAAATCAGGAAATTTCCAGATAAACAGAAATTAAGGAAATTTGTAAAACCCAGAAATTTACAAGAAATATTAAAGAAAGTCCTTCAGAAAAAAACTAAAAACACCAGACAACAACCTGAGATTAAAACACATGACAACATCAGCCAGATATCAGCCTAGATAAAGAACTCTCAAAAATAAAATAAACCAGGAATCAGGGACATCAATCTGTAACTGAAGACTGCTTCGAAATATAAAGGGTATAGGTTTAGAACTTCCATACGGAGAAGAAGTCAAGGTGATAACAAGAAATAAATTATTGCTTTAAACTTAGGAGGATAAAGGTAAATTTCAGGGTAGCCACAAAGAAAGTTAACAGACCTACTCACTAAAATACAAAAGAAGAAAATCATAAAGATTCAGTACACACAAAACCAACAAGGAAGGAAAGTAAAAGGCAACTCACACACACACACAAAGCTCAGAACAGAAAATTAAGCAGATCAAAGAAATTGACTCCACAAAAAAAAAAAAAGCATAAAAAAATGACAGCAATAAACTCATACTTACCGATAATCACACTGAATTTAAATGGCCTATATGCTCCAGTGGAAACCCTGGTGGTGTAGTGGTTAAGTGCTATGGCTGCTAACCAAAAGGTCGGCAGTTCAGATCCACCAGGCGCTCCTTGGAAACTCCATGGGGCAGTTCTACCCTGTCCTATAGGGTTGCTATGAGTTGGAACTGACTTGACAGCAACAGGTTTTTTTTTTTATATATACATTCCAGTAAAAAGAAGAAGAGTGGTAGAATGGGTTAAAAAAATACGACCCATCAATATGCTGTCTGTAAGAAACACAACATGGACACAAAGATATAAATAAGCTAAAACTTAAAAGATGGAAAAAGATACATCAAGCAAGCAATAATCAAAAAAGAGCAGGTGTGGCAATATTAATTTCTGATAAAATAGACTTTAAGGCAAAATCCACCACAAAAGACAATAAAGGACGTTATATAATGATTAAAAGGTCAATCCACCGAGAGGACTTAACCATAATAAATATATACTCACCCAATGACAGAGCTCCAAAACACATCAAACAAACTCCAGCAGCATTGAAAAGGGAAATATTCACTTTCACAATAATACTAAGAAACTTTAACACACCACTCCCACTGAAGGACAGAGCAACTAGAAAGAAACTCAACAAAGGCAAAGAAGGTCTAAATACCACAATCAACCAACTCAATCTCATAGACATATACAGAACACTTCACCCAATAGCAGCAAAATACACATTTTTCTCCAATGCTCATGGATCATTCTCCAGAATAGACCACACTGTAAGCCACAAAGCAAGCCTCATAAAGTTCAAAAACATCAAAATAATACAAAACATTTTCTCTGATCACAACATTATAAAAGCAGAAACCAATAACAGGAAGAACAAAGGAAAAAATCTAGTACATGGAGACTAAATAATACCTGGCTTAGAAAATATGGGGTAATGGAAGAAATCAAAGGAATTAAAACATTCCTAGAATAAGCAGAAAAACCACTGGCCAAACTGACAAAAGATAAACAGGAGAGGATGCAAATAACTCAAATAAGAAGTGATGCGGGTGACATTATAACAGAACCAACTGAAGTAAAAAGGATCATAACAGAATACTACAAAAAACTTTACTCCAACAAATTTGAAAACCTAGAGGAAATGGACAAATTTCTAGAAGCAAACTAACCCAACCCAGTGCCGTCGAGTCGATTCCAACTCATGGCTAACACTACCTAGTTAAATCAACACAAACTGAGGTAGAAAATCTGAGCAGACCCATAATAAAAGAAGAATTGAAGGGACCATTAAAAAAAAAAAACAAAAAACACAACAACAACAAAAAGACCCACCACAGACAGCTTCATTGAAAAATTCTACCAAACATTCAGAGAATAGTTAACACAAATTCTACTCAATTCCAGAACATAGAAAAGGAAGGAATACTCCCAAGTTCATTCTATGAAGTCAGCTTAACACCAATACCAAACCCAGGCAAAGACATTGTCTTAGTTATCTACTGCTGCTATAACAGAAATACTGCGAGTGAATGGCTTCAACAAACAGAAGTTTATTCTGTCACTGTCTAGTAGGCTAGAAGTTCAAATTCAGGGCATCAGCTCCAGGGCAAGTCTTTCTCTCTCTGTTTACTCTGGAGGAAGGTCCTTATCCTCCATCTTCCCTGCATTAGGAGCTTCCCAGTGCAGGGACCTGAGGTCCAAAGGATACGCTTTTCTCCTGGCACTACTTTCTTGGTAGTATGAGGTTCCCATGTTTCTCTGTTCACTTCTTTTATACCTCAAAAGAGATCAGCTTAAGACACAACCTAATCTTGTAGATTGAGTCCTGCCTCATTAACATAACTGCCTCTAATTCTGCCTCATTAACATCATAGATTCAGGATTTACAACACAGAGGATAATCACATCAGAGGATAAAATGGTGGACAATCACAAGTTGAAACATTTTGGGGGAACACAGTTCATCCATGACAGACATCACTAAAAAAGAAAACTACAGACTAATATCCCTCATGAATATAGGTGTAAAAATTCTCAACAAAATCCTAGCCAATGATGAAGGGTAAGACAGTACACAATACTACGGCATCCAGCACAACTTGCTGAAGGCAAGGTCATGGAAGCTGCATAGACACATCCAAACTCTCTGAGGGATTGAATTGCTAGGCTGAGGGCCGTGGGGACCATGGTCTTGGGGAACATCTAGCTCAACTGGCAAAACATAGTTTATAAAGAATATATTCTGGGGGGGCCAAGATGGTGAACAAGCCAGTAGCTTCCACCGATCCCTCTTACAACAAAGACCCAAAAAAAACAAGTGAATCGATTATATATATGGCAAGCTAGAAAACCTGAGCATCAAAGACAAAATTAAGGAATCGGCCTGAGCGATGGGGGAGGGAGAGATGGTATAGAAGCTGCAACAAGTTGCCAAGCCCACACAGCGCCTCAGCTCCAATTCGTTGGCGCCATTCTCTGGCCCGACTGTGGTGGGGCTGATGGTAGTTCCCTGAGACACAGCAGCTGCAGCAAAAGGCAAGCAGAGTGGTGCACCTCTGACCCTGTGGTGTGTCTACAACAGGGCTGGCTGTGGAGTTTAAGAAGCGGCTGCTTCAGCAAAAGAAGCCAACCAAAGTGCTGGCATCCTGACCCCATGGTGTGATGGCCACAGGACCGGCAGTGGAGTTTAGGACACAGCTGCTTCACTGAAAGAATGCAAGCACGGGACAGAGCCCTAACTCCCTGGGGCAATCACAGCAGGGACCCAGGCTACACATGCCTCTGGTATCTGAGATAAAACAGCGCTCTTGGCAAAAGATAAGTGATTCTGTCTAATTTACCACGTGCAGATCTAATAGGTCCTTCTTTTGAAGGAACTCTCTCCTATCTGGTCCCTCCCGCCTCTGCCCCAGGCAGCTTCATTAACAGTCGATTTCCCTTGGCCTGAGATAGAACCTGCTGCACTTCCTGAGCCATTCTCCTGGCCTGGGAGAAGGAACAAATTAACAAACAGGGGAAAAAATACTCTGCAGACTCCCCTAATCTAGAAACTCAGGGCAGAAGCAGCTCCAGTCCAGGTATAAGCCATCCACAGACTTTGTCACCCCTACATGGATCCAGATGGCTATTCTATTGCAAGGGCAAATCTGAGATCTGACTGTAACTGTTTCTGCTGTGCGATGGAGAGGCAGATTTTGGAGGTCTGATACCACTCTGCCTATTAAACAGGGCCTTCACCTACCCACAGCAGGGCCTGAGGACTAGAGGCTCCATCCATGCCACCTAGCCACCCAGAAAAGGATAGTGGTGCCTACCAGTCCTTACAGGTGAAAGCATTGGGTGCCTAAGGTACAGCTGCACTGCCTACCCACCAGAGCGCTTTAAAGAACAGAGATGCTTCTTCCTCACTGACACTTGGGGAAAGGCTGTCAGCCCCCTGCCTTTCTGAGTGTGACCCTCTGCTGCTACCAGAAACCACTGGTTACACCCATCACCACTGTTCATCTAAGATAGTAGGTGAGAGCCTACACCACATACTGGGTGAATGACTATCAGAACACCTGAGCTGAATCGATACAAGAATAGTGAATGGACTTCTAGGCTGATATACCTGGTAATAGCTCTAGCTATCTGGTAACAGGACATTTGTGCTTCAAAGGCTCCAAAAACCAAGTTAGCTCACTCTAGTAGCCTATTTGACTATATCAAAACAAAACAAAGCAAGAAACAGGACACAGTGAGCAAACATAAAATAAATTAATACAATACCTTATAGATGACTCAGAGACAACAGTCGATATCAAATCACACAAAGAAGCAGACCATGATTGCTTCAACAAACTTCCAAAACAGAGAATCAAAGACTATCCCAGATAAAGATGTATTCCTGGAATTACCAGATGTAGAATACAAAAGATTAATACACAGAGCTCTTCAGGACATCAGGAGAGACATCAGGAATGAGATCAGGCAACACGCAGAAACAGCTGAGGAACACCCGGATAAAGCAGTTAAAGAAATTAAGATTATTCAAGAACATAATGACAAATTTAATAAACTACAAGAATCCATAGAGAGATAGCATTCAGAAATTCAGAAGATTAACGGTAAAATTACAGAATTAGACAACTCAGTGAAAACTCAGTGGAGCAGAATTGAGGAACTGGAATGCAGAATTTGTGAGATTGAAGATAAATCACTTGACACTAATATATTTGAAGAAAAATCAGATAAAAGAATTAAAAAAAAATGAAGAAACCTTAAGAATCATGTGGGACTCTATCAAGAAGAATGACTTGCAAGTGATTGGAATACCAGAACAGGGAGGGATAACAGAAAATACAGAGAGAATTGTTGAAGGTTTGTTGGCAGAAAACTTCCCTGATATCGTGAAAGATGAAATGATATCTATCCAAGATGCTCATCAAACCCCATACGATTGCCAAAACCAAAGATAAAGAGAAAATTTTAAGAGCAGCCAGGGATAAGCAAAATGTCACTTACAAAGAAGAATCAATAAGAATAAATTCAGACTACTCGGCAGAAACCTTGCAGGCAGGAAGGTGATGGGATGACATATATAAAGCATTGAAGGAGAAAAATTGCCAGCCAAGAATCATATAACCAGCAAAATTGTCTCTCAAATATGAAGGTGAAATTAAGACACTTATAGATAAACAGAAGCTTAGGGAATTTCCAAAAACCAAACCAAAACTACAAGAAATACTAAATGGAATTCTCTGGATAGAAAATCAATAATATCAGATATCAACCCAACACTAGAATACAGAACAGAGCAACCAGATACCAACTCAGGTAGGGAAATCACAAAAATAAATCAAGATTAAAAAAAAAAACTCAAAAGAGGGAATCAGTGATGTCATTATGTAAAAGATGACAATAATCAATAAAGAGGGACTAAATAAAGTAGGCATAGATCTTCCACATGGAGAGGAAATCAAGGAGATATAGGGAGATATAACTTAGGTTTAAACTTAGAAAAATAGGGGTAAATATTAAGGTAACCACAAAGAAGACTAACAATCTTACACTTCAATATAAAAAACAAGATAAACAAAGGCTCAGCAAAAACAAATGCAACCACAATGAAAAAGAGGAACACAAAATTCACAAAGAAAAACTTCTCAGCACAATAAAGTAAGTGGAAAAATGAAACTGTCAACAACACACAAAAAAAAGGCATCAAAATGGCAGCACTAAACTCATACCTATCTATAATCACGCTGAATGTAAACGGGCTAAAAGCACCAATAAAGAGACAGAGAGTGGCAGAATGGATAAAGAAATATGATCCGGCTATATGCTGCCTACAAGAGACTCACCTTAGACTTAAAGACACAAACAAACTAAAATTCAAAGGATGGAAAAAATATATCAAGCAAACAACAATCAAAAAAGAGCAGGAATGGCTATGCTAATTTCTGACAAAATAGACTTCGAACTTAAATCTACCACAAAGGATAAGGAAGGACACTATATAATGATTAAAGGGATGATATACCAGAAGGCTATTACCATATTAAATATTTATGCACCCAACGACAGGGCTTCAAGATACATAAAACAAACTCTAACAACATTGAAAAGTGAGACAGACAGCTCCACAGTAATAGTAGGAGACTTCAACACACCACTTTCAGTGAAAGGCAGGACATCCAGAAAGAAGCTCAATAAAGACACAGAAGATCTAAAAGCCACAATTAACCAACTTGACCTCATAGACATGTACAGAACACTCCACCCAACAGCATCCAAGTGTACTTTTCTTTTCCAATGCACACGGAACATTCTCTAGAATAGACCACATATCAGGCCATAAAGCAAGCCTTAACAGAATCCAAAACATCGAAATATTACAAAGCATCTTCTTTGGCCAGAAGGCCATAAAAGTAGAAGTCAGTAACAGGAAAAGCAGGGAAAAGAAATCAAACACTTGGAAACTGAACAATACCCTGCTCAAAAATGACTGGGTTATAGAAGACAACAAGGATGGAATAAAGAAAGTCACGGAATCCAATAAGAATGAAAACACTTCCTATCAGAACCTTTAGGACACAGTGAAAGCAGTGCTCCTAAGTCAATTTATATCAATAAATGCACACACATATCTACATCTTGAACAAATAGAAAGAGAGAGCAAAAGAAACCTTCAGGCACCAGAAGAAAGCAAATAATAAAAATTAGAATTAAATGAAATAGAAAACAGAAAAAAAATTGAAAGAGTTAACAAGACCAAAAGCTGGTTCTTTGAAAAGATTAACAAAATCAATAAACCACTGGCCAGACTGACAAAAGAAAAATAGGAGAGGAAGCAAATAACCCAAATAAGAAATGAGATGGGCGATATCACAGCAGACCCAACTGAAATTAAGAGAATCATAACAGAGTACTATGAAAAGTTGTGCTCTAACAAATTTGAAAACCTAGAGGAATTGGACAAATTTCTAGAAACACACTACCTACCTAAACCAACACAAACAGAGACAGAACAAGTAAATAAACTTATAACAAAACAAGAGGTTGAAAAAGTAATAATATTAAAAAAAAAAAAACCCCAGCAAATAAAACCCCTGACCCTGACAGCTTCACTGGAGAATTCTACCAAACTTTCAGAGAAGAGTTAACACCACTACTACTAAAGGTATTTCACTAATTATGTAGTAGACAAGAACTAATTTAAGTGAAGGGATGGACAACACACAATACAGGAGAGGTCAGCACGACTGGACTAAACCAAAAGCAAAGAAGTTTCTAGAATAAACTGAATGCTTCGAAGGCCAGAGTAGCAGGGGACAGGGGTTTGGGAACCGTGGTTTCAGGGGATATCTAGGTCAATTGGCATAATAAAAACTATTTAGAAAACATTCTGCATCCCATTTTGGAGAGTGGCGTCTGGGGTGTTAAATGCTAGCAAGCAGCCATCTAAGATGCAACAATTGGTCTCAATCCACCTGGAGCAAAGGAGGATGAAGAATACAAAAGACACAAGGTGTGTATAAGCCCAAGAGTCAGAATGGGCCGCATAAATCAAAGACTACATCAGCCTGAGACCAGAAGAACTAGATGGTGTCCAGCTATAACAGTTGACTGCAGTGATAGGGAGCACAACAGAGAATCCCTAAAGGACCAGGAGAGCAGTGGGATGCAGACCCTAAATTCTAGTAAAAAGACCAGACTTAATGGTCTGACTGAGACCAGAGGGATCCCGGAGGTCATGGTCCCCAGGCCCTCTCTTAGCCCGAGACAGGAACCATTCTCGAAGCCAACTCTTCAGACAGGGATTGGACTGGACTACAAGACAGAAAATGATACTAGTGAGGAGTAGGCTTCTTGGATCAAGTAGACACATGAGACTACCTGGGCAGCTCCTGTCTGGAGGGGAGATGTGAATGCCAAGGCAGACAGAAGATGGCTGAATGGACACAGGGTGGAGAGAAGGAATGTGCTGTCTCATTAGGGGGAGAGCAACAAGGAGCATACAGCAAGGTATATATAAGGTTTGGTATGAGACTGACTTGATTGGTAAGCTTTCACTTAAAGCACAGTAAAAATTTAAAAAAGAAAACATTCTACATTCTGCTTTAGTGAGTAGTGTCTGGGGTCTTAAAAGCCTGTGAGCGGCCATATAAGATACTCCACTGGTCTCACCCCTTCTGGAGCAAGGTATAATGAAGAAAACTAAAGACACAAGGGAAAGATCAGTCCAAAGGACTAAAGGACCACAACTACCACGGCCTCCAGCAGACTGAGTCCAGTACAACTAGATGGTGCCCCACTACCACCACTGACTGCACTGACAGGGATCACAACAGAGGATCCGGGAGAGAGCTGAAGAAAAATTTAGAACAAAATTTGAACTCACAAAATAAGACCAGACTTACTGGGCATTATGCACAACAGAAAAACACTGCCTGGTCCTGAGTCATTCTCACAATCGTTGCTATGTTTCAGCCCATTGGTGCAGCCACTGTGTCAATCCATTTCGTTAGAGGTCTTCCATTTTTTTGATGACCCTCTACTTTACCAAGCATGATGTCCTTCTACAGAGACGGGTCCCTCCTGATACCATGTCCAAAGTGTTTGAGATGAAGTCTTGCCATCCTTGTTTCCAATGAGCTGTACTTTTTCCAAGACAGAGTTGTTTGTTCTTCTGGCACTGCATGGCATATTTGATATTCTTCACCAACACCATTATTCAAAAGCTTCAATTCTTTGGCCTTCCTTATTCATTGACCAGCTTTCACATGCATATGAAAACACCATGGCTTGGGTCAGGCGCATCTTAGTCCCTAAAGTGACATCTTCGCTTTTAAACACAAAGTCTTTTGGAGCAGATTTGCACAGTGCAATTCAGCATTTGATGTCTTTACCACTGCTTCCATGGGCGTTGATTGTGGATCAAGTAAAATGAAATCCTTGACAACTTCAACATTTTCTCTGTTTATCATGATGTTGCTTATTGGTCTAGTCATGAGGATTTTTGTTTTCTTTATGTTGAGGTATAATTCATTGCTATGGATTGAATTATATTCCCCCAAAAATGTATCAACTTGGTTAGGCCATGATTCCCAGTATTCTGTGATTGTCCTCCATTTTGTGATTGTAATTTTATGTTAGAGAGGATTAGGGTTGGATTGTAACACCCTTACCAAGTCACATTCCTGATCCAATGTAAAGGGAGTTTCCCTGGGGTGTGGCCTGCACCACTTTTATCTCTTAAGAGATAAAGGAAAGGGAAGCAAGCAGAGAGTTGGGGACCTCATAACTACCACCAAGAAAGCAGTGCTAGGAGGAGCGTGCGTCCTTTGGACCAGGGGTCCCTGCGCCTGAGAAGTTCCTTGACCATGGGAAGATTGAGGACAAGGACCTCCCTCCAGAGCTGAGAGAGAAAGCCTTCCCCTGGAGCTGACGCCCTGAATTTAGACTTTTAGCATACTTTACTGTGAGAGAATAAATTTCTCTTTGTTAAAGCTATCCAGTTGTGGTATTTCTGTTATAGCAGCACTAGATCACTAAGACATCCGTATCGAAGGCTGTTGCCTTTGATCTTCATCAGTAAGTGCTTCAAGTTCTCTTCACTTTCAGCAGCAAGCTTGTGTCATCTGCATATCACAAGTTGTTAATGAGTCTTCCTGCAATCCTGATACCTGGCTCTTCTTCATATAATCCAAATTCTCAGATTATTATCTCAAAATACAGCTTGAATAAGTGTGGTCTGGAAAGGATACAGCCCTGATGCACGCCTTTCCTGACTTAAAACCACACAGTATTCCCTTGTCCTGTTCCAACAACTGCCTCTTGGTCCATGTACAGGTTCCTCATGAGCATTATGAAGTGTTCTGCAATTCCCATTCTTTGCAATGTTATTCATAATTTGTTATGATCCACACAGTTGAATATCTTTGCATAGTCAATAAAATACAGGTAAACATCTTTCTGGTATTTTCTGCTTTTAGCCAAGATCCATCTGACATCAGCAATGATATCCCTCATTCCATTCCCTCTTCTGAATCCTGCTTGAATTTCTGTCAGTTCCCTGTGGATATACTGCTGTAAAAGCTTTTGAATGATCCTCAGCAAAATTTTACACAGGTGTGATATTAATGATATTGTTCGATAAATTCCACATTCCATTGGACCTTCTTTCTTTGGAATGGGTACAAATATGAATTTCTTCCAGTCGGTTGGCCAGGTAGCTCTCTTCTAAATTTCTTGGCATGGACGAGTGAGTGCTTCCAGCACTACATTCATTTGTTGAAACTTTTCAATTGGTATTCCTTTAATTCCTGGAGTCTTGTTTTCACCAATGCCTTCAGTGCAGCTTAGACCTCTTCCTTCGGTACCATCACTTCTTCATCACGTGTTACCTCCTGAAATGGTTGAACATCGACCAGTTCTTTTCGGTACAGTGACTCTGTGTATTCCTTCTACCTTATTTTGATGGTTCCTACTTCGTTTAGTATCTTCCCATAGAATCCTTCAATATTGCAATTTGAGGCTTGAATTTTTTCTTCAGTTCTTTCAGCTTAAGAAATACTGAGTGTGTTCTTCCACCACATGTCTGTGAGTTTGTCATACTGTGGTGGCTTGCATGTTGTTGTGATACTAGAAACTTTGCCACTGGCATTTCAAATACCAGCAGGGTCACCCTTGGTGGACAGAGTTCAGCTTAGCTTCCAGATTAAGACAGAGTAGGAAGGACCCGGCAGTCTACTTTTGAAAAAATTGGCTGGTGAAAACCTTATGAATAGCAGTGGAACGTTGTCAGAACAAGGCCAGGGGCTGACTGTGAATCAGACCATCAGTTGCTCATATGCAAGTTCAAGCTGAAGTAAGAAAATTAGAACAAGTCCACGAGAGCCAAAATGTAACCTTGAGTATATCCCACCTGAATTTAGAGACCACCTCAAGAACAGATTTGATGCATTGAACATTAATGACTGAGACGAGATGAATTGTGGAATGACAATGAGGACATCGTATATGAAGAAAGCATGAAGTCATTTAAAATATAGGAAAGAAAGAAAAGATCAAAATGGTTGTCAGAAGAGACTGAAACTTGCTCTTGAATGTAGAGTAGCTAAAGTGAAAGGAAGAGATGATGAAGTAAAAGAGCTGAACAGAAAATTTCAAAGGGCAGCTTGAGAAGACAAAGTAAAGTACTATAATGAAATGTACAAAGACCTGGAGATAGAAAACCAAAAGGAAAGAACACAGTCAACATTTCTCACTCTGAAAGAACTAAAGAAAAGGTTCAAGCCTCAAGTTGCAATATTGAAAGATTCTATAGAGAAAATATTAAACAATGCAGGCGGCGTCAAAAGAAGATGGAAGGAATACATAGAGTCACTGTGCCAAAAAGAATTGGTCAACTCTGCTTGTGGGAATGTGAAATGGTACAACCACTATGGTGAACGGTAATGTACTTTCTCAAAAAGCTAGAAATAAAAATACCCTGTGATCTAGTAATCCCAGTAATCCCACTCCTAGGTATATACCTTAAAGAAATAAGAGCCATGACATGAATAGACATAGGTATACCCATGTTCATTGCAACTTTATTCACAACAGCAAAAAGATGGAAACAGAATAAGTATCCATCAACAGATGAATGCATTAACAAATTGTGGTACATACACACAATGGAATACAGCACAATGATTAAAAAAAATAAATAATGATGAACCCGTGAAACATCTCACAACATGGATGAATTTGGAGGACATTATGCTGAGTGAAATAAGTCAATCATAAAAGGACGCATATTGTAAGAGTCCACTATTACAAAGGAACAACAAAAGGATTACACATAGAAGAAAAAAAAAATTATTTGATGGTTACCAGGGATGGGAGGGAGAGGGAGGGAAAATTACCAGATAGATAGTAGACACATATTAATATTGGTGAAGGGAAAGGCAATACATACACTGTAGAAGTCAGCACAACTTGACCAAGGAAGAGGGGACACTGAGAGGAACACAGGAGTAAAGGGCAATGGCAGTAACTACTATAGCATAGACAATCCTGCAACAACGGTATTAGCAAACAATAATTTATGAATGGATAAATAGATAAATATGCCAAGAGTTGTGGGAGGGTATAAGGAAACACACCCACAGGCACATACAGGTTTGGTGGTGGATATTTCTTAATACATAACTGCCGGTGCTCCTCATATATTAATGTAAACAATAGAGCACACAAGTAGCACAGTCAGGAAGATCTCTTAAACATAACCAAACACCTCACTGGATGGAGTTCCTAGGCTCAAACGCAAAAGACCATAGACTTGAGGAACTTCTATGCCAATGGAGAAAGGAGGGTCTTTTCAACAAATGGTGGTGGACATCCATTTGCAAAAAAAATAAACATACCTCACAACTATACAAAAATTAACTTAAAATGGATCAAAAACTATAAAAGCTTTAAAAGAAAACAGAAGAAAAATTTTTGTGATTTAGGCAAAGAGGCCAAAGAAATGACACCAGCAGCAGCAGCAGCAG
The DNA here is from genome assembly GCF_024166365.1 of Elephas maximus indicus. Taxonomy (NCBI): domain Eukaryota; kingdom Metazoa; phylum Chordata; class Mammalia; order Proboscidea; family Elephantidae; genus Elephas; species Elephas maximus. The sequence continues at coordinate 45,643,516 of NC_064830.1, forward strand.
TGGTGGCAGCAGAGGTGGCAGGTAGGCTGGCGCCACCAGAGGAGTGGCTGCCAAGGCAGTGGCATCACTAGGGTTGACGTCATGCTGCCCTCCTCCATGCGTCAGGAGGAGGGATTCTGCCTTGGCCAATGGGAGAAGGGAGAAGTTTCGGGGAACCATAGGGGGTGGGGCCAGGAGGTGTGGGCTGTGCTGGGCCTTGGGGGGGAACTGAGGTGCAACTTCACCCCCTGGGGATTCATCAGCTGGCCCCACCCACCCTGCGCGGGGGGAGGGGATGGTGACACCATGAGTCACCGCACTGCGTGACACCAGCCTAGTGAAGCTACTGCTAGCTCTTTTTGGTGGTAGGGAGCTCCCCCTCAGCCTCTGCGGGGTTGGCTCTTCTAAGCCTAGCAGGATGGCAAAACTGACCAATACCCTCGGTAGGCCACAGCCACCTAGTTTGCATAGTAATTGACCAATCCCTGCAAGGGTCTTACACATTGTGGCCCAACAAATCATCTTAGCAGAACTACAAACCCAGGGCCAGAAAGGCCATATATAGAGAAACTTGTTGCCCTGCAAGTGCAAGCAACCCAAATTTCCATCAGCTGATGAATGGATACACGAAATGTGGTATATCAAATATTATGCAGCCATGAAAAGGAATGAAGTGCCATGCATGCTACAACATGGATGAATCTTAAAAACGTTGCTGTTGTTAGGTGCTGTCGAGTAAGTTCCGACTTACAGCGACCCTATGTCCAACACAACGAAACACTGCCTGGTCTTGAGTCATTCTCACAATTGTTATACTTGAGCCCATTGCTGCAGCCACTGTGTCAACCCATCTCGTTGAAGGTCTTCCTCTTTTTTGCTGACCCTCTACTTTACCATCATAGCTATGAGTCAGAATCAACTCAACGGCACTGGGTTTGGTTTTTTGGTTTTCTACTTTACCAAGCATGGTGTCCTTCTCCAGGGACTGGTCCCTCCTAATAACATGTCCAAAGTATGTGAGACAAAGTCTTGCCATCTTTGCTTCTAAGGAGCATTCTGGCTGTACTTCTTCCAAAACAGATTTATTTGTTCTTCTGGCAGTCCATGGTATATTCAATATTTGTACATTCCATGTTCCTGTTATTAATGGATGTTTGCAGCTGTTTCTTATCATTTTGAGTCATGCCACATTAGCAAATGAAGGTCCCTAAAGCTTGACTCCATCCATGTCATTAAGGTCGACTTTATTTTGAGGAGGCAGCTCTTCCCCAGTCATGTTCTGAATGCCCTCCAACTTTTGAGAACATTAGGTTAAGTGAAAAAGGACAGACACAAAAGGCCACATATTGCATGTTTCCAATTTTACGTGATGTTCAGACTAGGCAAATCCATGGAAACAGAAAGTAGATTAGTGATTGCCAGAGGATGGAGGCAGGGGAGGTGTTGGGAGATATTTCTTTTTCAGGTGATGGAATGTTCTGGAATTAGATAGTGGTGATGGTTATACAGCATTGTAAATATACTAAAAAGCACTGAAGCATACGCTTAAAAAAAAAAAAACCCAATTAAATACCACCAAACATGTACTAGAATGGCTAATTTTTTTTTTTAAATAGTAAAACAAGATGACAATACTAAGTACTACTGAGAATATGGAGGAATCAGAACCCTTATATATTGCTGATAAAAAAAAAAACTGCAAAATAGTACAGACACTCCGGAAAAATGTTCACAAGTGTCTTATAGAGTAAATATACACATACTACATGACCCAGTAATCTCACTCCAAAGAATTAAACTCCAAGTTAATACATTTATAGCGTATTTATTAAGAAGGCTGGCAGTCCGAACCCACCAGTCGCTCTGCAGGAGAAGCATGTTGGCAGTCTGCTTCCGTAAAGATTTACAGCCTTAGAAACCCTAATGGCACAATTCTATTCTGTTCTACAGTGTCGCTGTGAGCTGGAATCAACTTGGGGGCAATGGGTTTGGGTTTTTGTTTTTGTTTATTCATAATCACCAAAACCTGAAAAAAATCCAACAAATTGTGGTACATCTATACCATGGAATACTAGTCAGCAATTAAAAGGAAAAAAAAAAAGCTACTAATCCTACAACATAGATCAATCTAAAATGCATTATGCTAAATTGAAAAAAGCTAGACTCAAAAGACTACAGACTGTATTATTCCATTTATGTAACAATCTGAAAAGACAGAAGTATAGTGATGGAGAACCAAACAGTGGTTGTCACAGATGCATTTGTGCCTTCAGTGTCTGATCTTTTCCAGCGTTCTGCTGGGCCAGTCAACTTTCTTCTTCTTCTTTTACTATCTTGTTCTATTTTTGGTGAAAGTATACACAGCAAAAATGTTCCTATTTGACAATTTCTACACATATTGTTCATGATATTGCTTAGATTTTCCACATTGTGTCAGCCTTCTCATTATTTCCATTCTAGCTGTTCTATTCCCATTAACTTCATCTCACTGCCTCTAACTGTTGACCACTTGACCTTGTACAGTTAATTTTTTAAAGGAGGGCAGTAATCAAGGGTGACATTCTTTACTTTTTGAGTTAACCTGCTATTTTGTTAATAGGTGACTTCAGGGGATCGTTTCGGTTCAAGGTTTAGAGAGTGTCTTGGGGCAATAGTCTTGGAGATTCCTCCAGTCTCAAATGGCCCAGTAAATCTGGTTTCTTTGAGAATCTGAAGTTCTGTTCAAGATTTTTCTCCCTTTCTGTCAGGATCCATCTGCTGTGACCTTGATCAGGATATTTGGTGTTGGTAGCCAGGCACTATCTAGTTCTTCTCGTCTCAAGGTAGAAGAGGCCATGGTTGATGGAGACAATTAGTCCCAAAGTCCTTCTCTGATTCTTAGGTTTTCTTCTTTCTCTTTTGCTCCAGCAGAATAAAGACCAATAGTTTTATCTTAGATGAATGCTCTCAAGCTTTTAAGAACCCCAGATGCTACGCACCAAACTAGAATGTAGAACATAAACTCTATGAACTATATTATGGCAATTGACGAAACTGTCCCACAAGACTATCACTCTAAGTCTTCAAGCCAAGAAAACTAATCCTGTAAGGTGATTGGTTATGTCTAAGAATTATTGGCATCAACAGCTCCCATTCGTGTGTCCATGTGTGTATACATATATACACATATGCAAATATATATATATATATAGCCCAGGTGGCACAATGGTTAAGAGCCATGGCTGGTAAACAAAAAGTCAGCAGTTGGAGTCCACCAGCTGCTCCTTGGAAACCCTATGGGGCAGTTCTACTCTGTCTTATAGGGTCACGGCAATGAGTTTACATATATATATATTTGTTGTTGTTGTTAGGTGCCGTTGAGTTGATTCCAACTCATAGCGACCCTATGTACCAAAGAATGAAACAATGCCCAGTCCTGCACCATCCCCACATCCCCACAATCGTTGTTATGCTTGAGCCCCTTGTTGCAGCCACTGTGTAAACCCATCCCGTTGAGGGTCTTCCTCTTTTCTGCTGACCCTCTACTTTACCAAGCATGATGTCCTTCTCCAGGGACCGATCCCTCCTGACAACATGTCCTAAGTCTGTAAAACGCAGTTTCACCATCCTTGCTTCTAAGGAGCATTCTGGCCGTACTTCTTCCAAGATAGATTTGTTCATTCTTTTAGCAGTCCATGGTATATTCAATATTCTTCCCCAACACCACAATTCAAAGGCGTCAATTCTTCATCTGTCTTCCTTATTCACTGTCCAGCTTTCACATGCTTATGATGTGATTGAAAATACCATGGCTTGGGTCAGGTGCACTTTAGTCTTCAAGGTGACATCTTTGCTTTTCAATATTTTAAAGAGGTCTTTTGCAGCAGATTTGCCCAACGCAATGTGTCTTTTGATTTTTTGACTGCTGCTTCCATGGGTGTTGGCTGTGGATCCAAGCAAAATGAAATCCTTGACAACGTCAATCTTTTCTCCATTTATCATAATGTGGCTTGGTCCAGTTGTGAGGATTTTTGTTTTCTTTATGTCGAAGTGTAATCCATACTGAAGACTGTGGTCTTTGATCTTCATTAGTAAGTACCTCAAGTCCTCTTCATTTTCAGCAAGCAAAGTTGTGTCATCTGTATAACACAGGTTGTCAATGAGTCTTCCTCCAATCCTGATGCCCCGTTCTTCTTCACATAGTCTAGCTTCTCAGATTATTTGCTCAGTGTACAGATTGAATAGGTATGGTGAAAGGATACAACCCTGATGCACACCTTTCCTGACTTTAAACCACTCAGTATTCCTTTGTTCTTTCCGAAGAATTGTCTCTTGATCTATGTACAGGTTCATCATAAGCACAATTAAATATTCTGGAATTCCCATTCTTCTCAATGTTATTCACAATTTTTATGATCCACACAGTCGAATGCCTATGCATAGTCAGTAAAACACAGGTAAACACCTTCTGATATTCTCTGCTTTCAACCAGCATCCATCTGACATCAGCAATGATATCTCTGGTTCCACATCCTCTTCTGAATCGGCCTGAATTTCTGGCAGTTTCCTGTCGATACACTGCTGCAGCTGCTTTTGAATGATTTTCAGCAAAATTTTGCTTGCATGTGGTATTAATGATATTGTTCAATAATTTCCACATTCAGTTGGATCAGTTTTCTTGGGAATAGGCATAAATATGGATTTCTTCCAGTGGGTTAGCCGTCTTTCAAATTTCTTGGTGTAGAGGCGTGAGCACTTCCATGGCTGCATCCATTTGTTCAAACATCTCAGTCGATAACCATCAATTCCTGGAGCCTTGTTTTTCACCAATGCCTTCAGTGCAGTTTGGACTTCTTCCTTCAGTACCATCAGTTCCTGATCATATGCTACTTCTTGAAATGGTTGAACGTTGACTAATTCTTTTTGGTATAATGACTCTCTGTATTCCTTCCATCTTCTTTTGATGCTTTCTGCTTCATTTAATATTTTCCTTCACTATTGCAACTCAAGGCTTGAATTTTTTCTTCAGTTCTTTCAGATTGAGAAACGCCAAGCGTGTTCTTCCCTTTTGGTTTTCTTTCTCCAGCTCTTTGCACATGTCACTATAATACTTTACTTTGTGTTCTCAAGCCACCCTTTGAAATCTTGTGTGTTGCTGTGATACTGGAAGCTATGCCACCAGTATTCAAATACCAGCAGGGTCACCCATGGAGGACAGGTTTCAGCTGAGCTTCCAGACTAAGACAGACTAGGAAGAAGGATCTGGCAGTCTACTTCTGAAAAGAATTAGCCAGTGAAAAATTTATGAATAGCAGCAGAACACTGTCTGACATACTGCCGGAAGATGAGCCTCCTAGGTTGGAAAGCACTCAAAAGATGACTGGGGAAGAGCTGCCTCCTCAAAGTAGAGTCAACCTTAATGATGTGGATGGAGTAAAGCTTTTGGGACCTTCATTTGCTGATGTGGCATGACTCAAAATGAGAAGAAACAGCTGCAAACGTCCATTAATAATTGGAACCTGGAATGTAAGAAGCGTGAAACTAGGAAAATTGGAAATAGTCAAAAAGGAAATGGAACACATAAACATCGATATCCTAGGCATTAGGCATTAGTGAGCTCAAATGGACTGGTATTGGCCATTTTGAATTGGACAATCTTATAGTCTACTATGCCAGGAATGACAACTTGAAGAGGAATGGTGTTATATTCATCAAAAAAGAACATTTCAAGACCTATCCTGAAGTACAATGCTGTCAATGCTAGGATAATATCCATATGCTTACAAGGAAGACCAGTTAATACACTATTATTCAAATTTACGCACCAACCACTAAGGCCAAACATGAAGAAATTGAAGATTTTTATCAGCTTCTGCAGTCTGAAATTGATCCATCATGCAATCAGCCTGCACTGATAATTACTGGTGATTGGAACGCGAAAGTTGAAAACGAAGAAGGATCTGTAGTTGAAAAATATGACCTTGGTGACAGAAACAATGCTGGAGATCAAATGGTAGAATTTTGCAAGACCAATGACTTCTTCATTCCAAATACTGTTTTTCAACAATATAAACGGCGACTATACACATTTTTTTTATACACATGGTATATGTGTATACCAAAATGTCGGCAGTTCGAATCCACCAGGCGCTCCTTGGAAACTCTACGGGGCAGTTCTACTCTGTCCTATAGGGTCGCTATGAGTTGGAATCAACTCGACAGCACTGGGTTATACACATGGACCTCGCCAGATGGAATACACACAGGCATCAAATCAACTACAACTGTGGAAAGAGACAATGGAAAATCTCAATATCTTCAGTCAGAACAAGACCAGGGGCCGACTGTGGAACAGACCATCAGTTGCTCATATGCAAGTTCAAGCTGAAACTGAAGAAAATCAGAGCAAGTCCATGAGAACCAAAGCACGACCTTGAGTTTATCCCCCCTGAATTTAGAGACCATCTCAAGAATAGATTTGACCCGTTGAACACTGATGACTGAAGACCAGATGAGTTGTGGAATGACATCAAGGACCTCATTCATGAGGAAAGCAAGAGATCATTGAAAAGACAGGAAAGAAAGAAAAGACCAAGATAGATGTAGGAGGAGACTGGGACTTGCTCTTGAACATCGAGCACCTAAAGCAAAAGGAAGTAAAAGAACTGAACAGAAGATTTCAAAGGGTTGCTCGAGAAGTGTGTATATATATATATATATAAAACCAAACCCACTGCTGTCGAGTCGATTCCGACTCATAGCAACCCTATAGGACACAGTAGAACTACTCCATAGAGTTTCCAAGGAGCCCCTGGTGGATTTGAACTGCCGACCTTTTGGTTAGCAGCCATAGCACTTAACCACTATGCCACCAGGGTTTCCATATATATATATATATATATATATATATATAAAAACCCAGATATATTTCCTTTTTTGGTTGTTGTTGCAAAATTGTAGCACTTATCAATACATCCTTTTTTAAAATAATTTTTATTGTGCTTTAAAAAGAAAAAAAAACTTTTTTTCTTTTAAAGTGAAAGTTTACAAATCAAGTCAGTCTCTCACACAAAAATTTATATACACCTTGCTACACACTCCCAATCACTCTCCCCCTAATAAGACAGCCTGCTCTCTCCCTCCACTCTCTCTTTTCGTGTCCATTTTGCCAACTTCTAACCACCTCTACTCTCTCATCTCTCCTCCAGGCAGGAGATGCCAACATAGTCTCAAGTGTCCCCCTGATCCAAGAAGCTCACTCCTCACCAGCATCCCTCTCCAACCCATTGTCCAGTCCAATCCATGTCTGAAGTCAATACATCCTTTTTTGTGTAAACAACATAGTGGCATCATTTACCTTGGTCAAGCTGTGTATACTTCACCAACATTTGTTGCTGTATTTCTCATCACCATAAACAAAAAGTGATTGCTATCTGGAGAATGATTCCCCCTCTACCCCACTCCCACCCCTGTATATATACATATTCTTGTCATTTCATAAAAGTGAGATCATACAATATTTGTCCTTTTGTGATCGACTTATTTCGTCCTCCAAGTTCATTCACATTACAAAATGTTTCAGGGACTCATTTTTTCTTTATGGCTGCATAGTATTCCATTGTCTGTATATATCACATTTTGCTTATCCATTTATCCATTGATGTGTACTTAGGTTGTTTCCATCTTTTTGCTGTTGTGAATAGTGCTGCAATGAGCATAGGTGTGCATATGTCTGTTCATGTCTCTTCTATTAAATCCCTAGAGTATATACCTAGGAATGGAATTGCTGGATCATAAGGTAGTTCCATTTCTAATTTTTCTAGGAATCAACATACTATTTTCCTCAGTGGTTGCATCAGTTTTACATTCCCACCACCAGTGGATAAGGGTTCCAATCTCCCCACATCCTTGCTAATATTTGTTATTTTCTGGTTCCTTTTTTTTTTTTTTTTTTTGATCATTGCCATTTTAGCAGGGGTGAGGTGGTATCTCAATGTAGTTTTGATTTGCATCTTTCTAATGGTTAATGATTGAGAGCATATTTTCATGTGTTTATTGGCCACTTAAATGTCCTCCTTGGTGAAGTGCCTGTTCATGTCCTTTGCCTATTTTTTAATTGGGTTATTTGTCTTTTTGTTGTTGAGTTTTAACTTTCTTCTTATTGGTCTGACCCCCACTCTCCACCTCTGCAAGTAGCACCCCTTGCACAAGTCCCCTTCAGTTTAAACCTCTCCATTCTGCCACATCAGTAATCACTCCTCTATACACTCCCATTTTCCAAGATCCTGTTGACATCTCTTGTCCACTGTCATCATTTTTTCCTTCTCTTTAACCTTGTGGGTTATGGTCTTTTTATTTCTTTACTGTTATTATAGCGGGGATTTGGGAGGGAACAGCTAAATACACTTTCAAACTGTCATGTTTACTTACACAAGTTATTCTATAACTAAGTCTACAACATAAGTGTAGTTTAGGAAATGGAAACTATTTTCTCATAAATATATATACAGCCTCAGAAAATATAGGCATTTGCCAGACATGTTCCCAGTAAATATCTCCATGCAAACCATCGGATTTTAGTCTCCCAGAAGAGACACACTTAAAAGACTTGCCGCACAGTTTACAGCATAGCAGCCAGAATTTCCACCAGCTGCCTGGGCTGTGAGCCAGAGTTCACAAGAGTCTAACAAAGAAATGGCGTTGCATGGGGGCTGTGGGAGCTGGCACCAGAAGAGATAAGCTGGTGATGTGGCAATGGAGTTGTGGTCTGTGTAAGTCCATGAGGAGCATTCACACATATAATCAGTACCCAGAAATGCCTTTTCATTACTTACATCATAATCATCTCCTTTTATGAAAGTATAAAAATAGTGTTGAAATGGCACTGACTCCCATAGGAAACATTCCCATCTCCCCTCATCATGTCTATAGCACCTTGATCTTAAATCCCAAGTGGTCTTTGAAAAGGTGGTAACACTCAATTAAATCTTCCACACACAGAAAACTCCAGGGTCTCTGTTTCACTCTCCTTAGTTGTCACAGCAAAGCTAAAGTGCGCCAGGTGGTGGTTTTAAAACTTTGCATCACATCACGCAAATATAAATTACAGATTATAGCATTCCTATATACATCATAAGGAGCCCTAGTGGCACAGTGGTTAATCACTCAGCTGCTTACAGGAAGTTCAAGGGGTTTGAACCCACCACCAGCTCCATAGGAGAAAGATGTGGCAGTCTGCTTCTGTAAAGATTAAAAAAGAAATCCTACGGGGCAGTTCTACTCTGTCTTATAGGTTCGCTATGAGTAGGAATCAAATTGATGGCAATGGGTTTGGGTTTTTTGTTTGTTTACATACATATCTTTTAAAAACTTTTGTCACTGTCATCTTAGCCAGCTCACCCTTTGGTTTTATTCTGTAATATTTTAAAACTTTGATCTTGGGACACACACACATACACACACAACACCGACCACTCTGATGTTTATGTGAAGACCTCGAGCTATGTAAACCACTACTTTCTCTCAACCAAAGGTGTAAGGAATCTTGTGAAGCAATGAGGCAGGCTGTGCTGATGGCTACTTTATACTCACTACCCCCTTCTTCTTCCTAAGTGAACCCTGGCTTTGTTAGGTATGGGCTGGCATGGGCTCAGAAAAGATGGGTTGTACAGATTTAGCAAATAAAAATACAGAACACCCAGCTGAAATTAAAATTTTATATAAACAATAAATAGGAAAACCTACCCCCAGGCTCAGAGGATGAACTGTGCTTAGTTAAGTCAAGCATTTGTAATCCCTTTCTTGCTTGCCAGTGATTGGTTTGGGGTGGGCACATAACTCAGTTTTGATCAATTGGATCTGAGGAAAAATCTTCTGGGTGCTTCTGGGAAAGATTTTCCTCCTTCATTAAAAAGCAATGTGAGAAGTGTTTCATCTTTCCTGTCTTCAATAATCTCATGTGAAGATGTGGTGCTGGGAACAGCAGTGATCATCTTGTGGCCGTGAGGGACAGTCATGAGAAAGTCAGAGAGACTGAGCCAGGGCTCTGACTGTTAAACTTCTGAATTAGGCAACTCTGGAATCTTCTCCTCCATACTTCTTTTTATGTGAAATAATGTCCTCACTGTCTGAGCCACTTTTAGTTGGGTGCTTTGTTTATGCTGCCGATTCCAACTCATAGTGACCCTATAGGACAGAGTAGAACTGCCCCCATAGAGTTTACCTGTGTTTTATTGACTCTGCAAAGGCGTTTGTGTGGATCATAACAAATTATGGATAACGTTGTGAAGAATGGGAATTCCAGAACACTTAAATGTGCTCATGAGGGACCTGTACATAGATCAAGAGGCAGTTGTTTGGACAGAACAAGGGGATACTGCGTGGTTTAATGTCAGGAAAGGTGTGCATCAGGGTTGTATCCTTTCACCATACCTATTCAATCTATATGCTGAGCAAATAATCCAAGAAGCTGGACTATATGAAGAAGAACAGGGCATCAGGATTGGAGAAAGACTCATTAACAACCTGCGTTATGCAGATGACATCACCTTGCTTGCTGAAAGTGAAGAAGACCTGAAGCATTTACTGATGAAGATCAAAGACCAGAGCCTTCAGTATGGATTACACCTCAACATAAAACAAAAATCCTCACAACTGGACCAATGAGCAGCATCATGATAAATGGAAAAAAGATCGAAGTTGTCAAGAATTTCGTTTTACTTGGACCCACAATCAACACCCAAGGAAGCAGCAGTCAAGAACTCAAAAGACACATTGCATGGGGCAAATCGGCAGCAAAGAACCTTCTTAAGGGTTGAAAACAAAGATATCATCTTGAAGACTAAGATGTGCCTGACCCAAGCCACACATATGATGTATTTTCAATAGCGTCATATGCATGTGAAAGCTGGACAATAAATAAGGAAGACCAAAGAAGAATTGATGCCTTTGAACTGTGGTGTTGGTGAAGAATATTGACTATACTGTGGACTGCCAAAAGAATGAACAAATCTGTCTTGGAAGAAGTACAACCAGAGTTCTCCTTAGAAGCAAGGATACTTCGGACATGTTGTCAGGTGGGATCAGTCCCTGGAGAAGAACATCATGCTTGATAAAATACAGGGTCAGTGGAAAAGAGGAAGACCCTCAACCAGCATGACACAGGACTGGGCAGTGTTTTGTTCTGTGGTATGTAAGGCCCCTATGAGTCAGAACTGACTTAAAGGCACCTAACAACAACAACAGGTGGCGAAATATTTAAGTGCTTGGCTGCTAACTAAAAGGTCGGCAGTTTGAACCTGAACCCAGCAGCCATTCCTTGGAAACCCAGTGGGGCAGTTCTACTCTGTCCTATAGGGTTGCTGTGAGTCAGAATCAACTTAATGACAATGTTTTTGGTTTTTTTTTTAGATTAAAATAGTTATTTTTAATAGTTCTCTAAGTCTTCAATGTCATTGACAACTATGGAGACCTCATCTGGCTGGATGGGGAAGTGGAAGCCATGCAGACCAATTATGTGGGACAGATGCACACTGTTTTACAATTGTGGGTGTGAGACGAGCAACCTTTAGCTCAAAAGGAGTTAGGGTTGGTGACCCTGAGATATCATTAGTATCTATGACATCTATGCTGTCACTTTTGATTACAGTGTGGTTAGCACAAGTTTGGTGGTTTTACTTCTAAACATTCTAAAAGGAATGATAAAATTTACCAAATGTTTAACAGCCACAATTTTTAATGTATGGCAAAATTTTTTGTTTTAAAATTTTTAACAGATTATATATGCACATGAGAAAAGTTCAAACCAGTAAATTTCCCTTCCACCCTAGTCTCTCTCCTCTCTTCTCTAGAAACAACCGCAGTTATCAGTTTCTTGTGCGTCCTTCCAGAGTTTTATATACGTGCATAAGTATGTAAATACGTACATCTCCTTTTTTAACAGAAATAGTAGACTATAATACACACTAACTTTATCTTGGAGATCCTCCCTTGTCCTTACTTTTAAAATTATCTTATTCTGTTCAAGGGCTGTGTAGCATTCCACTATATAGATATGTCATAACGTATTAACCAATCTCCTATTGACACACACTGTAATGGACATTTGTCACGCTTTCTGGCTGGCCAGTTGCTTTGGAACACTTCTAATGTTTGTGGAAAATCTCTCTCCCCCAGACTCCTTTGAAGCTCCACCAAGCATATGCACCCATGCCAGTCTCAATCAGGAGACCTCTGAAGAAAATGGCCTTGCACAGAGCATCCATTTTGCTGGCAAGGGTGCAATGCAGGTGTCTTAGTTATCTAGTGCTGTTATAACAGAAATGCCACAAGTGGATGGCTTTAAGAAAGAGAAATTCACACTCTAGTAGGCTAAAATTTCAAATTCAGGACGTCAGCTCTAGAGAAAGATTTTCTCTCTCTGTCAGCTCTGGAGGAAGGTCCTTGTCATCAGTCTTCTCCTGGTCTAGGAGTTTCTCAGCACAGAGACCCCAGGTCCAAAGGACACGCTATTCTCCTGGCTCTTGTGTCTTGGTGGTATGAGGTCCCCCACTCTCTGCTTGCTTCCCTTTCCTTTTATCTCTTGTAAGATAAAAAGTGATGAAGGCCACACCCCAGGGAAACTCCCTTCACATTGGATCGGGGATGTAATCTGAGTAACGGCAAATCCTGTTTAACATTATCTAATCTTGCCTCATTAATCACAGGCAGAGATTAGGATTTACAACACATTGGAAAATCGCAAAATGGAGGACAACACACAATACTGGGAATCATGGCCTAACCAAGTTAAGAAATATTTTGCGGGAACGCAGTTCAATCCATGACAACAGTTAAGGTTTTGGGGAAGCAAGATTACAAAGTGAGTTTCTGATGCAAAAGAGCAATGGGTGGCACTGATTGGAGTAACAGTTGCAGTCAAGTTCTTGGTGGCTGCGCAAACTGTAGCATTTAGTGCTTGGCAACGGCGGCCGTATTCTGGGCATTTTACTCATCAGCTATTCCTGTGTGAAGTTTGGCATTGAGCTTATTTCTCCAGCCCATCCAACATTTTGCACTTCTGCTGCTTGCAACCAAGAGCCTTGACTGTGACTGGCATTTCATTTGCTTTCTCATTTTTCAGAAAAAAAAAAAACTATAATGAATATCCTTCCATATACACAACTTCGTGCTTCCATGTGCGTATATCGGTGGTATAAAATCCTAAAATTAGAATTGCTGCATCAAAAATAATGTGATTTCAATAGGTATTGCTAAATTGACCTCAACGCAGAGTTACCAATTCATGGCCCTGTCAAAAGTGTATTCCCACACCCTAACCATCAAGTGTATTATTGAACTTTTCTTTTTTAATCTTTGCCCATTTGCTAGGTTGAAATGATATCTCATAGTAGTTAGATTTGCATTTCTCTTATTAGAAGGTGAGGTTTTCATATGTTTAAAAGACATTGTGTCACCTTTTCTGTGAACTGTCCATGTTTTTACCTATTTTTCATTGAGCGTTGGTCTTTTACTTATTGATTTGTTGGAACTCTTTATCCGTTAAGAAAACTAGTCTAATCTTCACCTTTTATGTAGTCAAATTTAGAAATCTTTTATTTTACGTGTTCTGAGTTTTAGGCTTAGAAAGTGCTTTCCCGTTGTTATTAGACACGACACTGTGTATAATCGAACGAAACATTGCCCACTCCTATGCCATCCTCACAATAGTAGGTATGTTTGAGCCCATTGTTGCAACTACTGTGTCAATCCATTTCATTCAGGTTCTTCCTCTATTTCACTGACTCCTACTTTACCAACTATTATGTCCATCTCCAGGGATTGGTCCCTTCTGATAATATGTCCAAAGTAAGACTTGCCATCCTCACTTCTAAGGAGGATTTTGACTGTACTTCCTCAAAGACAGATTTGTTTGTTCTTCTGGCAGTCCATGGTGTATTCAATATTCTTCACCAACACCATAATTCAAGTGTGTCAATTCTTCTGCATTCCCTTTTTATTTCCAGCTTTCACATGTATAAGAGGTGGTTGAAAATATTTCTAAGATGTACTATTCAATCAGAAATCAGGATACAGTACAGTATATGCTATCATTTATGTAAAACAAAATATATTTGTGTATACATAGAATATCTCTGGAATGACACAAAAGACGCTGGCATCTGTGGTTATCTCTGGAAGGAGGGACTGGGTGGCTAGAAGACTGGGGCAGGAGGGAGCTAACTTTGGTTCTTTTCGAATTTTGTATGGAAGCATATTACCTGTCAAAAAATACACAAAAAGGAAAAAGTCATTTGTAAAGCAAATATGAGCACAGAAATCTTCTGGATTTTTTATGCTTTTTGGTTTTTTAGAGTTGTCACAACCATATTTAATTCAACAGCATTTATTTTACTAACTTGCCTTTATAGAGGCTTTCCAAGGCATTTAAATGTCCTTATAAAAACAATAGCTCTCTTCTTATACTCTTGTTTTATCAGTGCATATAGTATCTAATTGAATTATTTAATTACAATAACAATTACAAACACAGGCTTCAGAAGAAACACAACCAATTCTTAGTAAGTATACAACTCAAACTGTGGAAGCCATGTATGTGATTGCTTTAGAGAGTACCCTATATTTGTAGGATTTTAGTAGGCTTTGGCTATTAGTATGGTTTTCAAAGTAAATGGAGAGCATCTCTTAACCTGTCGAGGAGGTTAAGCAGAAATTGTTAGGATTATTACTGTATTTCGGCTCTCAAGTAATGCAGGTTAAATAGACCTTTCACTTCTGGACCTGACCATTTTAAAGTTACTGTGCCTATAGAGTCGCTATGAGTCAGAATCGACTCGACAGCAGGGAGTTTGGTTTTGGGTTTTCTGCCAATGCAAAGACTGACAGAAAAGCCCTCTGTAAGCACTGTCTGTACTTTGGACAATGGGGCCTCCTTGTGGACAATTCAGACAGAGCAGATGGCTCTTCAGGATGGCTACCACCTGTCAGAATCAAATAACAAAAATTCACAAGGGAGAATCTGAATGGAAAGTCACTCACAGCTGGTACTTGCACCATGCAGGAAAAGTAGTTTCTATGCTATTGTCATTCCAGACAATCAATAATCTATAAATTTAATGCAATCCCAACCAAATCTTAGCAGGATTTTTTTTTTTTACTGGAACTTCAGAATTCAGATTCCTTTCTGGAAGATAAAATGTACAATAGTAGCCCGAAAAATTCTAAAAAGGAGTATTGAATAAGAATTTGCCGTATGATACATCAAAATATAAATGTAAGGCTAAAGGAATAAAAATAGGCAAATAGACCAATGGAACAGAATATAGTCCAGAAACAGATCCATGAATATATGAAAATGAAACTTACAATAAAGGCTACATTTAAAATCTGTGAAGGAAGGATGGCTTTTTCAACAAATTATGTGAAATAATTGGCTCTCCACCAAAAGGAAACTAATGTTGGATTGAGCTTCCTGTCCCATCATATCAAACACAGATGATACAAATAGTTAATCATTTAGAAAAAAAAAAAAGTTAAAGCATTTTAAAGGTTTTTAAACTATAGTTTTTATAATACTGAAGCGGAGAATGCCTTCCCAAACAAGATACAAAACCTATAAAAAATAAAAAACAGAAATGTTTACCTAAAACTTAAAATTTCTGTTAAAAGAAATATTATAATCCAAATTAAAAGGAAAGGGAACCTACAGATCTAATAGTAATGACATGCACATCCATCTTCATTACAACGCTATTCACAATAGCAAAAAGATGGAAGCAACCTGAGCGCCCATCAACAGATGAACAGATAAACAAATTATGGTACATACACGCAGTGAATACTATGCAGCCATAAAGAATAATGAAGAGTACATGAAACATAACATGGATGAATCTGGAGGGCATTATGCTGAGTGAAATAAGTCAATCGCAAAAGGACAAATACTGTGCGATCTCACTTTTATATAAAGACAAGAATAGACACATATACAGGCACCAGTATTTGTTGCCGGGAGTGAAGAGGGGAAATCATTCTCTACATAGCAGACACTTGGTGTTTTTGGTGATGGGAAAGGTAACACCAAATATGGGTGAAGTGAGCACAGCTTGACCAAAGTACATGATGTCACTAAGATGTACACAAGAAAAAAGGATGTTTTGGTAAATATTATGATGTATATAAGTCTGCAACAACAACCAAAAAATATACATGTGAGTATATGTGTATGTATGCATGCATGCATGCGTGTGCATAGGTATGTAAATGTGTATACATGTGTGTATGTATAGGTACATATGCATGTACATTTATGTGCGTGTATGTGGGTGCATGCACATACATTCATATATATAATTAAGCACATAAAGGGCACAGTTACAGATACTTCTTAGATATAACCAAAAACCTCACAGAATTAGTTTTCTGGATATGAAGGCTCAGGACCATAGTCTTGTGGGACAACTTGGTCAAATGGCATATCATAGTTCATAAAGTTTACGGTCTACATCCCAGGTTGGTGAATAATGTCTGAGGTCTTAAAAGCTTGAGAATGACCATCTAAGATATAACTATTGGTCTCTACCCATTCGGAGCAAAAGCAAAAGGATAAAACTCAAGACTCTTAGAAAAAACTAGTCTATAAGACTGTCTACATGGGCCATGGTCTCTTCTACCCCAAGACTGGAAAAACTAGATGGCGCCAAGCTACCACCACAAATCATTCTGATCAGAGCCATGATAGATGGATCCTGATGGAATGGGAGAAAAACTTGGGACAGACCTCAAATTTTTCAGGAGTCCAGACTTACTAGACAAGTTGAGACTAGAGGACTCCCAGAGACTATCGCCTCTGAGGTCACCTTTTAGCTAAATAACAGATTAGTTCACAAAATAGAGAATTTCACCTGTGAGTGCTGTGCTCCTTTAAAAAATCATTTATATGAGACCAAACTGTCAGCAATTTCTTTAAAGCAAAGATGTGAATGTAAGGGTGCAGGGAAACTAGATTATAGAAACAAAGACCAGAACAAAAACAATGAAAACATTTAGGCATTGTCAGTACACAACAACACTGAAAAATTTATGTAGAAATTGTTGACTGCAAACCTAATTTGCTGCGTAAACTTTCACCAAAAACACAATAAAATATTATTTTTTAAAAAAATCAAAACACAAAAAAGAAAAGGGAAATAGTGAGAGAAAAAAAAATGCTGCATAGAATTAATACCCAGAATTCTGACAAGGGATATGACCGTGACGATCACAGAAAAAAATCCAAACAAAAAGAAAGAATGAGAGACAAAGAGGAGAAAGAAGGTAGATAGGAAGAAAGAAAAGAAGAAAGAGGGAAGGAGGACGGAAGGGAAGAAAGAAAAATGCTCAACTTCAATAGTAATCAAGAAAAAGGCAAATTAAATGAGGCTCGTTCGTTTTTTTTTTTTTTGCCCATCAGATTGTTCAATATTTAAAAGATCGCTAGTCTAAAACCACAGATTCTGCTAAGTAATAAACTAGTTGTAGTACATTCCTAAATTGTTTATAATTTCCAATACGATTTTCTCCTTAATACAAGTGTTATTTAGAAGTATTTTTGTGGTGTAATGGATTGCTTTTAGTGTGACCTTTCTCGCCGTGGTCTTGTAACCCTCACCCAGGTGATTGAGTGGGACTGTGCACATAGGGTAAGTGTAGCCCACCAAGGGGATTGGTCAGTTTTGCCATCATGCTGGGCTCGAAATAATCCACCCCAGGTGTGGGAAAGAGAGAATCCCACTGCCACCAAGGAAGAACAACCAAGAGCCAGCACGTCCTTTTGTAATGTGATAAGAGTGGGTCCTGCCCAGTTCAACCCCCTCGAGTCAATTGAGAGACACAGGCCTTTGAGAAAAAGAAAGTAGGTTTCATTGCAAGTTGGTCAAGCAAGGAGCTCTAAGACTAAGTCTCAAATCAAGCTCCCTGAGGTTGGGAATTCTAGGGCAATTATAGGGTTTGAGATAGGGAACTTATACATAATTCATGAACTTTCTGGGAATAGGCAGACAATTCCAGGAACCAATTAACACCTATGGGGGTGTAGTGGGGGGTGCAATATGGTGGCTAGGGGGCATTTTTTTTGAGGGATATGATGCATAAAGTTCATCTAAGGACAGCTTTGCAGCTTATTGAACATGTGCGAATGTAGAGGGGCATGAAGTGGCCTTGAGCAGAGGAGCAGTGAAATGACCTTGGACTGCTACACAGAATACCTTATCAGAAACTCACAGTTCCTGGGTGTGATGGGAGGAGGGGGAACAGTTTAACCCTGTTGGTTACACTTTGGACCCAGGATTCGAGAGAGAGAGAGAGAAAGGGAGAGAGAGAGCTGTAACCTGAAGATGGTAAGAAGCAGTGGCAGCAGAGACCTGGCAGTAGGAGACAGCTCAGTGGGCTTCCTGGCCCATGGAGAGAAAAAGTTGAGTGCCTTTGGGCAGAGGGCTAGGGCCAGGGAGAGGCGTCCCTGCAAGCACGGCTGGGAAGAGGCTGTCCTGATGGAAGAACTGTATCCTTGAGTGTTCCTGAGCCTGAATTATAACCTGTTACCTCCTTTTTTTTACCTCCCTAGTAAACCCCATAATCACGAGTATGGTCTGTGAGTTCTGTGTGGCCATCGCAGTGGATTATTGAACCCAGTAGAGAAGTAAAGAGTGCCATGGGAGGGACAGTTGTTGTCAGAATTGGTAAAGATGGTAGAGAGAGGAGGCATATCTGACCTCCACCTTGTGGGAATCAGCACTGAGCTATTGATCTTGTTTCTCCTCCCCCTGGTGAAGTTAGAGGAGGTCAGACACTTCCCCACACCATTTTTACAATTTTTAAACTACCAGATATACATAAATTTTTTTAATTTTATTTTTTCACATTTTAGTATGGTAATACATTATTGATCAAATCAAAATGTATAAGAGTGTAGAGATAAGAGTCCCTCCAACCCCTAATCTCCCTGTCATCTTGTCCCCTTTCACAGGTGCTCCTCATTTTTAGTTTCTTCTATACCCTTCCAGAGATATTTTATGCATACACAGATAAGTATTAATCTAATCTTTTTCTCACCATTTTTTCTGGAAATGGTGGCGTATTACATATTATTCTACATCTTGCTTTTTCTTCTTGATAATACATTGGAAATCAGGGCTATGCGTTTATGCACATAAGAGTTCATGACCATCATATGCTATTAAGAAAAAAAATCCATTGCCATCATGTCATTTGCGACTTGTAGCGACCCTGTAGGACAGAGTAGAGCCTGCCCCCATAGGGTTTCCGAGGAGCTGCTGGTGGATTCGAACTGCTGACTTTTTGGTTTGCAGCCTAGCTCTTAACCCCTGTGCAACCAGGGCTATTAGTAGATTTAAAATTTTTTATTGTGGAATATGCATGCAAATAGTATATGAAACTTATTTGCGATGTTTAAAGTGAACCCTTATGACTTCACTACCCATTTAAGTACTAGAACATTGCCAATACCTTCAAAGCCCCACCCTGAGGACATCATCCTTGGAGGTAAACTCTACATAGACTTTGGAGTTAACCACTCTCTCACTTTTCTTTATGGTTATATAACTTTTGTATGGGTCCATAAATTATACAGTTTAATTTTTCCTGTTTTCCAACTTTAGTAAATAGAGTCACAGTGTTTTCTTCTGGGACTCACTCTCTTTTGATTAACACTTTGTCTTGATGTGTGTGGTTGTGGTTAATTCCTTGCTGCATAAACAAACAATCAAAAAACACTGGCTATCAAGTCAATTCTGACTCCGGGTAGCCCCATGTGTTGCACAGTAGAATTGCACTCATAGGGTTTTTAAGGCTGAAACCTTTCAGAAGCAAATTTCCAGGCCTATTTTTTCAAGGCACCTCTGGGTGGGTTCAAACAGTTAACCTTTTGGTTAGTAACCCAACGGTTAACTGCGCCACTCAGTGACTATGTCTTTGCTGCATAACATTCATGAAGACTATAACACTAGTTTTTATGAACTTTTTGGTTGTTTTCAGTTTGGGGTTATTATGTTGCTATAAGTAAGGAAGGCTGAAGAAGAATTGATGCATTTGAATTATGGCGTTGGCAAAGAATCTTGAATATACCATGGATTGGCAGGAGAACGAACAAATCTGTCTTGAAAGAGGTATAGGCAGAAACCTCCTTGGAAGTGAGGATGGAGAGAACTTGTCTCACTTACTTTGGACATGTTGTCAGGAAGGACCAGTCCCTGAAGAAAGACATCATGCTTGGTAAAATACTGTGTCAGCAGAAAAGAGGAAGACCCTCAATGAGATGGATTGACACAGTGGTTGCAACAATGGACTGAAACATAGTAATGATTGTGGGGATGGCACAGGACGGGGCAGCATTTCACTTTATTGTACATAGGGTCGTTATGGGTCTGAACCAAATTGATGACACCTAATAACAACATTTTGCTATAAAAATTCCTTTAGATGTCTCCTGCTTTAGGACAAGTATTCTCAAAGAGTGGGTCACGGACCCCTAGGGGTTCCTGAGGCCTTATCAAGAAGTCATAGAGGTTAAAAACTATTTCTTATATCATAACACTAACAGTATATCCCACCTGAATTTAGAGACCGTCTCAAGAATAGATTCGATGCATTGAACACTAATGAATGAAGACCAGATGAGTTGTGGAAGGACATTCTACATGAAGAAAGCAAGAGGTCATTAAAAAGAAAGAAAAGACCAAAATGGATGTCAGAGGAGACTCTGAAACTTGCTCTTGAACATTGAGCAGCTAAAGCAAAAGGAAGAAATAATGAAGTTAAAGAACTGTACAGAAGATTTCAAAGGACAGCTCAAGAAAACAAAGTATTATAATGTGTGCAAAGAGCTGGAGATAGAAAACCAGAAGAGAAGAACAGGGGCAGCATTTCTCAAGTTGAAAGAACAGAAGAAAAAGTCAAGCCTCGAGTTGCAATAGTGAAGGATTCTACAGGGAAAATATTAAACGACACAGAAAGCATCAAAAGAAGATGGAAGGAAAAAATACCAGGCAGAGCCAAGATGACAGAACAGACAGACGCTTCCGTTGAGCTCTGTTTACAACAAAGACTGAAAAAACAAGTGAAACGAGTATATTTGTGACAAGCTGGGAGCCCTGAGCATCAAAGGCAAGCTTAGACAACAAACTGAGGGGCAGGGGAAGGAAGAGACCGTTCAGAACTGGAGAAGAGTTACCGGACCTGAATCGTGGGGAGCCCTCAGGCACCATTCCCGGAGCAGCGGCAGCAGCGGCGGCGGCAGCGGCGGGCTGGTCCTAGCGTTTGGCAGCAGTGTCCTCAGAGAGAAGCAGCCAGCCACACAGCCCACTCACACCTCTGGAACCTGAGGAGAAGGGCGCTCTCTGCAAAACCTAAGTACTTGCGTATATTTTACCGCGCCCCACCCCCCCACCCCCAAGCCAGCTTCATTTGCATGGTAAAAATTTTTCCACCCCTTTATTTTCAATCATTCTGTGCCGTTTTCTTTTAAGTATATCTTTTGTAATAGAATATAGTTGGGTTTCCTTTTTTTTTTTTTTTTGCCAAGTCTAGAAATCTATGTCTTTTATAGGTTTAATTTTATGTATTCATATATATTGCTATTAGTGATATGTTTGGGCTTATTCTTACCATGTCTGCCAGAGTCCAAGGAATATTACAGAATAGGCAAATTGGGAAAAACGAGCAAGTATGCTGCCAGAGCCATGTCTGTCCAAGAGACATTACAGAATCATCAGTATATATTAACGTTACAAATGGGTAAAATCATTGAAAGCTTCACCTTTTCACAGGTTGGTTAAAAACTGATAAATCACTGTGATTCTACATTTTGAATTGTCTTTCTTAATAATCATTGGTATAGATTTCATAATGACAGGAGTGTCTTTGTTGGTACAACAAATCTTACTATTTACTAAATGCTAAGAGATGGGCTGCAGACTGAAATGTCCACCAGCTGTTCCTTGGAAACTCTATGGGGCAGTTCTACTCTGTCCTATAGGGTCACTATAAGTTGGAATAGACTCAATGGCAACATGTTTGGCTTTTGGTTTTTAATAAAAAAAGATAAGAGTGGAAAATATATGTGTATTTTGTGCTCTGTTTATGATTGGTTTATGTAAAAGTTTCCCTAAAAAGATGTTTTCCAAGATTGTCCTAGCTATTGTTATTTTTTTTTTTTTTTTACCTCAGGGTCCAGTTGAAGTGTCCTTGTGAGTCTAGCTCCAGCTATTTCACATTCTTTTATACTCTAGGACAGGGAATAATGGCTCCAATTTTAATCTCCTAAATCACCCCCTCCTTTTCATCAGAAATTGGAGATAACACATCCATGATCAATAGCTGAACTTAGTCGAACTGCTAGATGGTGGCATGGCAGACTCTTTAAACTCATGGTGCTGGTTTTCTGCGGGATACCATCTGGTTCTTCACCAGGATCTTAAGTAAAATCAATTACATTGCCTAAATGAGCACAGTCAAGGTACGTCAACATTTTAACCTGAGGCCCTTTTTTACCTTTTAAGTGTGTAAGACAATAGAAGATAAGTTTTATTACGCCTAAAACTATCAGGGTGCAGGCTAAGAATATTCCTGTTCCTTGCAATAGTGATCTAGCCCATGTACTTATTCCTGATGGTAACCAACCAAATAAATCTGGTGTTTATAAGGGTATTATACTGTGTAACCAAATAGCTTGCTGTCTGATTCTTTGTATATCCTCTTCTGCTTCTGTGTTATTTAGCGAAATGCAACAAGAGATATTTGCTACAGCACAGACTGTACTTTCTTGGTCAAATAAAAACACATAAGGCTATTCTGTTATCTAATGCCACCTAGGTTAATGATGTCAGAAATATGTTGTGCTTCCACCTCGTTAGCAACTTCACCTGCTATTT
Source organism: Elephas maximus indicus (assembly GCF_024166365.1). Taxonomy (NCBI): domain Eukaryota; kingdom Metazoa; phylum Chordata; class Mammalia; order Proboscidea; family Elephantidae; genus Elephas; species Elephas maximus. The sequence continues at coordinate 45,666,396 of NC_064830.1, forward strand.
GTCCCATAATAATGGATAAATGTCTTGAAGATTTCTCTAATTCAGCTATTCCATAAGTAGGAATTAAAGCTCCTAAAAATGACCAACTCCTCCCTGAGTGTTGGACAAATGGGCTTTCTTCCGAGTCTCGTTTTACAATGTGTAAAAATTTAACCTTACCCGATATTTGGAAACCCTGGTGGCATAGTTGTTGAGTGCTATGGCTGCTAACCAAAAGGCACGCAGTTTGAATCCACCAGGCGCTCCTTGGAAACTCTACGGGGCAGTTCTACTCTGTCCTATACAGTCGCTATGTGTCAGAATCAACTCGGCATCGGTGGGTTTCAAATATTCACGAGCATCATTACTATGGTTATCTAAATGTAATCTTAAAGTTCCCAAAATGCATTGCCCACACATTCACCAGGAATATAAACAAGAGGTTGCCTACATAAACTCACTGTCAGTGGAAACGGATCATCTAAATTAGCATACTTGTAACCACCACACAAAAAAGTATATCTATAAGGAGTACACAAAGTTTGTCTAAATGAAACAGACGTATAGAAAAATGTACATGTACATGTGACAACCAAGATTCCATTAGAGAATACATAATTAGCAAGATAATACAGGAGGGTTTCAGTTAATCTAGTTGAAATAGACTAAGTGTTCTTCCTAAGAGCAAACTGTCTCTCCCTGGTTTACCTATTAACAGTCATAGGTCACTTTCTCAGAAGCAGAAGTGGTGCCTAAGACAAAATGGAGTCTGAGTCATGAGGTCATTCTCCTCTGAGAAGCTGGTTTCTTCAAGATAAATAATATTCTGTATAGCAAGGAGGTGACAGATTGATTACAAACATTGGACAGGTATTTCATACAACATTGTCTTGAAGACTAATTAACAAATTACTGATTTACTCTAAACATAGCTCCTATTCTTATCTTTGGAGTCAGTTTTTGAAAACAAACTGAATTCTTCAAAAAAGCACAACACCCAGAGCAAAACAGTCTTACTAGTTTATCTGGACCATTGCTTGACTCGAAAGTGGCTTCAGAAACAACTTTTCTCCAAATCTTGAGATTCAAAAGGATAGCCAAAGGCAATGACCTGTGTGGGTTACCCCAACCTTCATGAAAGCCAGAAATCTGTATTCCAAGAGAACTGCAACTCTTCCTTCATTCCCTCCTTTGGATCATGATCATGCTATAGAATCTTTGATGAAAAACATTCAATAATGGTAGTTGGCACTATCTGGTTTTTAAGATCTCAGGCACCACACAGCAAGCCAGGAGGTAGAACAGAAACACTAACAATAATATTAGGCAAATTGTTTGAAATAACCAATGAAACCATGACCCTTAGGTCTTTGAACCAAGGAAACAAACCTCATGAGGTGTTTGTCTATACATAAGCAGCGTCAGTAACTGCTTTTCATGTGCCTTGGCAGCAACTACATTCTGCAAAACCTCAGACTGAATACTAATATAAACACAGCAACATTTATCTTTGGAGAGTCAGCGAAAAAGAAGAAGACGCTCAAGGAGATGGATTGACACAGTGGCTGCAACAATGGGCTCAAACATAGCAAAGATTGTGAGGATGCCACAGGACCAGGCAGTGTTTTTTCTGTTGTGCAAAGAGTCACTATGAGTTGAAACCAACTCAACGGCACCTAACAACAACATTTATCTATTAAGGCACAAACTGTTCCTTGGGAGACTAATAGGAAATCTAAAACCATCCTATTTTGTAAAATCATAATTTGAACTTCAGGCACTTCTCTGGTTATGATATTTACAACTTAGCTAAGTTTACCAACAGGAACTTGTAATTCAAGTGTTAAAATACATAAACCTATTAGTTAGACAATTTAGGGGAAAGGAGGAAAATGGTTTGTTATATCTAGAATGTTCTTTTTGACGATGAATGCAACACCTTTCTTCTCCAAGTTGTCATTCCCAGCATAGTAGACCATATGATTGCCCAATTCAAAATGGCCAATACCAGTCCATTTCGGCTCACTAATGCCTAGCATATTGATGTTTATGCATTCCATTTTTGATGATTTCCAATTTTCCTAGATTCATATTTTGCACATTCCACTTTCCAATTATTAATGGATGTTTGCAGTTGTTTCTTCTCATTTTGAGTCGTGCCACATCGGCAAATGAAGCTTAACTCCATCCACGTCATCAAGGTTGACTCTACTTTGAGAAGGCAGCTCTTCCCCAGTCATATTTTGAGTGCCTTCCTACTTGAGGGGCTCATCTTCCAGCACTATATCAGACAATGTTCCACTGTTATAAGGTTTTCACTGGCTAATTCTTTTTAGAAGTACTGCCGGGTCCTTCTTCCTAGTCTGCCTCAGTCTGGAAGCTCAGCTGAAACCTGTTGGTATTTGAATACCAGTGGTACAGCTGCCAAAATCACAGCAACAAGTAGGCACCCACAATACAACAAACTGACAGACAAGTAGAGGATAAATGGAGAAAAGATTGAAGTTGTCAAAAAAAAAAAAAAAAACCACAAGGATTTAATTTTACCTGGATCCACAATTGACACCCATGGAAGCGGAAATCAAGAAATCAAAAGATGCATTGCATTGGGCAAATCTGTTGCAAAAGACCTCTTGAAAGTGTTAAAAAAGCAAAGATGTCACCATGAAGACTAAGGGGCGCCTGCCCCAAGCCATGGTGTTTTCAAGTGCCTCATATGCATGCAAAAGCTGGACAATGACTAAGAAAGACAGAAGGAGAATTAATGCCTTTCAATTATGGTGTTGGCGAAGAATATTGAACATACCATGGACTGCCAGAACAAACAATTCTGTCTTGGAATACTCCTTAGAAGCAATGATGGTGAGACTTCACCTCATATACTTTGGACATGTTATCAGGAGGGACTAGTCCCTGGAGAAGGACATCATGCTTGATAAAGTCGAGGGTCAGTGAAAAAGAGGAAGACCCTCAACGAGATGGATTGACAAAGTAGCTGCAACAATGGATTCAAGCATGATTGTGCAGATGGCGCAGAACCGAGCAGTGTTTCCTTCTGATGTACATAGGGTCGCTATGAGTCAGAATCGACTTGATGACACCTAACAACAACAAAAGCAAATATTCAGAAAGTAGGACCTTAAAACATCGGCAATATTTCCACATAAAACCCGCAGTAATCCTTTAGGCCACTCAGTCCTACATAGTTAATTCCTGTTCCACAGTCAGCTGCAGTCTGTGAACCCATCAGCTTCTATAGAAGAGTTCTGGAAATCTTGATTCAGTCCACTCATAGCCCTTTCCACAAGTCCAATATAGTCCAACTTTTTGTTGAGATATTTTGGTTAAATGTTTTCAGCAAATCAGCAAAGTAAAAACTTAGCTGTGGACAACAAAACTTAATACAGACTTGATTAATTTATAAAAATAATATTCTTAAAATTGAAAGACCTGATAGAAATGAATTACAAAAACAATGCAAAGCCTAATAAAGTCAGTTTAAAAAAAAGGAAAAGAGAGAGACCTTTTTCCTCGTAAACTTGCTGTTAAATTTCTTGAAAATGCCATGTTCTAATATTGGGGGGGAGGGGAATTATATGAAATTAAGGGCTTATTTTTACAATCTGAAGAGGAGATCAAGGGTATTTTGGAACATTCTGTAACTCTAAGCTGAATCAGATTGAAACATGGGACTTGGGGCTCAGTCAGTACCTCAAGAACATGCCACTGTCTCACATGTATGGCTTGCCTAGAGGTGATATTAAAATTGATGACAGCAGAGAGAAAAAAAGCTATAATTCAGTATGGATGTAGCTAATGGTTCTGAGTTCTCATGTATAGTTCTGGGTAAAGGACGACAGATCCAGCATTCCCTCAGATTTGTGGATCATGCAAATACTTGAGTGAGTTTAACAGAGGCATTTTCACGCCAAGAATTAACAGGACCTGTGTTGAACAGCAGTATGGGCAGTAAGTTTAAGAAGGGCTTCATAATGGAGAATTACAACCAAAAAGAAAAAAACAAAAGCTACTAGCATACAAATAACTATTCTCTAAAATTGATGTTATTAAAAAATGTTTGGGTTTTCAGGGGAAAAACGAAATATTCAAATAAAGAATAATACCCCACGGTTGGAGTTCAATGACAATACAAAGGTTTAGGATAATCGGGAAACAAATTCTTAGTACCTCTACAGCTAAATCTTTTCCATCCTGAGAGTTCAAGTTTGTAATATGAAAAGTTATTTCAAATCAATGGCAAGTTATGATTTCGAAGTAAGCAAAAAATGAGTATAATGGTCACAAATTGGCACTACAAATGAGTTTGATAATTAAAACCATCAAGACACTCACAACTAAAAATTTGGTCCTGGCGACCTAAGAAAAATTCAGAAAGAGTTAAAGGCCTCATTTAAACAACTCAGTTGGCATAATATGATAATACCAGGATATGATTCCACAATCATACATAACAGCTAATAATATGAAGATATAAAAGAAAGAAAGGCAACTAGTCCAATTTTTACTGCAGGCTGCATAAGCAATTTAAGGTCAGGTCTAAAGATCTCAGGAAAGCAGTCTACCCAGCTGTCATCTGCTTCTCTTCCTGGAGATGTTTGAATTTTAATTTCAAACTTTCGTGAGGCTCAACAGTCCATTCAGGAGTGGGGGCTTTCTTCAGTTGGGATAAATGAATCTGTCTTGATTATGTAGTACTGCTATAACAGAAATATCACAAATGGATGGCTTTAACAAACAGAAGTTTATTCTCTCACAGCCTAGGAGTCTCGAAGTCCAAATTCAGAGTGCCAGTCCAGGGGAAGGCATTCTCTCTCCGTCAGCTCTGGAGGAAGGTCTTTGTCATCAATCTTGCCCTGGCCTAGGAGCTTCTCAGCACAGGAACCCCAGGTCCAAAGGATGTGCTCTGCTTCTGGTGCTGCTTTTTGGGTGGTATGAAGTCCCCCATGTCTACTTGCTCACTTCTCTCTTTTATGTCTCAAAAGAGATTGGCTGAAGACACAGTCTAATCTTGTAGATTGAGTCCTGTCTCATTAACATAACTGCCACTAATCCCACTTCTTTTACATCATAGAGATAGGATTTGCAACACACAACAATATCGTATCAGATGACAAAATGGTGGACAATCACACAATGCTGTGAATCATGGCCTAGCCAAACTGATACACATATTTTTAGGGCACACAATTCAATCCATGACAGAATCCAAGTCTTAACTCCTATAATTTAATGGCACAAGGATTAATGAGAATGACCAAATAAAGTCTTTTCTTCAAGGCTCGAGAGAATCTTTTAATTGGTGTCTTTTCCAGTAAACATAACTTACAGGCCGAACATTAGGTAATTTAGATATTTCTTGCTTTTGACTATCAAAAGCTTCCTTAACCTTTGTAAAGTATGATTTAGAACATTGGATCAAAGATGTATAATACTGTAACAAATCAGATTGAACTAAATTTGAATCAGGGCACGCCACCCAATAGGGGAGGGCCACTGGCCATCCGGTGACAATTTCATGAGAAGTCAAATTGTGAGGGTCAAATGAAGTAGGTCTTACATTTAAAAGGACCAGAGGCAGCGCCTTAATCCAAGGCAATTGTAAAGATTTGAAAAGCTTCACTAGTTGAGTTTTTATTATACCATTAGTTCTTTCAACTAGACCAGACGATTGAGGGTGATAAGGACAACGAAGTCTGAAAATTAATAGATATTTTATATATTCCCTTAATTATTTGGCCAGTAAAATGGGTGTCTCAGTCACTACAAAGGACTCTTGGGGCTCCCCAGGTAAGAATACTGTTCTCAAGAATTTTCTTAGCCACAAATGCAGCAGTAGCTCAACAACTGTGGAAAGCTTTTATCTGGTGAGAAAATCTACGAATCATTACTAATACAAACTTATAACTACTTGAGGGGGAAAGTTGGACAAAATCAATCTGCCATTCAAGCATTTGTCCTGACAGCAAGGGAAATCTCCTAGATGGATCTTTACAAGGTTTACCTGAGTTAAATCGAGAGCAATTGAACATTGGGAAGCCACTTGTCCAGTGGCTTCATAAAAATGTCCCTACCGCCATTTCTTTAAAATCTCTATCATCTTGTCTCTTCCCAAATGGATATTTGTGTGCAATACCTCCATTACAATGGCTTTGTGGGATTAAGGGAATCAACTCGACGGCACTGGGAGTCTTTTGTTTAAGTTTGTTTTTTGTTTTTGTTTAAGTCCATCCATATTCCAGAGGAGGGGCATTGGGAGCAAGCATGTTTCTTCCATTTTTCAATCTTATCATGTGGAGCTGATTTTTTATATTCAAATATATCCCTTTAAGGCTATTTCTCCAGGCCTAGAAGGATTCTCCAGGCCTATAAGTATTTTAAAACGTTCTTCATCATCTAAAGCTGTCCTCCAATGTAAGGGACCATGTAGTACTGTTAAAAGCTTGTGAAGAGCATTGACAGGACTGAAACAAGGGTGGGTGTGATCTTTAAAATTATGAAAAAAACGTGGTCTACAGGGACAGAAAAATCTTCCCACCAATAGGATTCTAAAGCCCTGATTAGTTCATCTGTTGTTATTTGTATATTATCATACTAGTGTTGAAGAGCAAAGATGTCACCCTGAAGACTAAGGTGCACCTGACCCAAGCCATGGTATTTTCCATCGCATCATATGCATGTGAAACCTGGGCCATGAATAAGGAAGACAGAAGAAGAGTTGATGCCTTTGAATTGTGGTGTTGGCGAAGAATATTGAATATACCGTGGACTGCCAAAAGAACGAACACGTCTGTCCTGGAAGAAGTGTGGCCAGAATGCTCCTTAGAAGCAAGGACGGTGAGACTGCTTTTCACATACTTTGGACATGTGTCAGGTGGAATCAGCCCCTGGAGAAGGACATCATGCTTGGCAGAGTACAGGGTCAGTGGAAAAGAGGACGGCCCTCAACGAGGTAGATTGATGCAGTGGCTGCAACAATGAGCTCAATCAAGCATAACAATGATTTTGAGGATGGCGCAGGACCGGGGAGTGTTTCGTTCTGTTGTGCATAGGGTCGCTATGAGTCGGAACCAACTAGATGGCACCTAACCACTACAACAACAGCAGTAATCTCCAACCATAGGAACATGTAAGTATTCTGGCAAGATGAGTTTTTCAGTAGGCCCAATCCACAATCCAGTAGTTGGATCCTGATGACAGCCAGCATTTTCCCATTCTGTAATCTTCTCTGTGGGGGCTAACTGTTATTTAAAAAGTGACTTTGAAATTTCTCTCAGGTCAAATTTTGGTGGGCAGCATTTTACTGGGGCTATATTTACAGGTGTCCTAATTGTTTTATTATTATTATCTATTCCCTCTTTTTCGTTATGATCATGAGTGGAATTACCATGGTCATGGACAAGGGCAGCATCTTTAAAGGGTAATTGAGAAGTAGTGTGTTTACCTGCTCTGTCAGCCGTTTCCTTTCATTTCTTCTGCTCATGGAGCTCCTTTCCGTTGGTGGGTCTGGATTTTAATTACAGCAATACAGAGGGGAGCAAAATGCTCCTAAGAAGTCTGCTACTAAGAGCTCATTTTTTCTTAAAATAATTTTTTATTATGCTTTAAGTGAAAGTTTACAAATCCAGTCAGTCTCTCACACATAAACTTATATACACATTACTACATACTCCCATTTACTCTCCCCCTAATGAGTCAGTCTGCTCCCTCCTTCCAGTCTCTCCTTTCGTGACCGTTTTGCCGGTTTCTAACCCTCTCTACCCTCCCATCTCCCCTCCAGACAGGAGATGCCAACACAGTCTCAAGTGTCCACCTGATACAAGTAGCTCACTCCTCATCAGCATCTCTCTCCAACCCATTGTCCAGTCCCTTCCATGTCTGATGAGTTGTCTTCGGGAATGGTTCCTGTCCTGGGCCAACAGAAGGTTTGGGGACCATGACTGCCGGGATTCTTCTAGTCTCAGTCAGACCATTAAGTCTGGTCTTTTTATGAGAATTTGGGATCTGCATCCCACTGTTCTCCTGCTCTCTCAGGGGTTCCTGTTGTGCTCCCTGTCAGGGCAGTCATCGGTTCTTTTAGTTCTTCTGGTCTCAGGACGATGTAAGTCTCTAGTTCATGTGGCCCTTTCTGTCTCTTGGGCTCATAATTATCTTGTGACCTCGGTGTTCTTCATTCTCCTTTGATCCAGGTGGGTTGAGACCCATTGATGCATCTTAGATGGCCGCTTCTTAGCATTTAAGACCCCAGATGCCACACTTCAAAGTGGGATGTAGAATGTTTTCTTAATAGAATTTATTTTGCCAATTTACTTAGATGTTTCCTGAAGCCAGAGCCCCCAAACCCCCGACCCTTGCTCTGCTGACCTTTGAAGCATTCAGTTTACCCAGGAAACTTCTTTGCTTTTGGTCCAGTCCAGTTGAGCTGACCTTCCCTGTATTGAGTATTATCTTTCTCTTCACCTAAAGTAGTTCTTATCTACTATCTAATCAGTAAATAACCCTCTCCTACCCTCCCTCCCTCCCCCCTCTCGTAACCACATAAAATGTGTTCTTCTCAGTTTATACTATTTCTCAAGATCTTATAATAGTGGTCTTATACAGTATTTGTCCTTTTGCCTCTGACTAATCTCACTCAGCATAATGCCTTCCAGATTCCTCCATGTTATGAAATGTTTCACAGATTCATCACTGTTCTTTATCGATGCATAGTATTCCATTGCGTGAATATACCATAATTTATGTATCCATTCATCCATTGATGGACACCTTGGTTGCTTCCAGCTTTTTGCTATTGTAAACAGTGCTGCAATAAACATGGGTGTGCATATATCTGTTTATGTAAAGGCTCTTATTTCTCTAGGATATATTCCGAGGAGTGGCATTTCTGGGTTGTATGGTAGTTCTATTTCTAACTTTTTAAGGAAACACCAGATAGATTTCCAAAGTGGTTGTACCATTTTACATTCCCACCAGCAGTGTATAAGAGTTCCAATCTCTCCGCAGCCTCTCCAACATTTATTATTTTGTGTTTTTTGGATTAATGCCAGCCTTGTTGGAGTGAGATGGAATCTCATCGTAGTTTTGATCTGCATTTCTCTAATGGCTAATGATCGAGAGCATTTTCTCATGTATCTGTTAGCCACCTGAATATCTTCTTTAGTGAAGTGCGTGTTCATATCCTTTGCCCAATTTTTAATTGGGTAGTTTGTCTTTTTGTGGCTGAGTTTTAACAGAATCATATAGATTTTAGAGATCAGGCGCTGGTAGGAGATGTCATAGCTGAAAATTTTTTCCCAATCTGTAGGAGGTCTTTTTACTCTTTTGGTGAAGTCCTTAGATGAGCATAGGTGTTTGATTTTTAGGAGCTCCCAGTTATCTGGTTTCTCTTCGTCATTTTTAGTAACGTTTTGTATTCTGTTTATGCCTTGTATTAGGGCTCCTAATGTTGTCCCTATTTTTTCTTCCATGATCTTTATCGTTTTAGTCTTTATGTTAAAATTTTTGATCCACTTGGAGTTAGTTTTTGTGCATGATGTGAGGTATGGGTCCTGTTTCATTTTTTTGCAAATAGATATCCAGTTATGCCAGCATCATTTGTTAAAAAGACTGTCTTTTCCCCAATTAACTGACACTGGGCCTTTGTCAAATATCAACTGCTCATATGTGGATGGATTTATATCTGGATTCTCAATTCCGTTCCATTGGTCTATGTGCCTGTTGTTGTACCAGTACCAGGCTGTTTTGACTACTGCATATAATATGTTCTAAACATATTATACTGTGTATAATATGTTCTAAAATCAGGTAGAGTGAGGCCTCCCACTTTCTTCTTTTTCAGTAATGCATTACTTATCCAGGGCTTCTTTCCCTTCCATACGAAGTTGGTGATTTGTTTCTCCATCACATTAAAAAATGTCGTTAGAATTTGGATCGGAAGTGCATTGTATGTATAGATGGCTTTTGGTAGAATAGACATTTTTACTATGTTAAGTCTTCCTATCCATGAGCAACGTATGTTTTTCCACGTATGTAGGTCCCTTTTAGTTTCTTGCACTAGTACTTTGTAGTTTTCTTTGTATAGGTCTTTTACATCTTTGGTAAGATTTATTCCTAAGTATTTTATCTTCTTGGGGGCTGTGAATGGTATTGATTTGGTGATTTCCTCTTCGATGTTCTTTTTATTGATGTAGAGGAATCCAAGTGATTTTTATATGTTTGTCTTATAACCTGAAACTCTGCCGAACTCTTCTATTAGTTTCAGTAGTTTTCTGGAGGATTCCTTAGGGTTTTCTGTGTATAAGATCATGTCATCTGGAAATAGGGATAGTTTTACTTCTTCCTTGCCAATCCAGATGCCCTTTATTTCTTTGTCTAGCCTAATTGCTCTGGCTAGGACCTCTAGCACAATGTTGAATAAGAGTGGTGATAAAGGGCATCCTTGTCTGGTTCCCGGTCTCAAGGGAAATGCTTTTGGGCTCTCTCCATTTAGAATTATATTGGCTGTTGGCTTTGTATAGATGCCCTTTATTATGTTGAGGAATTTTCCTTCAATTCCTATTTTGCTGAGAGTTTTTATCATGAATGGGTGTTGGACCTTGTCTGCATCAGTTGATAACATCATGTGGTTTTCGTCTTTTGTTTTATTTATATGGTGGATTACATTAATGGTTTTTCTAATATTGAACCAACCTTGCATACCTGGTATAAATGCGACTTGGTCGTGATGGATTATTTTTTTGATATGTTGTTGAATTCTATTGGCTAGAATTTTGTTGAGGATTTTTGCATCTATGTTCATGAGGGATATAGGTCTGTAATTTTCTTTTTTTGTGGTGCCTTTATTTATTTTTTTTTACCTGGTTTTGGTATCAGGGATATGGTGGCTTCATAGAATAGTTAGGTAGTATTCCATCATTTTCTATGCTTTGAAATACCTTTAGTAGTAGTGGTGTTAACTCTTCTCTGAATATTTGGTAGAACTCTGCGGTGAAGCCATCTGGGCCAGGGCTTTTTTTTTGCTGGGAGTTTTTTAATTACCTTTTCAATCTCTTTTTTTGTTATGGGTCTATTTAGTTGTTCTACTTCTGATTGTGTTCGTTTGTTTGTTTTTTGGTTTTTTGGTTTTTTTTTTTTACTTCTGATTGTGTTAATTTGGGTAGGTAGTGTTTTTCTAGGAGCTCATCCATTTCTTCTAGGTTTGCAAATTTGTTAGAGTACAATTCTTCATAATAATCTGATACGATTCTTTTAATTTCAGTTGGGTCTGTTGTGATATGGCCCATCTCGTTTCTTATTTGGGTTATTTGTTTCCTTTCCTGTATTTCTTTAGTCAGTTTGGCCAATGGTTTATCAATTTTGTTAATTTTTTCAAAAAACCCAGCTTTTGTCTTTGTTAATTCTTTCAATTGTTTTTCTGTTCTCTAATTCATTTAGTTCAGCTCTAATTTGTATCATTTGTTTTCTTCTGGTGCCTGATGGATTCTTTTGTTGCTCGCTTTCTTTTTGTTCAAGTTGTAGGGACAGTTCTCTGATTTTGGCTGTTTCTTCTTTACATATGTGTGTATTTACCGATATAAATTGACCTCTGAGCACTGCTTTTGCTGTGTCCCAGAGGTTTTGATAGGAAGTGTTTTCATTCTTGTTACATTCTATGAATTTCTTTATTCCCTCCTTAATGTTTTCTATAACCCAGTCTTTTTTGAGCAGGGTATTGTTGAGTTTCCAAGTATTTGATTTCTTTTCCCTGATTTTTCTGTTATTGATTTCTACTTTTATGGCCTTGTGGTCTGAGAAGATGCTTTGTAATATTTCAATGTTTTGGATTCTGCAAAGGTTTGTTTTATGACCTAATATGTGATCTATTCTAGAGAATGTTCCATGTGCACTAGAAAAAAAAAGTATACTTTGCAGCTGTTGGGTAGAGTGTTCTGTATAATCCTATGAGGTCAATTTGGTCGATTGTAGCAATTAGGTCTTCCGTCTCTCTATTGAGCTTCTTACTGGAAGTCCTATCCTTCTCCAAAAGTGGTGTGTTGAAGTCTCCTACTATAATTGTGGAGGTATCTATCTCACTTTTCAGTTCTGTTAAAGTTTGTTTTACGTCTCTTGCAGCCCTGTCATTGGGTGCATAAATATTAAATATGGTTATATCTTCCTGGTAAATTGTCCCTTTAATCATTATGTAGTGTCCTTCTTTATCTTTTGTAGTGGATTTAACTTTAAAGTCTATTTTGTCAGAAATTAATATTGCTACTCCTGCTCTTTTTTGATTGTTGTTTGCTTGATATATTTTTTCCCATCCTTTTAGTTTTAGTTTGTGTCTCTAAGTCTAAGGTGTGTCTCTTGTAGGCAGCATATAGACGGATCGTGTTTCTTTATCCATTCTGAGACTCTCTGTCTCTTTATTGGTGCATTTAGTCCATTTACATTCAGCATAATTATAGATAAGTATGAGTTTAGTACTGTCGTTTTGATGCCTTTTTGTGTGTGTTGTTGACAATTTCATTCTTCCACTTTTTTGTGCTGAGACGTTTTTCTTTGCAAATTGTGTGTTCCTCATTTTCATAGTAGTTGAATTTATGTTTGCTGAGTCGTTATGTTTTTCTTGGTTTTTATTTTGAATTATGGAATTGTTAGACCTCTTTGTGGTTACCTTAATATTTACCCCTATTTTTCTAAGTAAAAACCTAACTTGTATCGTCCTATATCGCCTTGTTTTCTCTCCATATGGAAGGTCTATGCCTCCTGTATTTAGTCCCTCTTTTTGATTATTGTGATCTTTTACATAATGACTTCAATGATTCCCTGTTTTGAGCATTTTTTTCTTTTTAAAATTTATCTTAATTTGTTTTGTGATTTCCCTATTTGAGTTGATATCAGGATGTTCTGTTCTGTGACTTTGTGTTGTGTTGGTATCTGATATTATTGATTTTCTGACCAAACAATTTCCTTTAGTAATTCTTGTAGCTTTGGTTTGGTTTTTGCAAATTCTCTAAGCTTGTGTTTATCTGTAAATGCTTTAATTTCACCTTCATATTTGAGAGAGAGTTTTGCTGGATATATGATCGTTGGCTGACAGTTTTTCTCCTTCAGTGCTCTATATATGCCATCCCATTGCCTTCTTGCCTGCATGGTTTCTTCTGAGTACTCTGTACTTATTCTTATTGATTCTCCTTTGTAGGAGGCTTTTCTTTTATCCCTGGCTGCTTTTAAAATTTTCTCTTTATCTTTGGTTTTGACAAGTTTGATGATAATATGCCTTGGTGATTTTCTTTTTGGATCAATCTTATATGGGGTTCGATGAGCATCTTGGATAGATATCCTTTCATCTTTCATGATGCCAGGGAAGTTTTCTGCCAACAGATCTTGAACTATTCTCTCTGTATTTTCTGTTATCCCTCCCTGTTCTGGAACTCGAATCACACACAAGTTATTCTTCTTGATAGAGTCCCACATGATTCTTAGGGTTTCTTCATTTTTTTTTAATTCTTTTATCTGATTTTTCTTCAACTATATCAGTGTCAATTGCCTTATCCTCCAGCTCCCCCACTCTGCATTCCAACTGCTCGATTATGCTTCTCTGACTTCCTATTGGGTTGTCTAACTCTAATTTTACTGTTAATCTTTTGGCTTTCTGAATGCTGTCTCTCTATTGATTCTTGCAGCTTACTAATTTTTCCACTATGTTCTTGAATAATCTTTTTGATTTCTTCAACTGCTTTATCAGTGTGTTCCTTGGCTTTTTCTGTAGATTGCCTTATTTCATTTCTGAGGTCATCCCTGATGTCTTGAAGCATTCTGTATATTAGTTTTCTGTATTCTGCACCTGGCAATTCCAGGATTGTATCTTCATTTGGGAAAGATTTTGATTCTTTAATTTGGGGAGTTGTAGAAGCAACCATGGTCTGCTTCTTTATGTGGTTTGATATTGACTGCTGTCTCCGAGCCATCTTTAAGATATTGTAATGATTTATTTTATATTTGCTCACTGAGTCTTATCTTGTTTTGTTTTCTTTCAATATATTCAGATGGGCTACTAGATTGTGCTGTCTTGATTGTTGTAGCTTTTGAATCACTTATGTCCTATTACCAGCTGGTTTGCACTGTTACCGGATATATAAGCCTAAGAGTCCATTCACTATTCTTGAATAGAATCTGATTTAGAGTCACCAAGTGTGTGGTGTAGACTGTCACCTACTAACTTAGAGGAGTAGTGGTGATAGTTGTGTGCACCAGATTCTAGTAGCAGCAGGGGGTCACACTCCGGGGGGGCAAGATGCTGACAGCCTTCCCCCAGGTGCCAGTGAGGTAGGTGTGTCTCTATTCCTAAAGCACGTTGGGGGGTCGGCTCTGTAGCTGTACCTTAGGCACCCAATGCTTGTACCTCTAAAGACTGGTAGGTGTCAGTATCCTCAGACCCCTTTGGCAGGTGGCTAGGTGGTTTGGGTGGAGCTTCAGCCCTCAGTTCCCAGTTGTGAGTCAGTAAGGGCTCTGTTTAATAGGTAGAGATATCAGACCTGGAAAAGTTGTCTTTCCAGTGATCTGCTAAAACAATTATGTTCAGATCTCCATCAGAATTGCCTTTGCATTATAATAGCCACCTTGTTCCCTGTAGGGATGAAAGCCCAAGACTGTGGATCTCATATGCTTGGCTGGAGCTGGTTCTGTATTTTTATTCCAATTTAGGGAAGTCAGGGAAGGATTTTTGGTCCCTGGGTTTTTAGTAGCTGCTTCTCTCAGGCCAGGAGAATGGGTTAGGAAAAGACAAAAAAAAAAAAAAACAAAAAAAAAACACCTCAGAGCTCTTCACTCCCTGGCCCAGGAAATTCCTATGTTAATGAAGCCACCTGGGGCAGGGAGGGGAGGGATCAGAGAGATAAGAGAGAGTAGCACCCAGCAATATAGACAAAGTTACTTATCTTGCTTGGCGATGACTGTTTTATCTGACATTCCCAAGGGGTGAGGGGCGTGTAGCCTGTGTGCGCTGGCTGGGTCGAGATTGCCCCCGAGGGTCAGGCCCACTTTCAGTGCTTGTGCTGTCTCAGAAGCCGTGGTCAGCTCCTCCGCTCCCATTCCAACGCCCAGTGCCGAGGTTCCCTGGCTGGGACGCCATACTCCAGGCTCCAAAACCAGTCGCTGCCTCCCAGTGACTTCTCCTGTCAGCCGCGTCATTGCGCTGCCTGCCTGCACTGGCTGGGCTTTCCCCGAGGTCACTTCAGGGAGCTAGGGCTGTGTCCCGTGTTTGCACCATCTCAGGAAGCCATGCTCAGCTCCCCTGCGCCCAGTCCAAAGCCCGGTGCCAAGATTTTCTGACTGGGACGCTGGCTCCAGGCTCCGAAAACCATCACTCCTTCCCCGTGGCTGCTTCTTCTCTCGTTAGCCACCAGTGCGCAGCCTTATTGGGCTGGCTGAGTCTCTATCGAGCTTACCTCAGGGGGCTAGGGGTTAGGGCTGTGTCCCGTGCCTGCAGCAAGCTGCAATCAGCCCTGCCACTGGGCACCAGGGAACTGCTTGGGCTCAAGACTGTGGCGCGGGACGCCGGTTCCAGAGGCGGTGGCTGCTTCAGGGTGCAGCTTTTCTCTCCCCGTCACTCAGGTCAACTCTTTAGAACTGTGTTTGATGGTCAGGGTTCATAGATTGTCATGTATGTGATCAATTCACTTGTTCTTCTGAGTCTTTGTTGCAAGAGGGGTCCGAGGTAGCTTCTACCTAGTCAGCCATCTTGGCCCCGCATCCTAAGAGCTCATTTTTAATTTGGGTCCCAGAAGAAGTTAG
This sequence comes from Elephas maximus indicus, assembly GCF_024166365.1. Classification (NCBI taxonomy): domain Eukaryota; kingdom Metazoa; phylum Chordata; class Mammalia; order Proboscidea; family Elephantidae; genus Elephas; species Elephas maximus. Next base: position 45,682,167 of record NC_064830.1, read on the forward strand.
GAACCCCCTTTGTTTCCATAACATGCTAAAATCATGAGTCACTCCAAAAACATACCTAGAGTCCATAACAAATTCACTGATTGCTCGACTGGACTGGACCAAAAGCAAAGAAGTTTCCTGGATAAACTGAATGCTTCAAAGGTCAGCACAGCAAGGGTCGGGGTTTGGGGACTATGGCTTAAAGGGACTTCTAAGTCAATTGGCAAAATAAATTCTATTAAGAAAACATTCTGCATCCCACTTTGAAGTGTGGCATCTGGGGTCTTAAATGTTAACAAGTGGCCATCTAAGATGCATCAATTGGTCTCAACCCACCTGGATCAAAGGAGAATGAAGAACACCAAGGTCACATGATAACTATGAGCCCAAGAGACAGAAAGGGCCACGTGAACCAGAGACTTACATCATCCTGAGACCAGAAGAACTAGATGGTGCCCGGCCACAACCGATGACTTCTGGGACAGGGAACACAACAGAGAACCCCTGAGGGAGCAGGAGAACAGTGGGATGCAGATCCCAAATTCTCATAAAAAGACCAGACTTAATGGTCTGACTGAGACTAGAAGAGTCCCGGCAGTCATGGTCCCCAAACCTTCTGTTGGCCCAGGACAGGAACCATTCCTGAAGACAACTCATCAGACATGGAAGGGACTGGACAATGGGTTGGAGAGAGATGCTGATGAGGAGTGAGCTACTTGTATCAGGTGGACACTTGAGACTGCGTTGGCATCTCCTGTCTGGAGGGGAGATGGGAGGGTAGAGAGGGTTAGAAACCGGCAAAACGGTCACGAAAGGAGAGACTGGAAGGAGGGAGCAGACTGACTCATTAGGGGGAGAGTAAATGGGAGTATGTAGTAATGTGTATATAAGTTTATGTGTGAGAGACTGACTTGATTTGTAAACTCTCACTTAAAGCACAATAAAAATTATTTTTAAAAAATTCAATGATTGTCTAGAAGCCAGCTTACAAGCCTTCATGAGTGCAATTAGTTCAGCTTGCTGAGCAGAAGTGACTTCAGGAAGGGTGCCACTTTCAAGTACCTTGGTTGAAATAGTCACAGCATAACCTTCCTGGTAATGAGAGCTGGTAGATTCAGGCTTTAAATATGACCCATCAACACATAGAACTAAATCAGGATTCAATAATTGGATTTCTCGTAAATCTGGTCTAGGAGACAAGAGCTATTCGGAAAGATTTAAGCATTCATGAGGTAGATGGTCATGGTCATGGATTGAATTGTGTCCCCTCAAAAGTGTATCAATTGGGCTGGGCCACGATTCCCAGTATTGTGTGATTTCCCTATATGTTGTAAATCCTGCCTCTATGATGTTAATAAGGGAGGATGGTGGCAGTTGCGTTAGTGAGGTAGGACTCAACCTACAAGTTTAGATTGTGCCTTGAGGCAATCTCTTGAGATATAAAAGAAAGAAACGAGCAGAGAGACGGGGGGACCTCATACCACCAAGAAAGCAGTGCCAGGAGCAGAGCATGTCCTTTGGTCTCGAGGTCCCCATGCAGAGATGCTCCTACTCTGGGGGAAGATTGATGAGAAGGCCGACAGAGAGAGGAAGGCTTTTAGCCTACTTTACTGTAAGAAAATAAACTTCTCTTTGTTAAAGTCATCCGCTTGTGGTATTTCTGTTATAGCATCACTAGATGACTAAGACAGTCATCATTATTAGATAAAGGTAGAAATGTAGCCAGATTCGGAGAGGTTATAGTATATAACCGAATATTACAAGAGACCAAAAGGAGAGCCTTATAAGAAGTCAGCCTACTGGCCGACAGGTGTTGAGAAGGTGTTGAATTTAAAACGGCTGACGCCGCATGAGGGACATAAACATCAAGAAAATTTCCTAACACAATATCTGCTGTGATCTTGACTAGTTGTTGCAGCCACAGCTTTAAGGCAAGGGAGGTAAGCCCTTGGACAGGGTCCAGCTGGATGCTATAATAACCAATGGGTCTCAGCTGTTATCCATGTTTTTGAGTGAGGACTCCTGGGATATCTGGATATGTTTGGATAGCTGGAAGGAGTCAGGCTCTGAACTCTCTAGATAATGGTAAAGAGGTTCAGCAAAATTAGGTATCCAAGTTCTGAAATAGCTGCAGAGTTCTAGAAACCCTCTTAATTGTTTCTTGGTAGTAGGGACAGAATAAGTTAAGATGGTCTCTTTTTGGGGGGGTCTCTAGTGACCCCTTTTGCTGAACTAATATGTCCAAAGTACTTAATGAAACCTCGGGCTAACTGTAATTTTTCTCTGGAGCCTTTGTGACCTCCTCAAGCCAAATGTTGTAACGATGGAATACTAGCAGTAAGACATGCCTATTGAGATTTAGAGCAGACCAGTAAATCATCCACATATTGTAATAATGTAGGCCCCTGAGTGAACTGTAAATCTTCATGCAAAATCTGAGAAAAATAGGTGGGGACTCAATAAAACCTTGGTTCATGACAATCCAGGTAAACTGTTGTTCTCCCTAAGTGAAGGCAAAGAAATATTGACTGTCCAGATGGAGTAAAATGCTAAAAAAAAAAAAAAAAAAAAAAGCACTGCAAAGATCAACTACTGTAAAGTGAGTCACTTCAGGGGGGACATTAGAGAGAAGCAGGTGAGGATTAGGAACTATGGGGAATCTTAGAATTTCTATATGATTAATAGTACAAAAGTCTAATACAAATCTCCAGCCCCAAGTATTGGGTTTATTAACAGGGAAAACTGGAGTGTTGGAAGGACTGGTGCAAGAGGTTATTAACCCCTTAGCCAAAAAATCTTGAATTATAGGAATGAGTCCTTCCTTAGCTTCTTGTTTTGAAGGGTTTTGAGAAATTTTAGGTAAGGGTTTAGAGTTATCTATCCGAGTTTGAATTCATTCAGCTGATAGGACCTGACCAACATCAGTAGAAGCAGTGGCCTATAAACTTTCAGATACAGAAGAAAGACATTCCATAGAATTGGTTACAGTAGAATGACCTTGTAGAGGTAAGCTAAGTGCTTGTAAATAGCAATAGGCTTCTTCCCTTAAAGTGTTTTCTATCATAGAGTCTATCTCTTGATTGGCTTCAGGTAAATCTAATAGCATTTCTCCTGTTTCTGAAAATTTTATTTGGCAATTCCATTTGGATAACACATCTCCTATTAAATTTACTGGAGTATCTAAGCTGAGTAAAAATGGATGCATATCCTCTATAGGACCTAAAGAGACAGAAAAACACTGGGAATGGGTTAAAATCTGTTCTCGATTAGTAACCCCCAGGACTCTTGATGTTTTATTACCCTGGGGCAAGGGTTTTTGTGTATTTGTGTCATTTATTGTAGATAAGGTAACATCTGTGTCAATTAAAAATTTACATGGTTCTCTATTTGAATAGGAGTTTTTCCCCGACAGTTATTGCTACCATAGGAAAAACCCCTGATTTGTCCCTGGGTCCCCTTCATTTTACCTGCTTCTGGGTTGCATCTAGTGTTATGTTTCCCAGTTTATTTTTTAATTTTAAACATTCCCTTTTAAAATGTCCAGGTTTCTTACAACAGTAGCAAACAAGGAGCAAGTTACTGGGCACAGTCTTAGCCATATGTCGGATGGACTTGTTCTGTGTGGGGAAATTATTCTGAGGCTGGATCTGCAACTACCGTAATTGCAGAGCCATAAGTTGATCTTGTTTAGCTTTCGTTCTCTGTTCAGCTTCCCTAGCCTGCTATTTAAGAGTATGAGACAGCTTAAAGGCTAGAGTGACTAACTGTGAAGTGTTTTCATTTTCACTGTCTATGGCGTTTTACGAACTCAGCAAGATCCAGATGGAGGCCATTGACAAAAAGGAAATTGAAAACAATAATGGATCCAGAATTTTCTAGCTTTAAACCAGACTGTTCTTGAAAAATTTGGTCAAACAATCCCTATAATCATAAACATTTTCATCTTCATTTTGTTTGCAACCCTGAACCTTGGTCCAATCTTTTTTTGGAGGAGAGAAACCTTTGGAATAGATTCAATAAGATTTGTGGCAATAGCTCTGGTCTGTGCTACTATTTCCATTCCAGGAACATTAGGCTGGATGGTTAGGGATTCTATAGGAGTTTTCCATCAGGCCTTATCCACCCACCTTTTAGTGTCACCTGGCCCTATCAGTGAATTTATTAAATTATGTAAGTCTGCCAGCCCAGGTTCATAGGTATCAACCAAGATTCTAAATTCTTTAGTAAATTTGTGAGGATTAGGGAATTCCTTCACAATAGCTTGAAGTTCTGCTTTTGACCAGGGGGCAAAAGTAACTTGTGGTGGCTTCTCGGCCTCTTCAGGATATTTAATTTTAATTCACAAATGAGTTTTGTTTCTTCTAGAGGTTCATTGAGATAGTATGGAGGATCAATCAAACCAACCCTCTCCCAGGTAAAGACATCAGGACCAGTATAATATGCTCTCCATACGGATATATATTCTTATGTGGAGGATCAAGATACCTCCCCTTTGATCATTCAAATCCAAATAATAAGTCCTATACCTGGGCTTTATCCTGTTTGAATGGTTGGACTATGACAGGTCAATGTATCTTAGGCCATGTGGAAATCCCTTTAGACATCCATTCTTACAATGAGAGTTTACATTGGACTGATCGCTTGAAACTATTAGAATGGAGAAGAGACAAAGGGTCAAGAGAAGAGGAAGGGAGAGATGGAGGGAACCCCTTAAAGGAATTCCCTGGTTTAGGTTATAGTTTTTTGAGGATATTCTTCTCTTGGTACAGAGTGGGAGATTTAGAACACACCATCTGTAACATCTCCAGAACCATGGAAGGAATAGCAGATGATGTTGTCAATGCTATGATTGCTCAAAAGAAATAATTGAAATAGCTTTCCAAAGTAGTTTCGGATTATTGAATTGACTTAGATTTTCTGTTAACCCAGTAAGGAAGGGGTCTGTGCTATAGCTAACACGTCTTGCTGCACCTGGGTTAACACCTCAGGAGACGTGGAATACGATATTAAACTAATTCACCAGAAGGCTACTTGGCTCCATATACCTCCACCCTCAGACTTCCCTTTTTTAGGTATTTTCAGCTGTTTTTTTTTTTACCCTCAGACATTGGATCATGGATTAAGTCTACATTGTCAACTGGATTAGTGATACTCATTGTCATTGTAATCATCATAAAACCCACTGCCGTCAAGTCAATTCCGACTCATAGCAACCCTATAGGATAGAGTAGAACTGCACCATAGAGTTCCCAAGGAGCGCCTGGTGGATTCAAACTGCCAACCTCTTGGTTAGTAGCCATAGCACTTAACCACTAAGCCACCAGTGTAATAATCATAAAAATAGGGACTGTTAAATGTTGTATGAACCTTTTAACAAATGCTGGTACCCAAAAGACTCATTTAATATCTATGAAAAGAATAATGTACATTGACAGTACTTATATTTCAGACAGACTCAAGCCCACTCCCTGAATGAACCATCAGATATCAGGTTATTTATCTAACGTGGCCTGCCCTACTCTAACCCTCAAGTAACAAAACCACAGAAACAAGAGGCTAAAGCTATGGCATGATGAAGATGTCAAATAGTGTCCAACTACCTTTTCACAATGTTCTGTTGCTATTTATAGTTTGATTTCATTTTTCTTGAATCCATGGTCGGCACCCCTGGAAGCAGAAGTCGGGAGATCAAACAATCTGTTGCATGTTGACCAATCTGTGGCAAAAGATCTTTTTGAGATGTTAATGTATATAAAATCAGGGATGTCACGTTGAGGACTGGGTTGCTCTTGACCTGGACTATAATATTTTTGGTCACCTCATATGCATGTGACTGTTGGATGGTGAATAAAGAAGAACAAAGAAGAATTAGTACCTTTGTTTTAGGGTTTCGATGAAGAATATTGAATGTGCCATGGACTACCAGAAGAGCAAACAAATCTGTCTTGAAAGAAGTACCAGGCAGGAGTTTGTTCTGTTGTGCATGGAGTCACTAACGGGTTGAAGCTGACTCAATAGTACCTAACAATAATGTTTTCACATGCACGGCACCCGAGGTCTTAAAGACATGTAAATAATCAGCCATCCAGAATAAACATGCTCAAAGTCCATGCAGAAAAAAAGCCTTCTTTCAGAATAGTGGTTAGTGAACTGATCAAAGCATTTCTTTCAAAATCCTTGCTCAAAGGGAGGAAATGTATAAGGGAATTAAAGAAAAATTGAGGTATCTGATATGATCTGAAATGGCCAGTTTGAGGACTGGGTGTGATTCTCTGTTTACTGGTTCTGTTTTCACCCTAGTGGCAGCCATCTTCTGTACTGTTTCTAAGAGAGGAATGTCTGGTAATGATGGCATAACTACACTGTGACACCTCCCTGTCACATATCTGTGTAATTGCCAGACTAACCAATCTAAGAAAGAGAATATATCCTTTTAAGCCAATTGCCTTACAGAGCTTGGCACAAGAAGTCCTCCTTACAAGTTCCGATATAGGAGTCCATGCTTCTCGAGTTCCCACCACAGAAACATTTGTTTTAACAGGTTCCTGCCAGCAGAAGCTCTGCCTTAAAACGATCTACTGCCAATTGAGTAATGCCTTTCAATGATCAAAGCCTGTAATTACCAATTAAGTAATTTGTTTCAATGATCTAAGTTTGTAAATACCAATCAGGTAACGACGTGTTTCATATCCATTGTTCCACTCCTATAAAACGTCAATACTGGGTTGCCATTTTGAATTTCTGTATTCTTTTTTTTACCATGTGGAGTTTAGTTTATTCCAGCTCGAGTTGTCTCTTTTCTTCCAATAAAGCTCTCAATTTTATGTTAATCAGAGTACGGATGATTAAGACATAGACAACAAATGCATGATATTATGTTACAATTTTATTTCTTTTTTTAAATTGCTGTCTCAGTCAACTAGCACTGCTATAACAGAAATACCACAAGTGGATGGCTTTAAGAAAGAGAAACTTATTCTGTCACAGTCAGGTAGGCTAGAAGTCCAAATTCAGGGCACCAACTCCAGGGGAAGGTGTTCTTCTCTCTGTCGACTCTGGAGGAAGGCCAGTCTTCCCTTGGCCTAGGAGTTTCTCCTCGAAGGAACCTCAGGTCCAAAGAACACACTCTGTTCCCGGCACTGCTCTCTTGATGGTATGAGATCCCCATGTCTCTCTCCTTGCTTCTCTCTCTTATATCTCAAAAGAGATTGGCCGAAGATACTATCTAATCTTGTAGATCTCATGAATATAACTGCTGCTAATCCATCTCATTAACATTATACTCAGAGGATTTACAACACATAGGGAAATCACATCAGATGACAAAATGGTAGACAATTGTACAATACTGGGAATCAGGACCTAACCAAGTTGACAGGTATTTTTAGGGGAAACAATTCAATCCATGACAACTGCTAACTGGGTCACAACTTTATTATTTTTTTAATCTAGCATCATCAAAGCGAATGGTTTGACTGGGGAATTCAAATCATTTACCTATGAAGCTTTTTTTCTTTTCTTTTCTTTTTTACTATTCAGGTATTTAGAGATTTGATAATCTTGGTATATTCTTGGTGTATCCTGACTATATAGGATTATGTCTCAAGGTTATTACATATTGTATAACCTTTGAAAATAAGGTTAATCATTATATTTAGAGACATTTTTGTCTTGTTTTCTTTAAACTGACTTTATGTGGCTTTATATTATTTTTGTAATTAATTTCTATCAGGTCTTTCACTTTTAAGAGTATTATTTTTATAAATTAATCATGGCCATGTTTTGTCATCTGCAGATAAATTTTTACTTTGATGATTTGTTGAAAACATTTAACCAAAATATCTCAACAAAAAGATGGGCTATATTGGACTCATGAAAAAGGACTGTGAGTAGACTGAATCAAGATTTCCAGAACTCTTATGTAGAAGCAGCTGGGTTCATAGACAGCAGCTGATCCAGAATCGCATGGAACAGAAATTGCACATAAGGCTGAGTAAATGAAAGAATTACTACGGGCTTTATGTGGGAATATTGCTGATGTGTTAAGGTCCTACATTCTGGATATAAGAAACTGTCTTCCTCCTTTCTAGTAAATTATCTAACTAATAGGTTTAGATGTTTTACCTCTTGAATTAAAAGGTTCTGTTGGTAGACTTAGCAAAGCTGTAAATAATCATAACCAGAGAAGCCACTGAAGTCCAAGCTATGATTTTACAAAATAGAATGGCATTAGATTTCCTGTTAGTCTCCCAAGGAACAATTTGTGGCTTAATAGATAAATGCTGCTGTGTTTATATTAATACTCAGTCTGAGGTTTTGCAGAATGTAGTTGCTGCTGAGGCACATGAACAGCAGTTGCTGATGCTGCTTATGTATAGCCAAATATCTCATGAGATTTGTTTCCTTGGCCCAGAGACATTAGGGTCATGGTTTCATTGATTATTTCAGACAATTAACCTAATATTATTATTTAGCGTTTCTGTTCTACCTCCTAGTTTGCTGTATGGTGCCTGGGATCTTAAAAACCAGATGATGCCAACTACCATTATTGAATGCTTTCAATCAAAAATTCTATAGCAAGATCATGATCCAAAGGAAGGAATGAAGGAAGAGCTGTAATTCTCTTGGAATCCAGATTTTTGGCTTTCATGGAGATTGGGGTAACCCACACAGGCCCTAGCCTTTGGATGTCCTTCTGAACCTCGAGCTTTGAGGAAAAAATTAAAAAACTGGTTTCTGAAGCCACTTTTAAGTCAAAAAATGGTCCAGATAAACTAGTAAGACCATTTTGTCCTGGGCATTATGCTTTCTTGAAGAATTCAGTCTATTTTTGGAAACTGACTCTAAAGATCAGACTGGGAGCTATGTTTAGGGTAAATCAGCAATTAGTTTAATTAGTCTTCAAGACAATGTCATATTAAATGCCTGTCTAATGTTCATAATCAAACTGTCACCTCTGTGCTATGCAGAAAATCATGTATCTTAAAGAAACCAGGTTCTCAAAGATCAACCTCACAGTTCAGGCTCCATTTTGCCTTAGGTTCCACTTCCGCTTCTGAGAAAGTGATCCATGACTTTTAATAGGTAAACAAAGAAGGGGCAGCTTGCCCTCAGGAAGAACACTTAAAAAAAAGAGAGAGAGAAACCAAACCCATTGCCATCGAATCAATTCTGACTCATAGCGACCCTATAGGACAGAGTAGAACTGCCCCATAGGGTTTCCAAGGAGCGCTTCGTGGATTCAAACTGTTGACCTTTGGGTTAGCATCTGTAGCACTTAGCCACTACGCCACCAGGGTTTCCGGAAGAACACTTAGTATGTTTTAAATAAACTACCGAAGACCTCTAATAGGAGAGTTCCATCTTGTACCATCTTGCTAATCATGCATTCTCTAATGGAAACTTGGTTGTCACGTGCAAATTATTCTATTTTCTCTAAACAAACTTTGTGTGTTCCTTACTGATATATGTGGTGGATCCAACTATACTAGTTTAGGTGTTCCCTTTCCTACTGACAGTGAGTTTATGTGGGCAACCTCTTGCTTAGATTCCTGGCGAATGTGTGGGCAATGCACTTTGGGGACTTTAAGATTACCTTTAGATAGTCATAGTAATGATACTTGTAAATATTGGAAATAAAAAAAAATCATCCTCAGGTCAATTACCACTCATAGCAACCCTATAGGACAGAATAGAACTGCCCCATAGGGTTTCCAAGGAGTGGCTGGTGGATTCAAACTGCCAACCTACTGGTTAGCAGCCAGTCTCTTAACCACTGTGCCACCAGCACTAAAGATAATGTTAAATAGTTACACAAATTGTAAAACAAGAGTCAGAAGAAAAAACAGTGGTCCAACACTCCGGATGGGGTTGGTCGTTTCTAAGAGATTTAATTTCTACTTGTGGAATAGTTGAATTAGAAAAATCTTTAAGAAACTTATCAGTCACTGTGCGACACAATAGCAGATGAAGTTGCTAATGGGATGAAAACACAATGATCTCTGACCTAATTAGCCAAGGTAACATTAAATAACAGAATAGCCGGTATTTTTTATTAGTCCAAGAAGGTGTAGTCTGTGCTGTAGAGCAAGTACCTGTTGTTGCATTTGATAAGTAACGCAGGAGAAGTACAAGAGGATATACATAGAATTAGACAGCAAGCTACTTGGATACACACTATAAGACCCTCACAAGCACCAGATTTATCTGGTTGGTTACCATGAGGAATAAGTACATGGGCTAGATCATAATGCAAGTAATAGTAATATTCTTAGCCTGCATCTTGATAGTATTAGGCGTAATAAAACTTATCTTCTGTAGTCTTATACACTTAAAAGGCAAAAGAAAGCCTCAGGCTAAAATGTTGATGTACCTTAACTCTTCTCATTTAAGCAATGCAATTGATGAGAACAAAGCTCTTACTTAGAATCCTGGTAAAGAACCAGATGGTGTCCAGTGGAAAACCAGCACCATGAGTTTGAAGAGCCTGACAAGGCTGCTATCAAGGAGCCCAGCTAAGTCCAGCTATTGATCATGGGTGTGTTACCTCCAATTTCCAATCAAAAGGAGGGAGTGATTTAGGAGATTAAAATTGGAGCCATTACTCCCTGTCCTTGAGTATAAAAAATGTGACCCAGCTAGAGCTGGACTTACAAGGACATATCAGCTGGGCCCTGAGGTATAAAAACAATAGCTAGTAAATCTTTCACGAATGTCAGTTAATCATCATAGACCTTTGGGGGCAGACTGCTTAAGTATTTTCTGGGGAACAATCTTACACAAACATATTTTGGGGGAACATTCTCATCATTCTCTTTCTGAAACATTTTTATATATGTTGAACTACAAACTGTAACTTTGTCTACAAGTTTTCTGAGAACAAAACAATTTTATCTCAGTCTTAAGTTAGCATCATTCACCCAGCTAGGAGGGGTGCACATATTCTGAAAGTAGAAGCAGGGATTTAGGGCCAAAAACCAAAAACCAAACCCAGTGCCGTCGAGTCGATTCCAACATACAGCGACCCTATAGGACAGAGTAGAACTGCCCCATAGTGGGCCTGAATAAAACTTCCGTTTAGGGCAAAAGGGAAGTTTTATTCAGGCCTATTGTTATGGGTTGAAATGTGTCCCGCCTAAAATACATGTCAACTTGGCATTAATCCCAGTATTGTGTGATTGTTCACCATTTTGTTTTCTGAGGTGATTGTCTTATGTGCTGTGAATCCTAACCTCTATGATGTTAATAGGAAGGATTGGGGGCAGCTATGTTAATGAGGCAAGACTCAATCTACAAGATTAGGTTGTATCTTGATTCAATCTCTTTTGAGATGTAAAAGAGAGAATCAAACAGGGGGCGGGGATGCTCACCTCCTTTGGACCTGGGGTCCTTGAACTTAGAAGATCCTATACCAGGGAAAGGTTGATGATTAGGACTTTAACCCAGAGCTGACAGAGACAGAAAGCCTTCCCCTTGAGCTGACTCCCTGAATTCAGACTTCTAGCATCCTAGACTCTGAGAAAATAAATCTGTTTGTTAAATCCATCCACTTGTGGTATTTTTACAGCACTAGATAATTGGTGGCAAAGTGGTTAAAAGCTCCACTGCTTAGTTATCTAGTGCTGCTATAACAGAAATACCACAAGTGGATGGCTTTGACAAACAGAGATGTATTCTCTCACAGTCTGTGAGGCTAAAATTCCCAATTCAGGGTGCTAGCTCTAGGGAAAGGCTTTTTCTCTATGTCAGTTCTGGAGGAAGATCTTTGTCCTCAATCTTCCCCTGATCTATGAACTTCTCAGCACAGGAACCCTGGGTCCAAATGACATGCTTTGCTCCTGGTGCTGCTTTCTTGGTGGTATGAGGTCTCTATATCTCTCTGCTGGCTTCTCTCTTTTATATTTCAAAATAGATTGACTTAAGACAAAACCTAATCTTGTAGATTGAGTCCTGCCTCACTAGCATAACTGCCTCGAATCTTGCCTCATTAACATCATAGAGGTAGGATTTACAACACACAGGAAAATCACATCAGATGACAAAATGGTGGACATAATGCTGGGAATCATGACCTAGCCAAGTTGACACACATCTTGGGGGGACACAACTCAAGCCATAACAGCTGCTAACCGAAAGTTCAGCAGTTTGAATTCACCAGCCACTCCTTGAAAACCCTATGGGGCAATTCTACTCTGTCCTATAGGGTAGTTATGAGTCGTGATCAACTTGACAGCAATGGGTTTAGATAAGTAAGACAGAATTTGGTACTGAGAGTCGGGTGCTGCTCTAACAGATATTGACAATGTGGAAGCAGTTTTGGATTTGAGTAGTGGTGTCATGGATTGACTTATGTCCCCCCAAAATATGTGTCAACTTGGTTAGGCCATGATTCCCAGTATTGTGTGGCTGTCCTCCATTTTATGATTGTAATTTTGTGTTGAGAGGATTAGGGTGGGATTGTAACACCACCTTTACTCAGGTCACCTCCCTGATTCAAGGTAAAGGGAGTTTCCCTGGGGTGTGGCCTGAGCCACCTTTTATCTCTCAAGAGGTAAAAGGAAAGGCAAGCAAGGAGAGAGTTAGGGACCTCATACCACCAAGAAAGCAGCACCGGGACCAGAGCTTGTCCTTTGGGCCCAGGGTCCCTGGCACCTGAGAAGCTCCTGGACCATGGGAAGATTGAAGACAATGACCTTCCTCCAGAGCTGAGAGAGAGAGAGAAAGACTTCCCTGGAGGTGACACCCTGAATCTAGACTTTTAGTCTACTTTACTGTGAGGAAATAAATTTCTCTTTGTTAAAGCCATCCACTTGTGGTATTTTTGTTATGGCAGCACTAGATAACTAAGACAAGTGGGTAGAGGCTGGAAGAGTTTTAAAGTGCCTAATAGTAAAAGCCTAGGTTGCCTTGAAAAGACTTCTGGTGGAATTATGGACATCAAAGACAATTCTTGTGAGGACCTAGAGGAAGTGAGGAGAGCTGTAACACTACAAATGGCACAGATGGTGAGAAGAAGCAGCAGGGAAACAGCAGCAGTAGAATCAGGAGACCAGTGCAAGACAGCACCAGAGCCAACCTCTGGAGCAAGAGATCTGAGTGCCTTTGCACGGGAGGCTTCCTGGCAGAGTGAGATGCCTCTCAGCACTTATTGGTGGAGCTAGGCTCCAGGCACTTATCAGTACTGAGCAGGGCAGATGCTGGTCTGGCCCAAGGGCCTGAGGACCAAGAAGCCAAAGAACCAGGAAACAGAAACTGAACAGACACATTTTGGGGGTACACAATTCTATCCATAACATTCCACCCTTTGGCCCCCCAAAATTCATGTCCTTGCCACATGTAAAACACATTCACCCCACCATCCCAACCCAAAAAACCCAGTGCCGTCGAGTCGATTCCAACTCTTATACCATCCCAAAAGTCTTAAATCAACTCCAAGTTCAAAATCCAATAATGCTTCTTCATCCGTGAAAACTAGAATACAAGTTATCTGCTTCCAAAGTACAATGATGGAACAGGTGCAAGGTAGACATGTCCATAACAAATGGGAAAAATTGGAGGAAAAGAAGGGATAATGGGCACTAAACAAGTCCAAAACCCAGCAGAACATGTTACATTAGCTCTCAAGCCTTAAAAATAATCCTCTGTTCTGAGACCATTTAGGCAATGGCCCTGCCATCCAGACTCTGAGTGTTGGCCACACTGTATGGATTCTGGGTGGAGGCCCTGTCATGGATTGAATTGTGTCCCCCCAAAATATCTGTCCACTTGCCTAGGTCCTGATTCCCAGTATGGTATGATTGTCTACCTGCTTCCTGTGCTCCTTGTCTCTTCAGCTTCTGCTTCCTTGTTCATTGGCCTCTTGGCTCCTCAGGCCTCTTGGGCCAGCCTGGCCTCTGCCCTGCTTGAATAAGTGTTATAAAACTCTTTAGCTCTACTAATAAGTACCCAGAGGCACCCCACTCTGCTAGTAAAACTTGGCCATAAGGCATTCAGCTCTCTTGCTATGTAGGTCGGTGTCATGGATTGAATTCCATCTCCCAAAAATACGTGTATCAATTTGGCTAGGCCATGATTCGCAGTATTGTGATTGTCCACCATTTTGTCATCTGATGTGATTTTCCTATGTTTTGTAAATCCTGCCTCTATGATGTTAATGAGAAGGACTTGGGAGCAGTTATGTTAATGAGGCAAGACTCAATCTACAAGATTAGATTGTGCCCTGAGCCAATTTCTTTTGGAATATAAAAGAGAGAAGCAAGCAGAGAGATGGGGTACCTCATACCACCAAGAATGCAGCTCCAGGAGCAAAGCACATCCTTTGGACCCAGGGTTCCTCATAGAGAAGCTCCTAGTTCAGGGGAAGATTCATGACAAGGACCTTCCTCCAGAGTCAACAGTGAAAGCCTTCCCCTGGAGCCAGTGCCCTGAATTTGAACTTCTAGCCTACTAGGCTGTGAAAGAATAAACTTCTGTTTGTTAAAGACATCCACTTGTGGTTTTTCTGTTACAGCACCACTAGATGACTAAGACAGTTGGCAAGCCTAGCTCCACCGATAAGTGCCCAGAAGCACCCCACTCTGCCAGGAAGTTCTCTTGCTCTGTGGGTTGGCTTCCATGCTGCCTCTTGCTGGATGCCTGGTTCTGCTGCTGCCGTTTCTCTGCTGCTGTTCCTTTCTGTCTGTATAGTCTCTGATGTTACAGCTTTCCTCACTTCCTTCTGAGGCCTCACCAAAATGTCTCTTCAAGGCAATCTAGGTTTTTATTATTAGGCACTTTAAAACTCTTCCAGCCTCTACCCATCACTCAGTTCCAAAACTGCTTCCGAATTATAGGTGTTTGTTGGAGCAGCACCCCATTCCCAGTACCAAAATCTGTATTAGTTATCTAGTGCTGCTACAACAGAAATATCACAAGTGAGTGGCTTTAACAAACTGAAATTTATTCTCTCACAGTTTCAGATGCTAGAAGTCCGAATTCAGGATGCCAGCTCCAGGGAAAGGCTTTCTCTCTCTGTTGGGTCTGGGGGAAGGTCCGTTTCATCAATCTTCTCATCGTCTAGGTGTTTCTTAGCACAGGGACTCCAGGTCCAAAAGACGCTCCACTCCTGTTTCTTTTTGCTTGGTGGTAATGAGGTCCCTCCCCCAAGTCTCTATTTTATGTCTTGAAAGAGATTGACTCAAGATACAACCTAATCTTGTAGATTGAGTCTTGCCTCATAAAAAAGCTGCCTCTAATCCTGCCTCATTAACATTATAGAGGTTAGGATTTACAACACATAGGACAATCACATCAGATCACAAAATGATGGACAACCACACAATACTGGGAATAATCGCCTAGTCAAGTTGACACACATTTTGGGGGGACACAATTCAATCCATTACAACAGGTCTGAATAAAACTTCCCTTTTGCCCTAAATGCCTTCTTCTATTTTCAGAATATTTGCACCCCTCCTCCCTGGGTGAATGATGCTAACTTAAGACTGTGGTAAAAATGTTTTGTTCTCAGAATACTTGTAGACAAAGTTATAGCTTGTAGTTCCAGAAAGAGAATGATGAGAATGTTCCCCCAAAAAATGTTTGTGTAAGATTGTTCTCCAGAAATTGCTTATGCAGTCTGCCTCAAAAAGTCTTTGATGATTAACTGACATTATGAAAGATTTACTTGTGACTCATGTATAAACCCCAGCCCTCTTGTATAAAAATCTCTCTCCCTCCTTTTGGACTTGGGAGCACTGGGAACCTCTTCCACTGTTATGCCAACTCAGGTTACCTCACCCTGGGTTGCTTTATTTCAACAATAAAAGTCTAACATTTCTTTTCTTACAGCGCTCTTGTTATTTTTTACTCTTTGACACATTTGGTGTCAGAAGTGGGATTTTAAATGTGCATCATCTTTCGCGACCCTGAGACTTTGAGGATGCAGGCCCTGGTCTCCACTTCCACTATTTCTTGTAGTCATCCTAGCATAAATAACCTTTTGAAATTTGAGATCTGCTTTCTTACATCAAAGTTTTTTGCATTTTATTGTTGGATTTGTTTTTCTCCTAGGATTTTGTCTTTCTCTTTGTAACTGAAATTAGGCATAGATTCCATGCGATCGCTGCCAAGGTATCTCAGAGTCTTTTAATAATCACTTGTTTGGTTCTGAAAAACCAAAAGAAGCACTCTTTTCTTACTTCTTGTTTTGTTTCTCTTTCTGTGCACACATTAAGGACTCCAAAGGGCATGAGCTGAGCTCAGTGATCTTGGGTATCTCAAAGGAGATAATGGGTAATTTTTTATTCCATATTTTAGATGAAGGTTTACAGTGGAAATTAGTTTCTCTTAAAAAATTAATACACGCATTGTTTTGTGACATTGGTTCCCAACACCATGACACGTCAACACTCTCCCCTTCTCAACTTGGGTTCCCCATTACCAGCTTTCCTTTCCCCTCCTGCCTTCTTGTCTTTGCCCCTGGGCTTGTGTACCCATTTAGTCTGATTTTGTTTCATGGGCCTGTCTAATCATTGGCTGAAGGGTGAACCTCAGGAGTGACTTCAGTATTGAGTTAAAAGGGTGTCTGAGAGCCATACTCTTGGAGTTTCTCCAGTCTCTGTCAAACTAGTAAGTCTCATCTTGTGTGTGTGTGTGCGTGCACATGCGTTTGTATGTGTGTGTGTGTTAGAATTTTGTTCTAAAATTTTCTCCAGCTCTGTCCAGGATCCTCTATTGTGATCCTTGTCAGAGCAGTCGGTGGTGGTAGCCAGGCACCATTCAGTTTTGCTGGACTCAGTCTGGTGGAAGCTGTGGTAGTTGTGGCCCATTAGTCCTTTGGATTAATGTTTCTCTTGCATCTTTGGTTTTCTTCATTTTCCCTTGCTCCAGATGGACTGGGACCAGTGGAGTATCTTAGATGGCTATTCACAAGCTTTTAAGACCCCAGACACTACTTGCCAAAGCAGGATGTAGAATATTTTCTTTATAAACTATGTTATGCCAATTCAGGTAGGTGTCCCCCAAAGACCAGGGTCTCCAATAATGGGTACTTTTTAGTCCCATACCAGGGACAGGGACAGTTTAGAAATTAGTGACCACGTGTGCACTAAGGTTTTCAATGTACTTTAAGGTTTAGTGCATCAGGTTAATGGTTTTTCAAGAGTGAAGATTTAGTGCATCAGGTTCCTATTTTAATTAGTTTGCTTGTCTGTTTATTTGTGAGCAATTTAAAGCTCATTAAATAGAAATACTAAGTATCATGAAGAATTTAAGATCCTTGTTAAGTTTACCAACCTGGACTCCCTGATTTACAACCAACTGCTCTATATACTGCTGTCAGTGTTACGTAGACACTGCCAATGATATGATAATATTCATATACCTACAAGGAAGACCAGTTAATACTACTGTTATTCAAATTTACACACCAACCACTAAGGCCAAAGATGAAGAAATTGAAGATTTTTACCAACTTCAGATCAAACATGCAATCAAGATGTTTTGATAATTATTGGTGATTGAAATGCAAAAGTTGGAAACAAAGGATCAGTAGTTGGAAAATATGGCCTTGGTGATAGAAACAATGCCGGAGATTGCACGATATAATTTTGCAAGACCTACGACTTATTCATTGCAAATAGCTTTTTTTAACAACATAAACTGTGACTATACACATGGACCTCACCAGATGGAATACACAGGAATCAAATCGACTACATTTGTAGAAAGAGACAATGGAGAAGCTCAATATCATCAGTCAGAACAAGGCCAGCAGCTGACTGAGGAACAGATCCTTAATGGCTCATGTGCAAGTTCAAGTTGAAGCTGAAGAAAATTAAAACAAGTCCACAGGAGCCAAAGTATGACTTTTTGTATATCCCATCTGAGTTTAGAGACCATCTCAAGAATAGATTTGACGCATTGAACACTAATGACTGAAGACAAGTTGTGGAATGACATCAAAGACATTACACATGATGAAAGCAAAAGGTCATTAAAAAGACAAGAAATAAATAAAAGACCAAAATGGATGTCAGAAGAGTCTACATTCAGAAACTTGCTTTTGAATGTAGAGTAGCTAAAGCCAATGGAAGAAATGATGAAGTAAAAGAGCTCAACAGAAGATTTCAAAGGGCAGCACAAGAAGACAAAGCAAAATATTATAATTAAACGTGCAAAGACCTGGAGTTATAAAACCAAAAGGCAAGAATATGCTCAGCATTTCTCAAACTGAAAGAACTGAAGAAAAAATTCAAGCCTTGAGTTGTAATATTAAGGAATTCTAAGGACAAAATATTGAATGACCCAGAAAGCATCAAAAGAAGATGCAAGGAATACACAGAGTCACTGCACCAAAAAGATTTGGTCATCATTCAACCATTTCAGGAGGTAGCATACGATCAAGAATTGATGGTACTGAAGGAAGAAGTTCAAGCTGCAGCGAAGGCATTGGAGGGGAAAAAAAAAAGGCTCCTGGAACTGACAGAATACCATCTGAGATGTTTCTACAAATGGATTCAGTGCTAGAAGTGCTCACTTGTCTATGCCAAGAAATTTGGAGGATACCTACTTGGCCAACTAACTGGAATAGTTCCATATTTGTGCCCATTCCAAAGAAAGGTGATCCAACGGGATGAGAAAATTATCAAACAATATCATTAATATCACACATGTAAAATTTTGCTGAAGATAATTCAAAACGGTTGCAGCCATACATTGATGAGGAACTGCCAGAGATTCACACCAGATTCATAAGAGGGCATGGAACCAGGGATATAATTGCTGATGTCAGATGGATCTTGGCTGAAAGCAGAGAATAGCAGAAAGAAGTTTACTTGTGTTTTATTGACTCTGCAAAGACATTCGACTGTGTAGATCACAACAAATTATAGATAACATTGGGAAGAACACTTACTTGTGCTCGTGTGAAACCTGTATATAGACTGAGAGGCAGTCATACCAACAGAGGATAGCTTGCAGTTTAAAATCAGGCAAGGTGTCAGAGTTGTATCCTTTCACCATACTTATCCAATCTGTATGCTGAGCAAATAATCCGAGAAGCTGGACTATATGAAGAAGAATGCAGCATTAGGATTGGAGGAAGACTCATTAACAACGTGCAAAATGCAAATGACACAACTTTGCTTGCTGAAAGCAAAGAGAACTTGAAGCACTTACTGATGGAGATCAAAGACAACAGCCTTCAGTATGGATTACACCTTAACATAAAGAAAACAAAAACCCTCACAATCGGACCAATAAGCAACATCATGATAGAGAAAACATTGGAATTGTCAAGGATTTTATTTTATTTGGACCAACAATAACGCCCATGGAAGCAGCAGTTAAGAAATCAAACAATATATTGCATTGGGCAAACCTGCTACCAAAGATCTCTTCAGGGTTAAAAAAGCAAAATGTTACTTTGAGGACTAAGGTGTGCCCGATCCAACCATGGTATTTTCAACCACCTCATATGCATGCAAAAACTGGACTATGAATAAGGTAAACCGAAGAATTGATGCCTTCGAATTGTGGCATTTCTGAAGAATATTGAATATACCATGGACTGCCAAAACAGACAAATCTGTCTTGGAAGAAAAGCCAGAGCACTCCTCTGAAGCAAGAATGGCAAGACTTCGTCTCACACATTTTGAACTATTTATCAGAAGGGATCAGTCATTGGAGAAGGTAGAGGTTCAGTGTCATGGATTGAGTTATGTCCCCCAAACATATCTGTCAACTTGGCTAGGTCATGATTCCCAGTATTATTGCATGTTTGTCCACCATTTTGTCATCTGATGTGATTTTCCTATGTGTTGTATTTCCTACTCTATGATGTTAACAAAACGAGGTTATTGGTAGTTATGTAGACTCAATCTACAGGATTAATCTACAATTTAAGCCAATCTCTTTTGAGATATAAAGAGAGAAGCGAGCAGAAAGACATGGGGGCCTCATACCAGCAAGAAAGCAGCGCTGGGAGCAGAGCATGTCCTTTGGACCCTGGGTTCCTGCGTTGAGAAACTCCTAGATCAGGGGAAGACTGATGGCAAAGACCTTCCTCCAGAACCAACAGAGAAAAAGCCTTCCCCTAGAGCTGGTACCCTGAATTTGGACGTCTAGCTTCCTAGATTGTGAGAGAATAAATGTTTGTTAAAGCCATCCATTTGTGGTATTTCTGTGATAGCAGAACTAGATGACTAAAAATTTGGTACCAGAGTAGGGTACTGCTAAAGCTTTTTCTCAAATTAGTCTTGCCCTGCTCCTGTCTGGAGGTGAGATTAGAAGGCAGAGGGGGACAGGAGCTGGTTGAATGGACAGGGGGAATACAGGATGGAGAGGAGGAGTGTGCTGTCTCATTAGGAGGAGAGCAGCTAGGCGTACATATCAAGGTGTGTATAAGTTTTTGTATGACTGACTTGATTTGTAAGCTTTCACTTAAAGCACACACACACACAAAAGTAATAATTACTCTTGTCAATATGGTGATTAAACAAAAAAATTCCCAATTTTGTTTATTAATGACTCTAATGTTTATGAAATTTAAAAACTTTTAAAACTTCCCGGATAAATAAGCCTTGATTCCCTCTCCCTTACTAGGATGCTGACTTAAGGTACCTGGTCAAAAACATTATAAATTGGATATTTTAAAAGTAATTTAAAACTTCAATAATATAGTATTATATAAACCCGGTTTTTAAGCTGGAAAAGATTTTTGTTTTGCTTTGTTCTGAGAGCTGAGTCTAAGCTTCTGTTTTTATATCAAATTGAAGGCCATGGCTGGTGTTTTTCATAATCTAAAAAGTTTATTTAAAAAAATGCACTGGAAAAAGATAAATTGTTTATTTTAATTGGTATCACAAAGCCTTAAAAAAATAAAAAGAACGAATTATTCTAAATTGCTTCTCTAAATAATCCTATAAAGCGTGCAAAGGACAAGGTGTAAAAATGGCATGGTGTGGGCTTCATCTGATCTCTAACTTCACAACAGAGGAGAATGAAGATTAAAAGCCCAAGGCTGATTGCTAAGAGTTGAATTTTGAGCAAGCGATTTGTTTGATCTCTACTATGTAGCAATCAGACCAGACCATTTTTACAGTTGGCATCAGGAATGGGACTTGTTTCAATGGCTCCAGACTCGTGAAAACATGGGACTTTGTAAGAGAAAGAACAAAGGGACATTGGACATTAAACTTTTGATTCTTAGATGGTTACTTTGGTTGTTACCACCTGTAATGGCTGAAAGGTAAGTGAAGAGATGTTATGCGGCAGCTAAGGGAAGAAAAGCCTCCTCTGGAGTGGCTGGGGGAAGGGCTAGGCTTGTTTAAAGAGGTGATTGATGGGAGGGATATCTGGTTCCACTCAGCCAGAGACCTGAGGCCATATGCATACAATGGGGAAATAGGCAAGGGGTGAAGATGAAACTGGAATGTTTTTAAAAAAGGATATCATCCTTCTCATAGCCCCTGGGGCACTTCCCAGGCACATCTGAAAGGTGGTAGCTTCAGTGGGCATGCCTCTGGCCTGAACATCAGAGTAACTTTCCAGGCCTGGAGAAGCTCATGACCAGCTATCTGAAGGCCATACAGAGAAGGAATTTTATAATTGCAGAGGGTCATGGACTAGAAAGAAAATCCAGGAAGACAGTTTAAAGTCCAGTAGGAGTGGTCTTAGGAGCCACCATTGCCATCATGAGAACAGAGGTTCTGGGCAGGCTGAGGGGTCTGGATTCTGGCATGAACTGCTGTTCCACCACAGGGCTGGCCAGGACAGCAGGAGCAATAGGGCTGAGGGGTTGACTCAGTTAGTTGGGGTGAAGAGAGAAAAGGAGAAACAGACTGTCCCAGGCCTGTGCTGCACAGGATGTGGGAGGGGAGCTGGATTGTGGCTAGGAGCCATGAGAAGGCTTCCCCCAGGGCTGAACCCATAAATCTGCCTGGGACCAAGTATCTGCTAAGGGACCCTGGAGAGCTTGTCCAGGGCTGCTTCTGGGCAACTAGAGAAATCTGAGCAGTGTTTTTCACAAGACCAGAGAAGTCTACCTCAAATGTCCTGTTAGCAGCATTTCTCCCCCAGCCTCAAAACTGAAAAGCTCAGAGCAGAGGGGATTCAGGACAGACTGAGCCATAGGGTACAGGAAGGGAGAATCAGAGCGTGCATCTTTCACCTTGGTTAACAATGCTGCCCCTGAAGAGATGCTAGGTTTCAGAGATTTGAAACCACAATGAACCAGAACTGGTCCCCCCTCAGATGAGGAAGAACATCTGTTCACCAGGAGAGAACTCTTTATCCTGGCCAAGGGATGGCGTTAGTGGACAACAGCAGTTGAAGACAGTACAGGAGCCCAGATTACACGTCCAATGGTTTTTATTCCCCAAGAACAAAGACACAGGGGGAAGAAACTCCAAAAGGAAACAGAAGCACAGATGACAAAATGACAGCAGGTGGCATGGCTCAGGAGTCAGAGGGATAGCTGCTCCAGAGGGCCTGGCAATGGCGCTAGTTTCTTTGGATTAACAGTGGAGGGTGGGGACTGTGATGTGGAAAACTTTCCTACTTTAAACAAAGGAGATAAACATTCCTCTCTATTCTGAGGCCTCCCAAAGGCACCAAAGCCTTCCCTCTCAAGAATGGAGGTAGGCAGAGGATGAGAGGGACTAGGGTGTCACAGACAACTTGAGATTAGTCACAGGACCCCCTTGTGGCTGACGAATTCTGTGCTTAGATGGGATTGCAATGAAGCAATAGCAAGGCCAAGGCAGCTAGCGTTATGGTACTACAGGTAATCAATCTTGCCAAATTGGGCCATAGGGCAGTTATAACCAGAAACACTGTTCCTATTCACTTCAGAGGAGCTTGGCCATGCTAAATTAGAAGGCATTGTCATCTTCCCAGATGATTAACTTCTATCTGCTTTTCTGGCACAATCCTGCCTCCTGAAAACCTGGTCCTCTAGAGGACAGATTCATGAGGGAAAAGGAAAAATCCTGCCCAATCCTCACAGCCCCATAATGGGACAGCTTCCACTACAGGTTAGAACTTTAAGAACAAGGACCTTGGTGTGGGATAGGTCCTCCA